>NC_090446.1:747529300-747831400 GCF_031143425.1 Pleurodeles waltl | reverse complement strand
GAATTTACGGTGTTTTAGGAATGCACACTCCCCTCCGGCCATATGTGCTTTACTGGGGCCAATCTCCTGGGTCCACTGTGGTGTCACTGCACATATCCCTTTTCCCTTGCCTATTTACCCTTTGTTTGGTCTTCCTTGCTCCTGATTGCTCTTCTATTAGTGCTGTAGTCATTTATAGCATTAATTCTAATTATCATTTTTCTGCAAACTGCAAACAGTGGAGGCCCTTAAAGAATCTCACCTCTGCTGTAGCAACTAATGCAGGGGGTTCACAATGCCCCTGGTGCACAGGCAAGTTTGTCTAAATGGGTTTACATCCAATATTGAGGGACAGTGATGTGTGTTTTTCAATATTGTAAAAGAGCAGCAGCTTACTGATATAACTGTAAATAATCTCGGTTACACCCTCCCATTCTCATATGTGAGGTCCTGTTTTGATCTAAATGAAACTCTTTTTTATGGCTGTTGCATGAAACATTAACACAACATTTCTCTGTAAACTATGTGTAATAGACTCTTACACATCACCCATGTTAAAAATAACTTAAAGGAAAAAGGTATTTCAAACAATCCTTTCAAGAATTATTCAAGGTGATCAGAGCAAGAGACTCTGCAGAACAGAGCTGTCAGTGTCGGGGACCCCGGAAAGGCTGGGGCCAGAGGCCTACTTCGCCCATGCCTTAAAACATCTCTGGTCCAAAACATTTTTTAACATTTATCCATTTAAGATTGCCTCTTTTGCTATTTTGGACAGCAAACTCAAATGACAAAATACTCATAGCACACACTACTATTTGCATTTATTTTAACCCAATAAATATTTAACAGGTACCGTGGAATAGGGACACACACACACATATACATATATATAACAATGTTTGTTGCCACTAGGAAGTTATAGTTAGGACCATGTTTCCATAGAAAAAGCGTTTTTTGACTTGCCTGTATCTTTGGCACCATTTAATGAATCTTCATGAAATGTTCCCCAAAAAAGTGTTGCAGTGATTCTTTTTGCGCATGGAAAGTTTCGGGGTGATCCGTCAAGCGGGGGCTGAGAAAAAGGGGGCTCAAAAAAGGTTGCGTTTCCCATGTTAATTTCCATAGAGTTCTTTAGACACGACGAAATGCCTAAACACAGGACATAATTACACCAAATTTGGCAGAAAGCTAGCTGTCAGTATGCAGATTACACTTTTGCTTATTTGGTGTGAATGTGTTCAGAGGTTTTTGAGATATTGAAAGGAAAATATATTTGTATATCTCTGGCCATGAATAATTCAAGAAATATGTGAATTTTTCATGAATACATGTGCAAAAAGAAGCGTTGCAATTGGCTGAACGCAACCTGATTACAAAGTTGTGGCTGCCATTTTTTTCATGGGACATGGTCCCCAAGGATGAAAATTCAAATTGAAAGTGGGGTAAGCGGTCAGGGTGAAGATACTCTGACCCCAGGGGGGTGATATAGGTGTGTCTTAGGTGCAAATTATGGGTTTAAAATACTTTTGCGTCACCATACGTGATATTTGCAAAAATTCTCAAATATGGAAAAATGTGAAAGAAACACCACACACTTAATCACACACTAATTCACTCATACATGCACTCGGAGACTTATGCGTCCACTCACACCCACTCAGACTCACACACCCACTTTTAGACCCACTTAAACACTCACATGGCCACTCACAGATCCACTGACAGAGCTAGGCCCTGTGGCCACAGCCAAAGGACGTGCGTGGTGTGGGGTTGGGTGGGTATAAGGGATTTGCTGCAAGGCCTGACTGCAGGCCAGGACAGGCCTTGTGACCAACTCCTGTGGCGGGGGTCGGAATACCGTTTAGGAATCAAACTTTCTTTATGTGAAAAAATCATAGATAGGTTCTGAATTTACTTGTACAAAACCATAGAAATTCAGTAGTTGTAGGTAGAAGTATTTTAAATAACTATAACTCGCACACTAAGGTAACTATAACTCGTGCCTCGCCATGCACAGCTAATTACTCCACATATTATATCATTGATGAGATATTGTATGGCATCATTTCTTTTGGGAGCTTAGTCGCCATTTCATGTGCAAATCTGATTTAACCGAAATGGGACAAAAAGCTGCATTTTTCAGCTCAATTTTTTAAAATAAAAGGAACAAAAAGGAATAAGCTTCCTAGGCCTGGCTTGTTAGGCCAGCCTGATATCCTTCTTTACCGATGTGTGCAGCTGTCAAGAAGTTTTGAGGTTCGTTTCTCCCTCACATATTGCTGACTAATATTTAATGAGTATTTTTTTTAGCCTGCTCAAAGTTCGAGTGTACCATGTTTTTTTTCCTGTCAATCACAACCTCAAGTCTGGCAGTTCTTTTATATAAAGATAATGGTGCAGGCTGGATGCATTATTTATTTGTATATGGATCTCAACAGAAAGCCATGCGAGAGGAACTATAATTGCACAGTAAATTTTATAGTGAATAACAATAAACCAATCATCTGCAAAAGCAACATGTGCAGCAGAAGTAGCCTTTATAAGTTTGAGCACACCAGCAAGAGTTGATTGAGAGACTTTGCATGCCCCTAGCAGTTATCACCTGGTTAACTAAATACAGAAGAAAAACGATGCTGTAGTATCACCTACATTTCTGCCTTGACCGAAACTTAATAAGAATGTATCCAGCTGGCTGGCATAGATGCCAGGAAGATTCAACCCAATCGACTTCTCTGTCCTCTAGCAATCTCTAAGAATAAAACTACAAACCCCAGAATGCAACTTTGCTGTTGACTAAAAAAGCACAACTAGCTGAAGGTGTCTCACAATCCTTTCTGAAATATATGTCATTACTGTGGTAAAGTGTCACTTAAAATATGTCACTGTTGAGCATTTAAATGTCACACGCAAGCGGCAAATGCACTCAAAACATGGACATGTCACAAGCAGTATGGGACCTTGGCAGCCATGATGACATACAGTTACAAAACCACACACCACCCGCCTACGGCACAATGAAGGCCCTGTAACCGAGCGTGTGCCAGAACTGACACAAAGGGCTAGATCCCCAGCAGAGGCGCCGCCAGGCACACTGAGCATCCACACACGTTATTTGTTTAACAGGTCTGTTTGCACTGAAACTCGGCCCTTTATTCCCATTGCACTGCACATCATATTCAGACATTCAAGATCCAGGATAACAATGACCTTCCCTCGCCTTAAAAAACAATACATGCATTTAACAAACACAAACAAGCAATTTGCCAACACTCTTTGTTGTTTGCTTTGGTGTTTTTTTCATTTGCCTCAACGCGTCTTGTTGAAATCCTCCATGCCGTGTGTGATTGGTTCTTTACTTTTAAAATGATCTGGAGTTGGCGCATCTAGTCTACAGAGGTGGCCTATGATTATTAGTGTGGAGGTTCAAGTTAGGGGGATGGATGCATACATGCATATTTATATGAAAAAAACGTGTAATGTGTCGAATAGGTGAATCATGATTGACTGCTGCTCAACTATGCTCTCTGTGCCCCCAACTTAATTGATATACCCCGGCTTGGCACATGGCAACAAAATAGTGGATGAAGATCAGTATGGCCGTTTTAAACATTTAGGCAAGAGCTAGCACGGAACAACACCTTGTAATAGCCATGTCTGTGAGTGCACAAGGTTCTTCAGCCTAATGTGAATTCATGTACTATATGCATGCATACTCCGACCATTGCTGTGTTTTAATTGCAGTGATTTCCAATTGGATTTGCCATATATAGAACACCTCCTACTTCTGGGGAGATTGAAAGATTATTATAGGCAGTGACACATGATCATTTTGCAACTTGACATAAACAATGTAGAGCGTAGCTGGTGAAAGGTAGGTGCGTGCATGTTGTACTGCAGAGGCAATTTTTCACAATATTTGCACAGCACATTTCGCTGGATACATTGGCCCACAGAGTTTCTCCTTCGGCGCGTACAAAAACACATTTATTTTACATTCCACTAAATGCAACTTCAAACACATTTTTTAAAGCAAAAATAACAAAGTGATGTTGCGCTCATATAATCCCAATTTACTTGTTAACATCTTGTGTACTTATTAGCACCAATAATTGCAACCCTGAACTTGTTAAAGCACTAGAAGAGATGTTTTTTAAAAAGTACAGAATTTCGACAGAAAATGCATTGGCCTTTTGAAGAATGCACTTTCCCATAATATGCCACTGCCTACGGGGTCCCCATCATTTTGCATTCCTCTGCCTGTACACATAGTAATAAATCATGCCATATGCCAAGGGTTATGCACGGAGGGACATATGTCGGTGAGTGGGGCAGACAGTGCAGACACAGTGCAAAGTATGTTAAGTGGCTCCTGTGTCACAATATCTATTCATAGTCCACTCCTGAGGCAACATGACTGCCTCTCCCCTCCCCCCCAAAGCCTGCTGCTGCAGTACACCCCCCTTGTACAATGGGCCCAACTACAACTAGGCAATTGAGCCTGGGCCTGGCAGCTGTTAATTTCTTTTTACGGTCCTTACCTGGTGAACTGCCGAATGCTGGTCTGACTCCTTCACAAATTTCAATGCAGCATTGCAGGAAATCATGGATCTGTTGGACCAGACACACATTGCATGCATTGTTGCTAAAATGGCGTCATGTACTCATGCGTGGGAGCACTGACAGTCTCAGGCACCACTCAAGTCGAGTGTGCGCAGTCAATTTCATGGCTTCCTGCCTGCCACACCCTTTCCCAACTTGTCACACCGTGGGGTCCCACCCACACCCTGTAAAAAGTTAGAAAAGGGTAGGGTGACAATATTCTCCACTCCCTGATTGATGCGGAGGCTAAGCACTATAGGGCTTGCATCAAAAACACCCAGGGCTAATTTTACCTCTATGTCATCAGGGGGTGGTGACTGGGCCTTGATGCTAGGTCTTTGCTGAGTTGATGACATCACAGTCATCAGGACTGTGAGATTGCCAGCCCGGCAAATAATTCGACTTTGGACCCGCTGAGGGAGCACTTAAAGTAATGTGTCAGTCCAAATTGTTATCAAGCATAGCAACTACAACCCTGGTGCCAGCGAGTGGGGCATACAGTGCTCCCCATTGTTTAAAGTTACAAGAGGCTGTTTTTTAAAATTAAAAACATATAACATTGCAGTGATTGCTTTCTTTTAACTGTGAATATAAATCGGGCAGAGCCCCGACGCCCGTGCACAGAAACTGTCAATGAAGAAAACTGTGCATGGCAAAGGCAAAAGTTAAAGTTACCTTAGGGTGCGAGTTATAGTTACTTAAAATAACTCTTACTATAAAGTTTGGTTTTGTACAAGTAAATTCTGAACTTAACTATAACGTCCCTGTAACCTTTGTTTTTCAGTGAAAAAAAAATATATATATATATTCATTTTGTTAGACATGTATTGCAAGAAGGGCCAAGGAAGAAGACCGTGAAGGTTGAAACGCGTTGCCCTATGTTTCTGTTTTCTGCTTTATGGGATTTCTGAATAAATGAAGACCATCATATTTTTGTAAGGAGTGCCAGACTTTGATTCTTATATATTGTGTTTTTGGAGTAATTTAAAATGGGTCCTGTGCCCATTAACTGAGCACCAACCTCGATAGGCGAGCCCTGCAAGGAACACAGGATTACTTTTGGATGATATATATATAGATATCTATATAGATAGATATATAATATTCTAGATGTGTGTATGTACAAAAAAGTGGTTCACAGCTTTGTCATTTGTTATTCCTATTATCACCTTTTAATGGTTGCAAATGATCCTAGTTGTTAAAACAAACGGCTCACAGCAAATTATTTACGCTGAACTTTTCCAGCAAAATACAATTCTACACTGCTGGCATGTAAACGTGTCGGTCGTGGGCTTGCTGAGGGCTATCTTTAGCTTTTCATAGTCTGGCCTCTTTAGGGTCCCAATGCAGCTATGAAAAAGAAGCCTTTATAAATCAAATCATAGCATTAAAACATGGGGGAAAGTACGCGAACCACACTTTTAGTCTTATGTATTTATAGCATTTCTCCTCAAGGCTGCCTAGATATTAAGGGCGAAGAGCATCGTAATTTATTAAATAGTGAAATAAACACAGCATAAAATGCACTTCCTGCATCTTGCAAAATATACACTCCTGTCAGAAATCTCATATTCCAGCCATATGAAAGATAACACTAATGAAAAATTATTTTATAAACGGAGAAAATTCAAATACAGTCATATATATATATATATATTCAGACCAAGCTTATTTATGCAGCTTATATCTGTTAAAAAAAAGTCATGTTATCCTTCTATCTAGTAAATTCTCACTTGACAATCGCTCTTTCTCAGGAATACATTAGAGTTTTCCTTTAGGGCAATCTAGGTTATTAAACAACGATATAAAAAAGTCCCGAATTAAATGTCTGCGTCACTCTGACATTTCTTCATTTCCATAGCTTTATTAGACGTCCCTGATGCTACGCCAGACACTTTTCTTTAATTGAAGGCGGAAAGCCAATGTATTTTACTGAGGCTTCCACTGCTTCGATCATCAGTTACTCACAGGCAGAGCTCAACCAAACTTTCCTTAACTGAAACTTGCCTTGTTTTGTAGGGTGACAGGCTCATAGCTTAAAAACTGCAGTAGAGATTAAGTGATTGTAAATCCTGAAACCATCTCACAAATTCAAAATACCTGAAAATATTTAGCGGCCTAAACACAAAGGTATGTAAGAGTATGTAAAAGAGTAATCCTGTAGTATAGTTTTATAACCACCATAGCAGGCTATATTGGTCCTTAAACAGCAGGAGGGAAGGGTGAAGGCTGCATATGTCCTCTTACTCGGCCTCGGCCTTTTGATTTCCTCTGCTGAATAGTATATTTTCGAGAGGCAGAGGAAAGAGAAAGACAGAGGCTGTATATTAGGACATTGAAATGTTGAGAGCAGCCGGCCTACACAAGTTCATATAGGCCACTGCTGCTCCATTGTCTTCAATGGAGGTCTGAGCATTCCAATGTTCTAATACTGCTTTCTGCACTCAAATAATTTTGTGAGTTGACCCCAAAAGAAATTATGATTAATCGGTCAAAGAAAATACACCACTGCATGGTTGCAAGAGGCAGCTATTCACTCATGATCTTATGTGATAGCTGACAAATGTTCTTGCTGTCAAATATGGCTGCCTTTACCCCCTCTACGATTTGGTTTTACCTTTGCAGTAGAGGCTAAATGCATGTTCTGGCACCTTTGTGCATGTATATTATCCTTCTGGTATTAGCTATGATAACCTCCATGTTCAGGTTTTAACTTTGAGCTACACATTTGGGTAACAGCATTGCAGGCGTTTTTAAAGCAATAAACAGGAGACAATGTCTTGTCACCATCAAAAGACTGACATATGTGTTTTATAATGCAATATGTCACCTTACTGTTACTTTAGATTTCTAACGCATTTGCATGACTACATCCACCCACTGAAGCAATCAGAGATCACAAAAATGTTGGGGAAAAGTATACAAAATGGGTCAGCACCTCAACTCACAACCATGTATTGACGTGTATGCTTGTAATATCTCAATTACAGGAAAAAAAGATTTAACATTCGAACTCACCAATGTGAAAGTACCTTCAGTGCAATTTGCAATGATAAACAAACAGCACATACTAATATACAGACTCAAATGTAGCTTTTCTTCGGAGCAAAGCAGACGCAGAAACTCAGTACATAAAAAATAAAGAATGAAAGCAACAAATAGCACCTATCAAATGGTCCTCACAATTGCTCTACGGAGACACCTACAGGATGACTATCAAAGCACTGGATTATGGACACGTATAAGCTAACAACTGCAAAAATGCTAAACCAACAGGACTTTACATCAACAATAATACTCTTCCTATCAAGGCATGAACAAAGCAGCATGCTGCAGACAACATACAAAAAGATCCAGCATGAACCACATGAGCCACCTCAGCAGGAGGAGCTCACGGAGAAAAAGCAAACTTCAACTCTCCAAAGCTTCCACTCCAACCAGGAATTCTTGGAGAGACACATACTCACCAGTGGCACCACCTCTAATTTTCTTTTACATATCACACTGTATGTCACATCAAGAGATAACTGCATCATTCCATGATGATTGATAAACTCCACCCATGTGTATGATGATATTAAGCCACCCCAGGGTAATGGATGGCCAGCAGAGACAAAAGTCTGCATTTCAAAACTATCTGAAAGCCTATATCACAAGCCACACATCCGCTCAGACCATATATGACATGCCACATTAACTCCCTGTGCATGTCGCATTAGATACAATGGTGCAGGGGGATTCTTCTCCCTGAGGTGAAATACAAGCAACTCAAGACAGGTTCAGACCTGTTTGGGCTTGTCAGGTGGGAGTGTTGGAGTGTAGTTATTATAATAAAAAATTAACATGAACTTTTGCAAATTAATGTATAATGATGTTGCATAGAAAATGTGTTAATGTGCTTTTAACATATGCGCTTGAAATGTGTCCACGGGGAGTGGCCACCAATGTATACGATGATAAATAAACTTGACTAATAATGAATTTTTGATGTACTAATGTGTGGTTTTGTATTAGTATTAAGAGTTACATGTAAAGATTTTGCTACCTGTCTCATAGTAAATGTGTTTTTCCAACGTGCAATATGCTGACTTACTGAAGGACATGTAGCTGTACTTTTCCAGAAGTTAGAAGATGTGTGTAACCGTAGTAAATTCTTTCTCATGAGACCCGACTTTCTCAAGGAAACATTCTTGCTGAATGCAACAGTGTAAACTTGCAACAGGTACAAGGTCGCCTTAACTAGTAAAGACAATGGGACTACTGACTGAGCCTGCGAGAATAAAAGTTTGTACCTGACATTGTACCCGTTGGAGATGTCAATTACAGGAGCCAATGAACTACGTGAGAACTGTACTAAAGTGAAAATCCTAGTGAGGTGATAAACCAATTATTGGTTGGAGATAATGATGCACCAAAATTTGCCCAATTGGAAATTAGAAGACTGTACCACAAGATTAATATAACACTGTGTCACAAGGAGAAATCAGCCATTACGTGCCATTCTTTGCTAGTACCTAGCCACTTTGTCACTCTGTCTTAAAGACTTTGCTGTTTGACTCTTCAAACCATCCTTACCCTTGCCTTGCCCGTTTCATATTTTCCTCCTTGTGAGGGAAGTGTTCCTTATTACCTTTCCTTCTGAACTTTGCTGAGTTTCCTGGCTGATGGCGAATCAACTGATGTCCTGAGGACGAAGACTGACTCTGTATGCTGACCCATTATGGAGGGTAACTATATGATAATGAAATTGTAATTGTCTGTTTGCCTTTTCTTTCTAGGTACCAACTGCTTCTTTTGATCTAGACCATAGATAGATGTTTTCTAAATTTGTGTTGCTAAATTGTTTTGCATGAAGCCCAACATGCCAATGCTAATTCAAGCTAGTTAAGGGGTTCACTAAATGGACGCAAATAGACAAATGACTGAATCAATGCTTTGTTGAATAATGCGCTAATGATACTCTGCTAAAGTTAATCCATGTTGACGTCGTGCTTTGTTCTAATGTTTATGATCTTTGCTTTGATGAAATCTTATTCGAGTTGCCATATTGTGACAGTGCTAATGTGTTTTCTGGTATTGAGACTAATAAACTTGCTAGTAGAGTGTAATCAATAGGGAATAAAAATAATAAATCTTACTAAATTTTGTGTGGTTATTCATGACTGAAAGGTCATGTGGTGTCTTGTTTTCCTTAATGCCATTAACTAGTTTGATTGATTTGCTGTTGTGAATATTGATGAGGTTATCAATCAATCAATCAACAAAATTTATAGAGCGCGCTACTTACCCGTGAGGGTCTCAAGGCACTGGGGGGGAGGCTAAGGAGGGGCTGGAGGGTCACTGTTAGAACAACCATGTCTTGAGGTTCTTTCAGAAGAGCAGGAGGTCTTTGGTTTTGCGAAGGTTGGTGGGGAGGGAGTTCCAGGTTTTGGGGTCGAGGTAGGAGAAGGACCTGCCTTCTGTGGTGGTGTGTTGGATGCGGGGGACTGTGGCTAGGGCGAGGTCGGCTGATCGGAGGTTGCGTGTGGGAGTGTGGAAGTTCACTCTTTCATTGAGGTAGAGGTAGGTTGGGCCGGTGTTGTGGAGGGATATGTGTGCGTGGGTGAGGATCTTGAATGTTATTCTCTTGTCTATGGGGAGCTAGTGAAGGGATTTGAGGTGTGGTGAGATTCGTTCGTGGCGGGGGAGGCCAAAGATGAGGCGTGCAGCTGTGTTCTGGATTCTCTGGAGTTTGCGTTTGAGTTTGAATGTGGTGCCGGCGTAGAGGGAGTTACCGTAGTCTAGTCTGATGCTGATGAGTGCATGGGTGACTGTCTTCCTGGTCTCTGGGGGAATCCATTTGAAGGATTTTTTTAGAGTGCGGAGTGTGTGGAAGCAGGAGGTTAGAGCATTGATTTGCTGTGTCATGGAGAGGGAGGGGTCCAGGATGATGCAGAGGTTGCGTGTGTGGTTTACGGGGGTGGGTGCGGGCCTAGGGCAGTGGGCCACCAGGAGTCATCCCATGTGGTTTTGTTGGGGCCGAAGATGATGATCTCGGTTTTGTTGGAGATAAGCTTGAGGTGGTTAGTTGTCATCCAGTTGGCGGTGTCGAGGAGAGCAGCGTGTAGGTTGGTTTTGGCGGTGATGGGGTTGCGGGTGAGGGAGAGGATGAGTTGGGTGTCATCTGCGTAGGAGAGGATAGTGACTCCATGTGATCGGAGGATGTTGGCTAGGGGGGATCATGTAAATGTTGAAGAGTGTGGGGCTGAGGGAGGACCCTTTGGGGACTCTGCAGATGATCTTGGTAGTGGTGGAGTGGAAAGGTGGAAGGCGGACTCTCTGGGTCTGGTCGGTGAGGAAGGAGGCGTGTGCGGAGTGTGTGGTGGCAGACGGTGTCAAAGGCTGCGGAGAGGTCTAGGAGGATGAGTGTGACTCTCTCGCCTTTGTCGACTTTGGTCCTGATGTCATCAGTGCATGCAATGAGGGCGGTTTCTTGAGGAACCCGGATTGTGAGGGGTCAAGAGTGTTGTTTTCTTAGAGGAAGTGGGATAGGCGGGCGTTGACTTATTTCTCAGCAATCTTGGCTGGAAAGGGAGGAGGGAGATGGGGCGATAGTTGGAGAGCATCTCCGGGTCGGCTTTGTTTTTTTTTTTTAGGAGAGCAGTGATTTCCGCATGCTTCCAGGGGTCTGGGTAGGTGGCGGAGTCGAAAGAGGAATTGATTATGTCGCGGAGTATGGGGGCGATGGTTGGGCTGGCTTTGTTGTAGATGCGATGTGGACAGGGGTTGGAGGGGGATCCGGAGTGGATGGAGTTCATGTTTTTTTTTTGTTTCTTCGTGTGTGGTGGGGCCCCAGGTGGTGAGGGTGGTGGGGGGTCATGAGTGGGGGTTGAGTTGGGTGAGTGAGGAGTGTGTGTGGTGGGTGTGTGTGGCATGAAGCTGTTGTGGATGTCCAGGATTTTGTGGTGGAAGTAGTTGGAGAGGGCGTCACATAGGGGCTGTGTGTGTGAGGGGTCTATGTTGCTGGCTTTGGGTTTGGCAAGTTCATTAATGATGGTGAAGAGTTCTTTGCTGTTTTGAGAGTTGTTGTAAAGGCGTGTCTTGTAGTGATCTCTTTTGGCGGTGTGTATGAGTTGGTGGTGGGTGCGAATGGTGGTTTTGAGGGTGTAGAAGTTGGTTGTAGAGGGTTCTTGTCACCATTTTTTCTTAGTTTGGCGGCATTTGCGCTTGGAGTTCGGGGGTGAACCATGGGGCGTTCTTGATATTGCGGGTGGTGTTGTGTTTTCTGAGGGGGGGGCTAGTGTTTCTGCGCAGGTGGTGATCCATTTAGAGAGGTTGTGTGCTCCTGTGTTGGGGTCGTTGATGTGGGGGGGGGGTTGTGAGCCAGTTGGGAGTTCAGGCGTTCTGTGCAGATCTTGTCCCACATGCGGTAGGGTGTGGTGTGTTGATGGTGGTGTGTGGGGGGGTTTGGTGAAGGAGAAGTGGACGCAGTGGTGGTCAGTCCAGAGGAGTTCGATGGTGTGGGTGTAGGCTATGTGTTGGCTTGAGGTGAAAATTGCGTCGAGCGTGTGTCCTGCTGAGTGGGTGGGTGCGGGGACCAGTTGTTTGAGTCCGAGGTTGGTGAGGATGTCTATAAGGGATGTAGAGTTGTGGTCTTGTAGGTTTTCCAAGTGAAAGTTGAAATCACCGAGGAGGATGTAGTCTGTGGAGGTGAGGGCGTGCAAGCTGATGGTGTCGGCGATGGTGTCGCAGAAGGCGGGGCGTGGTTCTGGTGGTCTGTAGATTAATGTACCTCTGAGGGTGGAGTTGTTGTTAATGTGGATCAGGAAGTGCATGTGTTCTGTGTTGGCGATAGTGTCTTGGGAGCTGGTGGTGACTTTGATGGTGTCCCTGTGTAGGATGGCGATGCCACCACCTGGCCTGTTGAGGCGGTCTTTGCGTTGGAGTTTGTATCCCTTGGGGGTGGCGATGGCTATGTCGGGTTCTAAGGAGGGGTTGGTCCAGGTTTCTGTGAGGAAGGCGATGTCTGGTTAGTGTGATGTGATGAGGTCCCAGAGTTCTATGGCATGTTTGTGAAGGGAGCGGATGTTGAGGAGCAGGCAGTTGAGGTGGCTGTGGTGGGTGGTATTGGTGTGGTGCCTGAGGATGTTGTTGCGGGGTGTGTTCTGGTTGTGGGCTGGTATGCGGCGGGGCTGGTTGGTGGGGGTGGGGGCAGAGCAGGTGAGTATTGCGCTGGGGTGTTGTGTTTGTTGTCAGGGGGGTTGCTGTGGTTGGAGTGTGGTGTGAGGGATGAGGGATGAGGAGCAGGAGAAATGACAGGTGTGGCAGGTGAAGGGGCCATGAGTGTGTGTGGGGCTGGAAAGGGTGCAGGTGGGGTGGAGGCCTGGGTTGAGTGAGTGGAGGGTGAGGGGGGAGTAGGTTTGTCTGAGACGGCCAGGGGGACTGGCGCTGGGCGCAGTCTTGGCGCGGACGGGTGCAGATGGGCTCACCGTGGCTGCCATAAATGGGGGAGGGAGGGAGGGAGTGGCAGCTGGGAGGAGGGATGGCTGAGCGAATGGGAAGTGTAGGAAAGTCCTTTTTTTTTGCCTGATCACCCCCACTCTTTCTGGATAGGTACTGGTGGTTACTGACTCTTGACTGTGCCCTGGGTACTGCTTACCAGTCCCAGGGCCAGTGCTCTGTGTAAAATGGATATGCAAATTAGGCTAATTATAATTGGCTAAGTGAACCTACCTATAAGTCCCTAGTATATGGTAGGGCATGTAGGTTTAGGGACCACAGCATAGGTGGTGCACACCTAGGTGCACTGCTGAGGTGCCCAGTGTCATTTTAAAAGCAAGCCTGCCTTGCTGGCTGCTTTTAAATTAAAGTTATATGCAAATTCGACTTTGGAATTAAAGGTACTTCCAAAGTCTTAAACTACCTTATTTTTACATATAAGTCACCCCTAAGGTGTGCCCTATGTGCCCCTAGGGCTGTGTGCCATGTAACTATAAGCAGGGACTTTATAAAAATTGATTTATAAGCCCTGGTGAGGTAAAAACAGCCAAATTCGTTTTTCCCTCATTGAAGTAAATGGCCTTCATAGGCTAGAATGGGCAGACTTTATTTTAAATTTTAAAGTCTCCTTAAATGTTACATACCAAGAATTTGGTATCAAATTGATTGTTATAATAAATCCCACAACTTCCAGTTGTTGGATTTAATATAACCAGTCCAGGTAAAAAGTTTAGACTTTACCTAAAAAGTTGCCAATTTCAGCTCTGCATTGTTTTTGCTGCTGTGCTCTGATTGGCCAGCCTGCAGCAGCTTCTGCCAGGCTACTTTAATGAGGTGTGAAATGGCCTGGCTTCACACAAAGGAATGTGCTTTGGGGGAGAGAATCTCCCCTCAGCAGATGGTGAGGCAGGAAGGGGGAGGGCTGCCAAACTGGTCTTCAAAGGCAGAGAAGGACATCTGGAGCACCCAGCAACACCCCCACATCCTGCAACCCCAGACAGCTAGGTGCCCCCTTGATTAGATTAGGAGAGGGCAGGAGAGGGGTGTGTTTATGATTTTTAGCCACACCAGTGGGTGGGCTCAGCCAGATCTCTCCTCCAAAAATCAGATTCATCCATTTTGGATTTTTAGAGACTGTTGCCTTCTGGGATGGATTTTTGCTACACTTCCCAGGAAGTGGTCATCACAGGGGGACGACCCTGTCCCTGATTGGAGAACCAGGGCCCCCCTGCTTTTCACCCAGGAGCAAGGATAAAACTGGCAGACCTGCACCCACGCCTCAGATCCCCACCAAATTTCAAGAAGAAGGAACTACAAGGAGAAGAAGGACTGCCCTGCTGGACCCCTGGCCTGCACCTGGACCCTGCATTCAGAAAGACTGCACCAGCTGCACACTTGGGCTTCACCACAAGAAGGACTTTGCCTGGCTTCCACTGGTTCAAGGAGGGACTCCCTGTTTGCTACAGGTGAAAAATTGCTATCCAGAGTCCCCTGCACCAACTCCTGAAAAAGTGACCAGCTGACCACTGTCCAGTGGCCAAAAAGGAGTTTGCGCCAGGTGTATTCTGGGAGTTGAAGTCCGCACTTCCCAAGGACCATCACAGAACTTCTGGACCCTTGGGGTGAGCTGTGGACCCCAAAAGAACCTTAAAAGAACATCTGGGTGAAGCCCCAGAAGTTTGGAAAAGATTGGAGAATTTTTTTAAAAAAGCTCCATAAAGTGACCGACCCGACGCGGAAATTCTAGCCGGCTTGCCTCAACCGCGACCCGGCCTGACTTTGTGGTTCGTCCCGGTAAAGAAAAACATCCAAAAAAGAGACTAAGTCCGTACGTAAAAAGTTGACCGGGACCTTCCAGCCATCGTATCCGAGAAGGGCTCCACGGACGTCGGATCAAGATCCAGGTTTACCCCGGTCGAAGGATTTTCATCTCGAAAAAACGACTAAGTCCGAAGGTAAAAATCACCACCGAGGAAACAGACTTCGCGTATCCGGACAAGGGCTCCAGGAGGTCGGATCCAACTGGCAGGTTCGTCCCGGGGAAGAAAAACATCAAAAAAGAGACTAAGTCAGAAGGTAACTTTTTAACCGAGGCCTCCCGCGACTTGTAGCCGAGCAGGGCTCCATCGCGGTCGGCCTGAAAGTTTGACTTTGCCCCGGTCCTGGTGCAACCAGATGACCCGATTGGCGCTTTTTGTTTCTAAGCGCTAGAAAATAATAATACTTTAAAAATTCATATCTCCGGTTCCCCTGAACCGATTTTAATCGTTTTTGTGTCATTTTAAAGATAAAAATATAAGCTATTTTTATAAATTGGTTTTGGATTTTTAAACTGTTTCCTGTGTTTTATTTTATTACTGTTTTGTGATATTTGAATGCTTTACACTTTGTCTCCTAAGTTAAGCCTTGACGCTCGATGCCAAGCTACCAAGGGTAGAGCTGGGATTAATTTACTGAGACCTAACTGTACTTATGTGGAGGTTTGTGGCTTGTTGCTAGGTGTAGGTACCTACCTGCCCTACCAATAACCCATTTTCCAACATAATTGGAAGCAGCGACGGGATCCTGTACTTGTGTTCAATATCACGTTACAGTTTTAGGTAAAACAAATTAAAAATCCTTTAAATTGTCCTAGTGCAAAAATTGTTTTTAATTTTTAATTTGGATTAATTTCAATTATTGAATTTTTGTAATTTTTCTAAATTCTTGTTTCCAATTTTTGCAAAAAGTTTTTGTTGACACAAAACTAGGGAACCATGGAGCTTGATCTGGCTAGCCTACCCACACTGACAGTAGTCCAGCTTAGGGGGTTGTGTATTGAGAGAGGGTTGCCTGCAACCACTGATCTCAGGAAGCAAATCCTGATTAAATCCCTGACAGCATGGGCTGAGGCCCAAGAGGTAGAGACAGAGGAAGCTCCAGAGGAGGAAGAAAAAGGGGAAGATGCTAACTCTAACCACTCAGGGGAGGGAAGGCATCCGAGCCTAAGTGAGGAAGAGGAAGAACGGTCCTCAGTGGATACAGTCACTAGGGGCAGACCCAAAGCTAGTGGTAGGAAGGGGGTCCTTTCAGGAGGAGAGAACCCATCCATCAGAGAAAGAGAGCTGGAAGCCCAGCTAGCCTACATAGCTTTGGAAGCAGATAAGCTTGCCCTAGAAAAGAAAAAGTGGGCAAGCAAAGAAAAAAAAGATGGAGGCAGCGAGAAAGAAACTGAGGTGTCCCTGGGTGGGGGTTTTGCCCCCAGATTACCCAAAGGGGTGGTTCCTGCCTATGTAGAGGGGGATGACATACATAAGTGGCTGGGGGCCTTTGAAAGGGCCCTCCAGATGAGGAGAGTCAAGCCTCAGTACTGGGGTTCACTTCTTTGGGAGTTAGTTCCCAACTCTGGGAGGGATAGGCTCCTAACCATGAGTGGGGAGGATGCAAACTCATACCCCAGTATGAAGAGTTGCTTGACTAAAAAGTTTGGTCTAACCCCAGAGCAGTATAGGCTTAAGTTTAGGGACACCCAAAAGACAAGCACCCAGTCCTGGGTGGACTTTGTGGACATTTCAGTAAAAGCACTGGAGGGCTGGATACAGGGCAACAGGGTAAGTACCTTTGAGGGGCTGTACAATTTGATTATGAGGGAGCACCTTCTAACTAATTGTGTCCAAGAGAGGCTCCGCCAGTATCTAGTAGACTCTAGGTTGACCAACCCCAGAGAGCTGGGGGAGGCAGCAGATGACTGGTTAAGAACTAGGGTTAACCAGAAACCCCCAGGGGGTGATCAGAAAAAGGGAGGACATGGTTCTTCTCAGGGGAAGAACCAGGGGAAAGATGACAAAAAACCCAAAGAGTCCTCACAAGAGTCCCCAAAAACTTCTCAGGGAGGGGGAACCCCGAGCCAATTCACTTTTAAAGGGAAAGGGTATCAGGGAAAGAATTATGATCCTGCTAAAGCAGGAAAGTTTCAGGAGCTTGCTAAGGCCGGCAAGTGTTTTGACTGTCATCAGCCAGGACATAAAAGAGGAGATGCTATCTGCTCCAAGAAGCCCCCCACTGGTGGGCAATCCCAGGGGATTGCTAGTGTAGGGTTGGGGGTGGAAGTTGGCCCAGGGGTGGAAGCAGGGTACACTGAGGTCACCTTAGTATCCGTGGGTGGGGTGGACATTGCAACTATGGCCACCTTACCTCCCATCAAGGAGAGGTATAGGCAGAGGCCTAAAGTCAATGGGACTGAAGTGGAAGCTCTGAGAGATACAGGAGCCAGTGTGACAATGGTCGCAGAAAAGCTGGTTTCTCCAGAGCAGGTCTTACCTGGTGTCTTCCACCAGGTGACTTATGCAGATACCAGAACCAAACTCCATCCCATGGCTATGGTGAGTCTGGAATGGGGAGGTGTGACTGGCCCTAAAAAAGTAGCTGTAGCTCCTGCCCTCCCAGTAGAGTGTCTACTGGGGAATGATCTTGAAGCATCTGAGTGGTCAGAAGTGGAAAGAAGGGTCCATGCACAGATGCTGGACCTCCCTGAATGGGTGTGTGCTGTGACCAGGTCACAGGCGGCACAACAGGGGAATGCTGGACACTTGGACCATGGAACAAAGGGCCAAGCCTCCAAGAAAAAGAGAAAAGGCACTGGGTCTGGCTTGCCAGCCCCAACAAGTACAGAGGGTCAGGAAGAATCCAACCCTGAGGGGGAGGATCTGAACTCTGAGGGAGGGACACCTTCCCTGCAAACTCTGCCTGACTTGGCAGAACTGCAAGGGGCAGGTGGGCCCACCAGAGAAGATTTGTGCCAGGGACAAAGAGAGTGTCCCACTCTTGAGGGCCTGAGGCAGACTGCTGCCAGGCAAGAACAAGGGGATACCAGTGGTACCCACAAGGTTTACTGGGAGGATAGAGTTCTCTACACTGAGGCAAGGGCCCTTAAAGAAGGGGCTACTAGGAGAGTAGTGGTCCCCCAAAAGTATAGAGAATTCCTCCTTACCTTAAGCCATGATATCCCCTTAGCTGGTCATTTGGGACAGACCAAGACCTGGAGCAGGCTGGTCAACCATTTTTATTGGCCCGAAATGTCAGAAAAAGTCAGGGAGTTTTGCAGCTCCTGTGTCACCTGTCAAGCCAGTGGCAAGACAGGGGGCAAGCCAAAGGCTCCCTTGATTCCACTGCCAGTGGTTGGGACTCCCTTTGAGAGGGTGGGGATTGACATTGTTGGTCCCCTAGACCCACCAACTGCTTCAGGTAACAGGTACATTGTGGTGGTAGTGGACCATGCCACCAGGTAACCGGAGGCAATACCCCTCCGGACAGTTACTGCTCCCACAGTGGCTAGGGCCCTACTTGGTGTGTTCACCAGAGTGGGATTCCCAAAGGAGGTGGTCTCAGATAGGGGCACAAACTTTATGTCAGCCTATCTGAAAGCCATGTGGGAAGAGTGTGGTGTTACTTATAAGTTCAGCACACCCTACCATCCACAGACCAATGGTCTGGTGGAAAGATTCAATAAGACCCTGAAGGGCATGATCATGGGTTTGTCTGACAAACTCAGGAGGAGATGGGATGTCCTCCTCCCATGCCTGCTGTTTGCCTACAGGGAGGTGCCACAGAAGGGGGTTGGATTCAGCCCCTTTGAGTTACTCTTTGGGCACCCTGTAAGAGGCCCATTGTGCTTGGTGAGAGAGTCTTGGGAAAAGCCTCTCAAGGAATCCAAGGAGAATGTGCTGGATTATGTACTAGGCCTGCGGTCTCGCATGGCTGAGTATATGAAGAAGGCAAGCAGAAACCTGGAGGCCAGTCAGGAGCTCATGAAGCTCTGGCATGATCAAAAGGCTACCATGCCTGAGTATCACCCAGGACAGCTGGTGTGGGTTTTGGAGCCCATGGCTCCTAGGGCACTACAGGCCAAATGGACTGGGCCCTATCCAATCCTAGAAAAAAAAGGTGAGGTCACCTACTTGGTGGACCTTGGCACCCCCAGGAATCCTCACAGGATCCTACATGTAAACAGGATGAAACCCCACCAGGACAGGGCAGACATGACCATGCTGATGGTCACTGATGAAGGGAAGGAGGAGGAGGGTGAACCTCTGCCAGACCTCCTGTCCTCAAAGGAAAAAGATGGGTCAGTGGAGGGAGTGGTACTCTCTCCCAAATTGACAGATCAGCAACAACAAGACTGTAAGCAAGTCTTGGGACAGTTTGCTAGTCTGTTCTCCCTGACCCCTGGACTCACCAATTGGTGTGTACATGATGTTGACACTGGTGACAGCTTGCCTGTCAAGAACAAGCTGTACAGGCTGTCTGACCAGGTCAAGGCCAACATCAAAGCTGAAGTGGCTAAGATGTTGGACCTGAAGGTAATTGAGCCCTCTGATAGTCCTTGGTCCAGTCCAGTGGTACTGGTGCCCAAAACTAATCCCCAAGGTGGGAAGAAATAATTAAGATTCTGTGTGGACTACAGAGGTCTAAATGCAGTCACTAGGACTGATGCTCACCCCATACCTAGAGCTGATGAGCTCATTGACAGGTTGGGGGCTGCCAAATTCCTGAGCACATTTGATCTGACCTCAGGATATTGGCAGATTGCCTTAAGTCCAAGAGCTAAGGAGAGGTCAGCATTTTCCACACAAGAGGGCCACTTTCAGTTCAAGGTGATGCCCTTCGGGATGAAAAATGCTCCTGCCACCTTCCAACGGTTGGTGAATAGAGTCCTGTCTGGGTTGGAATCTTTTAGTGCAGCTTATCTAGATGATATAGCTGTATTTAGTTCCACCTGGAGGGACCACCTGGTCCACCTGAAGGAAGTGCTTCAGGCCCTGCTTCAAGCAGGCCTGACTATCAAGGCAAGCAAGTGCCAGATAGGGCAAAGTTCTGTTGTGTACCTGGGCCACCTTGTTGGTGGAGGCCATGTACAACCTCTCCAGCCCAAGATCCAGACTATCCTGGATTGTGAGGCTCCAAAAACCCAGACTCAGGTCAGGGCCTTTCTTGGCCTGACTGGGTATTACAGGAGGTTTGTTCAGAATTTTTGAACCATAGTGGCCCCTCTGACTGAGCTTACCTCCAAGAAACAACCCAAGAAGGTCATTTGGACCCCAGAGTGTCAGAAAGCTTTTGACACCCTAAAACAGGCTATGTGTTCAGCACCAGTGTTACTGGCCCCTGACTATAGCAAGGAGTTTGTAGTGCAAACAGATGCTTCAGAGGAAGGGATTGGGGCAGTGTTAGCACAAGTTAATGAAGAGGGCCATGATCACCCAGTTGCCTTCATCAGCAGGCGACTACTCCCCAGAGAGAAAAAATGGAGTGCCATTGAGAGGGAGGCCTTTGCTGTGGTTTGGTCCCTGAAGAAGTTGAGGCCTTACTTGTTTGGCACTCACTTCCGTGTACAAACTGACCACAGACCTCTCAGATGGTTGATGCAGATGAGGGGGGAGAACCCAAAACTGTTAAGGTGGTCCATTTCCCTACAGGGGATGGACTTCACAGTGGAGCACAGACCTGGGACTGCTCATGCCAATGCAGATGGCCTTTCCAGGTTTTTCCACTTAGCTGATGAGGACTACCAGGGTGTAGGTTAGTACCCATCACCTTTCATCTGGGGGGGGGCAGTGTAGGAAAGTCCTTTTTTTTTGCCTGATCACCCCCACTCTTTCTGGATAGGTACTGGTGGTTACTGACTCTTGGCTGTGCCCTGGGTACTGCTTACCAGTCCCAGGGCCAGTGCTCTGTGTAAAATGGATATGCAAATTAGGCTAATTATAATTGGCTAAGTGAACCTACCTATAAGTCCCTAGTATATGGTAGGGCATGAAGGTTTAGGGACCACAGCATAGGTGGTGCACACCTAGGTGCATTGCTGAGGTGCCCAGTGTCATTTTAAAAGCAAGCCTGCCTTGCTGGCTGCTTTTAAATTAAAGTTGTATGCAAATTCGACTTTGGAATTAAAGGTACTTCCAAAGTCTTAAACTACCTTATTTTTACATATAAGTCACCCCTAAGGTGTGCCCTATGTGCCCCTAGGGCTGGGTGCCATGTAACTATAAGCAGGGACTTTATAAAAATAGATTTATAAGCCCTGGTGAGGTAAAAACAGCCAAATTCGTTTTTCCCTCATTGAAGTAAATGGCCTTCATAGGCTAGAATGGGCAGACTTTATTTTAAATTTTAAAGTCTCCTTAAATGTTACATACCAAGAATTTGGTATCAAATTGATTGTTATAATAAATCCCACAACTTCCAGTTGTTGGATTTAATATAACCAGTTCAGGTAAAAAGTTTAGACTTTACCTAAAAAGTTGCCAATTTCAGCTCTGCATTGTTTTTGCTGCTGTGCTCTGATTGGCCAGCCTGCAGCAGCTTCTGCCAGGCTACTTTAATGAGGTGTGAAGTGGCCTGGCTTCACACAAAGGAATGTGCTTGGGGAAGAGAATCTCCCCTCAGCAGATGGTGAGGCAGGAAGGGGGAGGGCTGCCAAACTGGTCTTCAAAGGCAGAGAAGGACATCTGGAGCACCCAGCAACACCCCCACATCCTGCAACCCCAGACAGCTAGGAGCCCCCTTGATTAGATTAGGAGAGGGCAGGAGAGGGGTGTGTTTATGATTTTTAGCCACACCAGTGGGTGGGCTCAGCCAGATCTCTCCTCCAAAAATCAGATTCATCCATTTTGGATTTTTAGAGACTGTTGCCTTCTGGGATGGATTTTTGCCACACTTCCCAGGAAGTGGTCATCACAGGGGGACGACCCTGTCCCTGATTGGAGAACCAGGGCCCCCCTGCTTTTCACCCAGGAGCAAGGATAAAACTGGCAGACCTGCACCCACGCCTCAGATCCCCACCAAATTTCAAGAAGAAGGAACTACAAGGAGAAGAAGGACTGCCCTGCTGGACCCCTGGCCTGCACCTGGACCCTGCACTCAGAAAGACTGCACCAGCTGCACACTTGGGCTTCACCACAAGAAGGACTTTGCCTGGCTTCCACTGGTTCAAGGAGGGACTCCCTGTTTGCCACAGGTGAAAAATTGCTATCCAGAGTCCCCTGCACCAACTCCTGAAAAAGTGACCAGCTGACCACTGTCCAGTGGCCAAAAAGGAGTTTGTGCCAGGTGTATTCTGGGAGTTGAAGTCCGCACTTCCCAAGGACCATCACAGAACTTCTGGACCCTTGGGGTGAGCTGTGGACCCCAAAAGAACCTTAAAAGAACATCTGGGTGAAGCCCCAGAAGTTTGGAAAAGATTGGAGAATTTTTGAAAAAAAGCTCCATAAAGTGACCGACCCGACGCGGAAATTCTAGCCGGCTTGCCTCAACCGCGACCCGGCCTGACTTTGTGGTTCGTCCCGGTAAAGAAAAACATCCGTAAAAAGTTGACCGGGACCTTCCAGCCATCGTATCCGAGAAGGGCTCCACGGACGTCGGATCAAGATCCAGGTTTACCCCGGTCGAAGGATTTTCATCTCGAAAAAACGACTAAGTCCGAAGGTAAAAATCACCACCGAGGAAACCGACTTCGCGTATCCGGACAAGGGCTCCAGGAGGTCGGATCCAACTGGCAGGTTCGTCCCGGGGAAGAAAAACATCAAAAAAGAGACTAAGGCCCTCATTCTGACCTTGGCGGGCGGCGGAGGCCGCCCGCCAAAGTCCCGCCGTCAGGTTACCGTTCCGCGGTCGAAAGACCGCGGCGGTAATTCTGACTTTCCCGCTGGGCTGGCGGGCGGTCGCCTTCAGACCGCCAGCCAGCCCAGCGGGAAAGAGGCTTCCACGATGAAGCCGGCTCGGAATCGAGCCGGCGGAGTGGAAGCTGTGCGACGGGTGCAGTTGCACCCGTCGCGTATTTCACTGTCTGCACAGCAGACAGTGAAATACATGTAGGGGCCCTCTTACGGGGGCCCCTGCAATGCCCATGCCAGTGGCATGGGCACTGCAGGGGCCCCCAGGGGCCCCGCAACCCCCCCTACCGCCATCCGGATCTCGGCGGTCCGACCGCCGGGATCTGGATGGCGGTAGGGGGGGTCGGAATCCCCGCGGCGGTGCAGCAAGCTGCGCCGCCGCGGAGGATTCAATGGGGCCGCGGTACACTGGCGGGACCCCGCCAGTGGTGCCGGTCCGACCGCGGCTTTACCGCCGCGGTCGGAATCCCCATTGGAGCACCGCCGGCCTGTCGGCGGTGCTCCCGCGGTCCTCCGCCCTGGCGGTCAAAGACCGCCAGGTTCAGAATGACCACCTAAGTCAGAAGGTAACTTTTTAACCGAGGCCTCCCGCGACTTGTAGCCGAGCAGGGCTCCATCGCGGTCGGCCTGAAAGTTTGACTTTGCCCCGGTCCTGGTGCAACCAGATGACCCGATTGGCGCTTTTTGTTTCTAAGCGCTAGAAAATAATAATACTTTAAAAATTCATATCTCCGGTTCCCCTGAACCAATTTTAATCGTTTTTGTGTCATTTTAAAGATAAAAATATAAGCTATTGTTATAAATTGGTTTTGGATTTTTAAACTGTTTCCTGTGTTTTATTTTATTACTGTTTTGTGATATTTGAATGCTTTACACTTTGTCTCCTAAGTTAAGCCTTGACGCTCGATGCCAAGCTACCAAGGGTAGTGCTGGGATTAATTTACTGAGACCTAACTGTACTTATGTGGAGGTTTGAGGCTTGTTGCTAGGTGTAGGTACCTACCTGCCCTACCAATAACCCATTTTCCAACAGGAAGGCAGGGGGGGCGTGGGTGGGCAGGGGATGGCAGTGGTGGGAAAATTTGAAAGAAAAATGGACGGTGAGGAGGGGTGGGCGGGAGGGGCCGTGGGGACGCAGCGGCTGGGGATACAACAAGGAAGAGAAACGGACGGTGAGGAGGGGGGAGGGGACGCAGCAGCTGGGGATACAACATGGAAGAGAAACGGATGGTGAGGAGGAGGGGAAGGCGGGAGGGGCCGCAGAGACGCAGCAGCTGGGGTTTCAACAAGGAAGAGAAGCGGCCGGTGAGGAGGTGGCGTGGGGAGCGACCTGCCTGCTGAAGGTTATCGATTTATTGATTGACATGTTGATCAGCTATCTCGTCTTAAGGAGTCTCCAATCAGGGTCAAAAGATTCATTGGCCTAAAAGCAGTCCCAGACTAAGTAAAATATCTAGGGCGGGACGCATTATCAGGAGCAGTTTTGTTTCTACTGGCAAACTGAGCACAGGACCTATGTCTGGGCATATCTGTCACACTTAGGGTGGTGCACTGAAGTATTGAAGGTGATGGATGGAATGCTTTGACTTCATCTCAGCCACTGATATTTACATGGGGCAGTATCCCAGGTCATCATTAGATTGCACACCATGCCACCTCAGTTTGGACCTGTAGGAGGCTGGCCTGGCTTGTAGTGGGTACCAGAGGTACTTACACCTTGTGCCAGGTCCAGTTATCCCTTATTAGTGTAGAAGAGGTGTTTCTAGCAGCTTAGGCTGATAGAAGGTAGCTATAGCAAAGCAGCTTAGGCTGAACTAGGAGACATGTAAAGCTCCTACTATACCACTGGTGTCATATGCCAGAAGTCGTGATAGGGGGATTCTGCAGGAAGAACAAACACCAGCAATGCAACAGTTGATTTCTGGACCTGAGTACCTCTAAGACAAGGGGACCAAGTCCAATAGTCGAGACAGTGTCGAGAGTGGGCAGGAGCCCAGGAAATGCCAGCTGAGGGTGCAAGGAAGCTGCCACCGGATGGAAGAAGCTTGGAGTTCTGCAAGAAAGAAGAGGACTAGGAACTTCCCCTTTGAAGAATGGATTTCCCACGTCGCAGTGAAGCTTGCAGAGGTGTTCCCACGCAGAAAGACCGCAAACAAGCCTTGCTAGCTGCAAGGGTCGCAGTAGAGGTTTTTGGGTGCTGCTGTGGCCCAGGAGGGACCAGGATGTCGCCACTTGGAGGAGGAGACAGAGGGGGTGCCCAGCAAGTCAGGGAGCCCTCACAGAAGCAGGCAGCACCTGTAGAAGTACCTGAACAGGCACTTGGAAGAAAAGAGAACCAGAGTCCACCCGAAGTCACAAAAGGGAGTCCAACGACTCCGGAGGACAACTCAGAAGGTTGTGCACTGCAGGTTAAAGTGTTGAGAACCCAGGCTTGGCTGTGCACGAAGGAAATCCTGGAAGAGTGCACAGAAGTCGGAGCAGCTGCAAATCACACGGTAACCAGCAATGCAGTCTAGCGTGGGGAGGCAAGGACTTACCTCCACCAAACTTGGACTGAAGAGTTGCTCAGTTCCAGGGACCACACTCGTCGTGCTGAGAGGGGACCCAGAGGACCAGTGATGCAGTCTTTTGGTGCCTGCGGTTGTAGGGGGGAAGATTCCGTCAACCCACGGGAGATTTCTTCAGAGCTCCTGGTGCAGGGAGGAGGCAGGCTACCCCCAGAGCATGCACCACCTGGAAACAGTCGAGAAAGCCGGCAGGATGAAGCGATACAAGGTTGCTAGTAGTCGTCTTGCTACTTTGTTGCGGTTTTGCAGGCATCCTGAGCAGTCAGTGGTCGATCCTTTGGTAGAAGTTGAAGAGGGAGATGCAGAGGAACTCTGGTGAGCTCTTGCATTCGTTATCTAAAGAATTCCCCAAAGCAGAGACCCTAAATAGCCAGAAAAGGAGGTTTGGCTACCTAGGAAGGAGGATTGGCTACCAAGAGAGGTAAGAGCCTATCAGAAGGAACCTCTGACGTCACCTGCTGGGGGAGCTCTGGGAACCTCCCCTGGGAGGTGCAGGTCAGGGGAGTGGTCACTCCCCTTTCTTTGTCCAGTTTCGCGCCAGAGCAGGGCTAGGGTATCCCTAAACCGGTGTAGACTGGCTTATGCAGAGATGGGCACCATCTGTGCCCATCAAAGCATTTCCAGAGGCTGGGGGAGTCTACTCCTCCCCAGCCTTCACACCTATTTCCAAAGGGAGAGGGTGTTACACTCTCTCTCAGAGGAAATCCTTTGTTCTGTCTTCCTGGGCCAGGGCTGCCTGGACCCCAGGAGGGCAGAAACCCGTCTGAGGGGTTGGCAGCAGCAGCAGCTGCAGTGGAGACCCCGGAAAGGCAGTTTGGCAGTACCCGAGTTCTGTGCTAGAGACCCAGGGGATCATGGAATTGTCCCCCCAATGCCAGAATGGTCTTAGACATGTTACATGGCCATGTTCAGAGTTACCATTGTGATGCTGTACATAGGTAGTGACTTGTGTACAGTGCACGCGTGTAATGGTGTCCCCGCACTCACAAAGTCTGGGGAATTTGCCATGAACGATGTGGGGGCACCTTGGCTAGTGCCAGGGTTCCCACACACTAAGTAACTTTGCACCCAACCTTCACCAGGTGAAGGTTAGACATCTAGGCGACTTATAAGTTACTTATGTGCAGTGGTAAATGGCTGTGAAATAACGTGGACGTTATTTCACTCAGGATGCACTGGCAGGCCTGTGTAAGAATTGTCAGAGCTCCCTATGGGTAGCAAAAGAAATGCTGCAGCCCATAGGGATCTCCTGGAACCCCAATACCCTGGGTACCTCAGTATCATATACAAGGGAATTATATGGGTGTACCAGTATGCCAATGTGAATTGGTAAATTTAGTCACTAGCCTGTAGTGACAAATTTGGAAAGCAGAGAGAGCATAACCACTGAGGTTCTGGTTAGCAGAGCTTCAGTGAGACAGTTAGGCATCACACAGGGAACACATACAGGGCACATACTTATGAGCACTGGGGCCCTGCCTGGCAGGGTCCCAGTGACACATAGACTAAAACAACATATATACAGTGAAATATGGGGGTAACATGCCAGGCAAGATGGTACTTTCCTACAGGACCTCACTATATGCAAATCACTTTTGACCCTGCTCCAATAGGAACAGTCCAACCCAAGATTACAGCCCAGGTCATCCCTGAACAAGAACATGAACAACCCAAGAAAGGTTTCACCCTGATTGGGGCCTGTCAGTCGGGTGGAGCGTGGTTCCAGTACACAGTAAGTAAGGGACCAAAGTATGGGCATACATGTCACAATGAAGTACATAAAATAAAAGAATTTCCACAGAATAAGTTTATATGGATTCCAATGAGATACTTCAAAATATAAAGGAATTAAATATGTTTTTTGGTTTGCTTT
Organism: Pleurodeles waltl; assembly: GCF_031143425.1. Classification (NCBI taxonomy): domain Eukaryota; kingdom Metazoa; phylum Chordata; class Amphibia; order Caudata; family Salamandridae; genus Pleurodeles; species Pleurodeles waltl. The sequence goes on along the minus strand of NC_090446.1, from coordinate 747,804,254 downwards.
TTTAATAGGATATAGTTGATTATTGTATAACGATTAGCATAAAAAACAAAGACTATTTAGGATGGGAATTGTACAGGAGACAGTAGCCGTTACTAAGCGGCTTTGTCACAAATATGGTAGAGTAATGTGTCTTTCAAACTAACAGTTTTCTCATTCAAGTTAAGACCAGAATGACAGTCATGTTTCTGCATGGGGATCCCGCACTGCTTTAATTGAAGAAATCTTAGTCTGATGGTACCACATACATTAACCCATCAATCTATGTTCCTCATACCAGTAGTTCGATTTAGGGCTAACATTCAGACATTTTTGCCTGTTTGAAACTGCTAGGAAAAAGTAGTGAGCAAAACAAAAAATGGCCACTACACCCCTGGCGAAAATTCCTAGGGTGTCAGTTCTATTACATGTTTGAGTTTCATATACAAACTCCCCACATAGGGAGTTTGTTTTTTTTAAAACAAAAAGTTTGCTGAACTGCTGCATGAAACATGCTAGCCACAAAGCAAACTGGCAGTGATTTCAGAATAGTGTGGTTGCAGCTACTTTGTAGGCACAAAGAACTCTACCAGACAAGCAGAAATCTTTAAATGAGATGAGCGTCATCCACGAAGGTGGCAGATGTTATGAACTCTGCTACCCTGGCAGGTGAGTTGGATGTCTCCCAAACTTTCAATAATCCCCAGTGTTTTATTTAGGAAGAAGATTGTTCTTCTGTTCCTCTTTTACATCAACACACGTTAAAAATTGGGATGTTGGTTGACTGGGGTGTGGGCCATGGTCAAGCAGCAATCTTAGTCCTTGTCAGGGTGAGGCACAAACCAACCCTAAATTAACCTGTGCTCACCCTTCTGGTAGCTTGGCATAGAGCAGTCAAGCATAACTTAGAGGCAATGTGTAAAGTATTTGTGCAACACCTTAAACAGTAATAATGTGAAAACACCACACAAAAGGATCCAAAACCAAGTTAGAAAGATAGAGTTTAATAAATAAAACAAGTCCAAAATGACAGAAATACAATCAGTAGAACCAGAGGTAAGCAAATTCAACGATTTTACTGAAAATAGCAGCAAAAAACAGAAATCGCCAACTGTGGGTATCTGGTCATACAAGACTGGGGCAAATTCTCAAGTTCAGGCTGACTGCGATGAAGCGCTGCCCGGCTACAGAGAGCCAGTAAGTCCCACTCAACAGAGTACCTTAAATCCTAGATTGCAGAGCCTTACAAGAATCTGCATCGAAAATGCATTGCACAGTCAAAGTGATGCGTCAGTTCCAAGATGCTTCAAGCTGCAATATGAGGGCCTGTGTCATCGGTGAGGATCCAGTCAATCGGCTTCTGATGCAAACTCTAGGGTCGAAGATGCTGTGCACACTTGGAGCAATGCATCGATTCTGAAGAGCTGCAAGACTGCAATGTGGAGTCCAGCATCACCCTTGAGACTGCCGTCAAAGAGGGATGGAGGGCTTGTGTCGAGGATGAGTCATGGTGCGGTGGTTCTGATGGGTCTGCAAAGGCGATGCAGGTGTTTGCGATGGGTCCAATCCACACAGCAGTGGTGATGCATCAGTTCTGCTTGGGTTTGCGCTGTGCAGCAGAGGAGATGCTTCGGTACCAGTGGATCCACAGAGGCTGACAGAGTGCATTAAGTTCACTTACAAGGGTCTAAGACAGGGGTGGCACTACTTGGTAGGGTAGGTTCACAGCTGGCAGAGTCCAGGTGCGGGTGCAAGCTTGTTGGAAGCCTATTGTGTCTCTGAAGCTTCAGATCAGGAGACCATCCAAATAGCCCTTGGAGTCTGGACTCCAAAGATGCAGGTCCAGTCCTTCTCTCCAAGGCAAGAGATCAACAGGCAGAAGGTCAGCACAGCAAGGCAGCAGTCCTTCAGAGCAGCAGTCCAGCAGAGTAGAAGTCCTTTCAGCAGCACAGCAGTCCTTCTTCCTAACAGAGTATCCACTGGTCTAGAAGTGTACTCAAGAGTTGGTGTCTAATGTATACCAGTTGTGCCTTTTAAGTTGGGAGAAGCTTCTAGAATCATACCTTTGGAGTGATCAGGTGCCCTGCCTTCCTGGCCCTGGCTTCAGACTAACTTCAGGCATATGCAGCACTTTGTGTGGTGGCAGGACACAGCTTATTCAAGTGTAAGTGGGACTTAGCTCGGCTCCTTCATCCTATCCTTCCATTGATTGCCCATGCAGTCACACCTCAGCTCCCCATTGTGCGTGGCTGTTGAGGAGGAATACACAAAGCCTAACTGTCAAACACACCCTGTCATGTGGCCCACAGACAGGCTGCAGCCACCACATGGCTATGGCAGAAAAATGCCAACTTTCTAAAAGTGGCATTTTCAAAACTGTAATTTAAAAACAGACGTCACTGTTGGACCTGGCTTTTTGACAGGGACATCCCCAAACTTTTTGCCTCCTTCCTCCTATTTTTTTCTGACCTGTTGTTGTTGGCTTTTGACCTCTGAGCACTTTACCACTGCTAACCAGTGCTAAAGTGCATATGCTCTCTGTGTAAATTGTACTATTGATTGGTTTATCCATGATTGACTATTTAATTTACCTGTAAGTCCCTAGTAGAGTGCACTACATGTGCCTGGGGCATGTAGATTAAATGCTACTAGTGGGCCTGCAGCACTGGTTGTGCCACCCACCTCAGTAGCCCCTTAACCTTGTCTCAGGCCTGCCATTGCAAGGCCTGTGTGTGCAGTTTCACTGCCACTTCGACTTGGCATTTAAAAGTACTTGCCAAGCCTAGAACTCCCCTTTTTTCTACATATAAGTCATCCCTAATGTGTGCCCTAGGTAACCCCTAGAGCAGGGTGCTGTGTAGGTAAAAGGCAGGACATGTACCTGTGTAGTTATATGTCCTGGTAGTGTAAAACTCCTAAATTCGTTTTTACACTACTGTGAGGCCTGCTCCCTTCATAGGCTAACATTGGGGCTGCCCTCATACACTGTTGAAGTGGCAGCTGCTGATCTGAAAGGAGCAGGAAGGTCATATTTAGTATGGCCAGAATGGTAATACAAAATCCTGCTGACTGGTGAAGTCGGATTTAATATTACTATTCTTGAAATGCCACTTTTAGAAAGTGAGCATTTCTTTGCACTAAAATCTTGTTGTGCCCTTCAATCCACGTCTGGCTAGGTTTAGTTGACAGCTCCTTGTGCATTCACTCAGACACACCCCAAACACAGGGTACTCAGCCTCACTTGCATACATCTGCATTTTGAATGGGTCTTCCTGGGCTGGGAGGGTGGAGGGCCTGCCCTCACACAAAGGACTGCCACACCCCCTACTGGGACTCTGGCAGACAGGATTGAGCTGAAAGGGAACTTGGTGCATTTCTTAGAGACTCTTTGAAATCACCCCCACTTCAAAGGCACAACTTAGTATAAAACAGGGCCTCTGCCCTACCTCATCAGACACTTGCTGGAGAAGAAACCGGAACCAGAAACTACACCCTGCCAAGAAGAACTGCCTGGCTGCTCAAAGGACTCACCTGTCTGCTTTCTCCAAAGGACTGCTGTCTTGCTGTTGCCCTGCTGCCTTGCTGAACTCTTGTCTGGCTGTGAAAGTGCTCTCCAAGGGCTTGGATAGAGCTTGCCTCCTGTTCCTTGAAGTCTCAGGACCAAAAAGACTTCTGCCTTTCACGTGGACGCTCCGTGCGCCGAAAATTTCGACGCACAGCTTGTTTCGCGGCGAGAAAAATGCCGCACACCGACGCTGATCAACGCGACGCCCTCGGGACGATCGAGACTTCGACGCACAACCTCGCAAGGACAAAGCCGCCCGACTTCCAAGGAGAAATCGACGCGACGCCTACCGTGAGTGCGAAACTTTGACGCACGGCCTCGCAAGGACAACGCCGCCCGACTTCCAAGGAGAAATCGACGCGACGCCTGCCGTGAGACCAAAATTTCGACGCACGGCCTCGCAAGGACAACGCCGCCCGACTTCCAAGGAGAAATCGACGCGACGCCTACCGTGAGATCGAAACTTCGACGCGCAGCCCCGCAGAACGACGCGCAGCCGGAAAATAAGCAGGAGAATCCACGCACAGACCCGGGACATCTGGTAATCCCCGCGATCCACAAAAAGAGACTGTCTGCGCGCCGGAAAACGACGCCCGACTTCCCCGCGTGGAAAAGAACGACGCAAGTCTGTGTGTGCTGAGGAGAAATCGACGCACACACCCCTTTTTCCACGCATCTCTTCTCCTGTGGCCCTCTGAGGAGATTTCCCACCAGAAACCAGGTACTCTGTGCTTGAAAGACACTTTATTGCTTTTTAAAAGACTTAAAGACACTTAATATCACTTTTCAGTGATATCTTTACAAATTCGTATTGCAACTTTGATCGTTTTGACCTACAAGTACCCAGATAAATATTCTATATTTTTCTAAACACTGTGTGGTGTATTTTTGTGGTGTTATACTATGGTGTTGTATAATTTATTGCACAAATGCTTTACACATGGCCTTCTAAGTTAAGCCTGACTGCTCGTGCCAAGCTACCGGAGGGTGAGCACAGGCTGATTTTGGATTGTGTGTGACTTACCCTGACTAGAGTGAGGGTTCTTGCTTGGACAGAGGGCAACCTAACTGCCAACCAAAAACCCAATTTCTAACATTGGTGATCAGCGGTGAGGATAGGACTTGTGTTTGTGCAGTGACATACAGTAGCTAAGTATTTCACTACCTACCCACAGTTGAAGGTCAACTTGATTTTTTATCTCTTTTTTGACTTTTGGTCTCTGATGTCCTCCTGGATATACTATTGATATTTTGGACTTTGGATTTTGGTTTTTGCTGGTAAGATCCTATCAGAATGGGATCGCTTACCTACTTATTCTTTTTGCCTACTGACCACCTCACTAAGGCTGACCTAAGGAAGCTTTGCAGAGAATGTGGCCTTCCTGTAGCAAAGAGATCTACTAAAGCAGAGATGCTACATGCCTACATAGTCTGGGAGGAAGACAGATGGGCAGAGAGAGAGGCAGCAAGAAACCAAATGACTAAGTACCCCTCAGAGGAGGAGGAGGACGACTCAGATGAGGAAAGAGACCCAGTGAAAAAAGAATGGCTCATGGCTCAAGCACGGTGGATGGAAGAGCTAGATGAGTTTATTGAAAGGGCTGAGGCAGCAAGTCTCTTAGCCCTGGAAGAAGAAAAGATTGCAGCTCAAGAGCTGAGCTGTAAAGAGCTGAAACTGGAGGCCGGAAGGGCTGAGTCCAGTTCAGATGGTGGCAGCAAAAATCTTGCATCTAGTACTACTGAAGAAGGGCACAAGCCCAGAGATGTGGTACCCAACTTGGAGAAGAGAGTTGACACACCCCAGGCGGTTCAAGGGTATGAGGTAGTTCCCGTTATGCACAGGGTCCCTGAGAAGGATTGGGGAACTGGCACAGGGAGTCATATTCCTACTGGGGGGAGGGACACTTTACTGACTCTAGCAGAGAGTGACAGAGAAAAGGGTTCCCCCCTGGTGGACGTCCTGGATATAGAGTGTAGAGACATCCCAGAAGAGTTTGGGTTGAGTGTCAGGGACAGACAGATACTGTCTCACCAGTCTCAGGAGGGTGAAGTAGAGTGCTTTTCCAAGGTTGAGTTACTGGGTGGTTGGGTGAAGGGTACTGTGGTTAATACATGTGAAGGGCAGAGTGATGTAATTGCTGGAGAGCATATGTCTGGTCCTTATTTTCCAGAGCTACGCCAACACCAGGTGGAGTGTGAGTTCTCTGACCCCAGGGAACTTACAGTGGAGGCAGACTTTTGGGTGAGTACCAGAGAGTCTGAAGAGGCATTTGGGGGTGCTCCTGAAGGGAGTGGTCTAGGTGGTTCCCGACCAAGTGAGGTGGGAGAGGATTGTAGTGTCCCAGGTAGGTCTCAGAGCCTAACCTGTACCGTAGGGCTACCTTTTGAGGGAAGCCCCGCAGTGTCAGAAGAACTTGGGGGGATGACTGTAGACAGCATCCCAACAGTTCTGGTGTCTGGCAGTACCACTCCTAGTGAGGGGGTGCAGAAGTCCAGACATAGGGTTGAGAGGGGGTGGCCGACCCCAGTGGAGGATCTTGAAAGTCAGGGGTCAGCTCTGAGAGCAGAGCCCCCCAGGAATGACCCAGGTGAAACCGTTTCTGGTTTGGGGGAAACCCAGACTCTGCCGGATGGGCAGAGGTCGGGAGACCTGCGCCAACCAGACTCTTGTGTGGCCCTTGGGGACGGCGTGTCCCTTGTGGGGGGTGAGAGTGCCCCCCAGGAAGTCCTGGCATGCCAGGCAAAGATTCAACCTCAGGGTGGTGACTCTGGGTTGGATAACCGGGTTCAGAGGTTAAACTTTGACCTGGTGGGGGGTAGATGTTCCCCCCCAGAAAGTCCTGGAATGCCAGGCAATGGTTCAACCTCAGGGTGGTGACTCTGGGTTGGCTTACCAGGTGAAGAGGTCAAACTCTGACCGGGTGGGAGGTAGGTGTGCCTCCCAAGAAGTCCTGCTGTGCCAGGCAATTGTCCAACCTCAGGGTGTTGACTCTGGGTTGGATGGTCAGGTTCAGAGGTTAAACTCTGACCTGGTGGGGGGTAGGTGTGCCCCCCAGAAAGTCCTGGCGTGCCAGGCAGTTGTCCAACCTCAGGGTGTCGACTCTGGGTTGGATGGCCAGGTTCAGAGGTTAAACTCTGACCTGGTGGGAGGTAGGTGTGCCTCCCAGAAAGTCCTGGGGTGCCAGGCAATTGCCCAACCTCAGGGTGGTGACCCTGGGTTGGAGAACCAGGCTCAGAGGTTAAACTCTGACCTGGTGGGAGGTAGGTGTGCCTCCCTGAAAGTCCTGGCCTGCCAGGCAATGGTTCAACCTCAGGGTGGTGACTCTGGGTTGGATATCCCGGTTCAGAGGTTAACCTCTGACCTGGTGGGGGGTAGGTGTGCCCCCCAGAAAGCCCTGGTGTACCAGGCAGTTGTCCAACCTCAGGATGGTGACCCTAGGTTGGAGAACCAGGTTCAGAGGTTAAACTCTGACCTGGTGGAGGGTCAGTGTGCCCTCCAGGAAGTCCTGGCATGCCAGGCGATTGTTCAACTTCAGGGTGGTGACTCCGAGTTGAATGGCCCAGTTCAGAGGTTAAACTCTGACCTGGTGGAGGGTCAGTGTGCCCTCCAGAAAGTCCTGGCGTGCCAGGCAATTGTTCAACCTCAGAGTGCTGACTCTGGGTTGGATAACCGGGTTCAGAGGTTAAACTCTGACCTGGTGGGGGGTAGGTGTGCCCCCCAGAAAGTCCTGGCGTGCCAGGCAATTGTTCAACCTCAGGGCGGTGACTCTGGGTTGGATACCCAGGTTCAGAGGTTAAACTCTGACCTGGTGGGAGGTAGGTGTGCCTCCCAAGAAGCCCTGCTGTGCCAGGCAATTGTCCAGCCTCAGGGTGTTGATTCTAGGTTGGATGACCAGGTTCAGAGGTTAAACTCTGACCTGGTGGGGGGTAGGTGTGCCCCCCAGAAAGTCCTGGCGTGCCAGGCAATTGCCCAACCTCAGGGTGGTGACCCTGGGTTGGGGAACCAGGCTCAGAGGTTAAACTCTGACCTGGTGGGAGGTAGGTGTGCCTCCCAGAAAGTCCTGGTGCGCCAGGCAATTGTTCAACTTCAGGGTGGTGACTCTGAGTTGAATGGTCAGGTGCAGAGGTTAAACTCTGACCTGGTGGAGGGTCAGGGTGCCCTCCAGGAAGTCCTGGCATGCCAGGCGATTGTTCAACTTCAGGGTGGTGACTCTGAGTTGAATGGGCAGGTGCAGAGGTTAAACTCTGACCTGGTGGGGGGTAGGTGTGCCTCCCAGGAAGTCCTGGTTTGCCAGGCAGTGATCCAGTCTGAGGGTACAGACCCTGGGCTGGAAGACCAGGTTCAGGGTGTCCCCCCGGACCTGGAGGGAGGGGCTACTGATAACAGTGCCCCTACCATGTTGTCTTCTGAGGAGGCCACTCCTAGTTGGAGGGTGCTGGACCCCAGAAGGGAGGGCAGGGGGAGGGAAGCCTCACCCCGGGCCCTAGTCCAACCTGAAGGTACAGGCCCCAGGTTGGAGGGCCAGTGGCAGGTTAACAGCCCTGCACTGGTGGAGGAATGGTACAGGGTGACTTCTGTAAGCACCCTGACCATGTTGGACCCTGGGGGTACCGCTCCAGGAGGGAGGGTACAAAGCCCCAGAGGGGAGGACCAGGTTCAGGCTGTCATCCCTGACCTGGTGGAAGGGAGAGTGGTTAAAGGGTGCCCAGCACCTGGGGCTACCGCCCCCCACTCTCCACAGCCACAGTGGTTGGAGAGCTTTGAGAGGCCTGGGGCCTGGCTCTCATCCCTGGCAGCTGTCAGTAATCACTGTGGCTTGCTGTCCGGGTGGACAGAGTTATCCCTGGGGAGGGGACAAGTGTCACACCCCAGGGGTAGAGTGGGCAACACCACTATGTTGGTCATGGTGGTACTATCCTGCTCCTGGGATACATCTGTGAGCAAAGTAAGGTTAGGTGCTACACAGATGGGATCCGCAGGAAAGGAGAAAGGTTCCCCATGGATGGGCTTAGTGGGCCCTGAGAGTATGGACAGAGGGATCCAATGGGAGTCAGGAAGGCGAAGAACTGGAGCATGCCCCTGCTGTTGTGGGCCTGGGTCCTTGTTCTGTCGCCTCAAACAGGGAAGTACATCAGGATAGTGATTGTTCTCCCCTGGCTTTAGGCTGGTGGGGGGTCATGTTGGACCTGGCTTTTTGACAGGGACATCCCCAAACTTTTTGCCTCCTTCCTCCTATTTTTTTCTGACCTGTTGTTGTTGGCTTTTGACCTCTGAGCACTTTACCACTGCTAACCAGTGCTAAAGTGCATATGCTCTCTGTGTAAATTGTACTATTGATTGGTTTATCCATGATTGACTATTTAATTTACCTGTAAGTCCCTAGTAGAGTGCACTACATGTGCCTGGGGCATGTAGATTAAATGCTACTAGTGGGCCTGCAGCACTGGTTGTGCCACCCACCTCAGTAGCCCCTTAACCTTGTCTCAGGCCTGCCATTGCAAGGCCTGTGTGTGCAGTTTCACTGCCACTTCGACTTGGCATTTAAAAGTACTTGCCAAGCCTAGAACTCCCCTTTTTTCTACATATAAGTCATCCCTAATGTGTGCCCTAGGTAACCCCTAGAGCAGGGTGCTGTGTAGGTAAAAGGCAGGACATGTACCTGTGTAGTTATATGTCCTGGTAGTGTAAAACTCCTAAATTCGTTTTTACACTACTGTGAGGCCTGCTCCCTTCATAGGCTAACATTGGGGCTGCCCTCATACACTGTTGAAGTGGCAGCTGCTGATCTGAAAGGAGCAGGAAGGTCATATTTAGTATGGCCAGAATGGTAATACAAAATCCTGCTGACTGGTGAAGTCGGATTTAATATTACTATTCTAGAAATGCCACTTTTAGAAAGTGAGCATTTCTTTGCACTAAAATCTTGTTGTGCCCTTCAATCCACGTCTGGCTAGGTTTAGTTGACAGCTCCTTGTGCATTCACTCAGACACACCCCAAACACAGGGTACTCAGCCTCACTTGCATACATCTGCATTTTGAATGGGTCTTCCTGGGCTGGGAGGGTGGAGGGCCTGCCCTCACACAAAGGACTGCCACACCCCCTACTGGGACTCTGGCAGACAGGATTGAGCTGAAAGGGAACTTGGTGCATTTCTTAGAGACTCTTTGAAATCACCCCCACTTCAAAGGCACAACTTAGTATAAAACAGGGCCTCTGCCCTACCTCATCAGACACTTGCTGGAGAAGAAACCGGAACCAGAAACTACACCCTGCCAAGAAGAACTGCCTGGCTGCTCAAAGGACTCACCTGTCTGCTTTCTCCAAAGGACTGCTGTCTTGCTGTTGCCCTGCTGCCTTGCTGAACTCTTGTCTGGCTGTGAAAGTGCTCTCCAAGGGCTTGGATAGAGCTTGCCTCCTGTTCCTTGAAGTCTCAGGACCAAAAAGACTTCTGCCTTTCACGTGGACGCTCCGTGCGCCGAAAATTTCGACGCACAGCTTGTTTCGCGGCGAGAAAAACGCCGCACACCGACGCTGATCAACGCGACGCCCTCGGGACGATCGAGACTTCGACGCACAACCTCGCAAGGACAAAGCCGCCCGACTTCCAAGGAGAAATCGACGCGACGCCTACCGTGAGTGCGAAACTTTGACGCACGGCCTCGCAAGGACAACGCCGCCCGACTTCCAAGGAGAAATCGACGCGACGCCTGCCGTGAGACCAAAATTTCGACGCACGGCCTCGCAAGGACAACGCCGCCCGACTTCCAAGGAGAAATCGACGCGACGCCTACCGTGAGATCGAAACTTCGACGCGCAGCCCCGCAGAACGACGCGCAGCCGGAAAATAAGCAGGAGAATCCACGCACAGACCCGGGACATCTGGTAATCCCCGCGATCCACAAAAAGAGACTGTCTGCGCGCCGGAAAACGACGCCCGACTTCCCCGCGTGGAAAAGAACGACGCAAGTCTGTGTGTGCTGAGGAGAAATCGACGCACACACCCCTTTTTCCACGCATCTCTTCTCCTGTGGCCCTCTGAGGAGATTTCCCACCAGAAACCAGGTACTCTGTGCTTGAAAGACACTTTATTGCTTTTTAAAAGACTTAAAGACACTTAATATCACTTTTCAGTGATATCTTTACAAATTCGTATTGCAACTTTGATCGTTTTGACCTACAAGTACCCAGATAAATATTCTATATTTTTCTAAACACTGTGTGGTGTATTTTTGTGGTGTTATACTATGGTGTTGTATAATTTATTGCACAAATGCTTTACACATGGCCTTCTAAGTTAAGCCTGACTGCTCGTGCCAAGCTACCGGAGGGTGAGCACAGGCTGATTTTGGATTGTGTGTGACTTACCCTGACTAGAGTGAGGGTTCTTGCTTGGACAGAGGGCAACCTAACTGCCAACCAAAAACCCCATTTCTAACAGTCACCATAAGTTAGAATTTTAATTACAACTCTAAAGACACCAAACATGAACTGATTACCTGTTCCAATTTGAACATTACGCCTATTAAATGTAATAAGGTATTGCCAATTTTATCCCATGGGAGAAGTAGGCCTTGTAGCAGTGAAAAACAAATGTAAGAGTATTTCACTACTAGGACATGTAACATCTAAAAGTACATGGCCAACTTTGTAAATACACTGCACACAGCTAATGGGGCTTTCTGGGGCATACCATGGTGGTGACTTATATGTATTTAAAAGGAAGGTTTGGGCCTGACAAAAGGCTTATTTTGTCAGGTTGACATGGCAGTTTAAACACTGCACACACAGGCTGCAATGACAGGCCTTTAAAGTGCTACTTAAGGGAGTGGCACAATCAGTGCTACAGGCCCACTACTAGCATTTAATTAACATGCTCTGTGGACAGGTAATGCCATTTTACTAGGGACTTATAGTTAAATTAAATGTGTCAATTGGGTATAAGCCAGTTCTGTCATGTTTTAGGAGAGCACAAGCACCTTAGCACTGGTTAGCAGTGATAAAGTATGCAGAGTCCTAAAAGCCAAAAAATACAAAAAATAGGGTTCTGTAAACAGAAGGTGGAAATCAAAATGTTTGGGGAGAACCCTGCAAAAAGGGCCAAGTCTGACAACATTTTAACTGCCATTGTATTTTCAGGCTAGTGCTTCAAATACTGCAATGGGATCATCTTCAACAGTTACGTGAAGATAGCAAAAGCCACCTAGAAAAATACACTATTATGAAAATCTGTGGAATTAAATTGTACTTCTATTGAAATAGAGTCCATAGCTGTGATGGCAGCGTACATCCACTGACCAAGCACCTAGATGATACCAAATTTAATTTGAGACTATCACAGAAATGCACTGTTCATGAAGACAACGGAATGTAATCCCCCTTGTCTTGTATCACTGTGACTATCCTGCTCCTTCCCTCTCCCTTGGTGCCAGGGCATAGTTTGGGTATTTGCCTCATTGTACAAACTGATTAACATAACTAATGTTTGAATAAAAAAACTAAGCTAGTGAATGTCTTTTTTTTTTTTTGTTTAGGTGCGTGGGTTATGACATCTGGGGGTAGATCACTAAATATTTTTGAATAATGCTGTTTTATGTATTTGGTGGTACGGTAAGGCAGTTCTTAAAGTTAATACCTTTTACTACTTGCATTAAGAAATTAGGGGCCAGATGTAGGAAAGCAATTTGCGAGTCGCATTTCAGGATGCAGAACGGTGTCTCAGACACCGTCTGCGACTCGCTATGGGGTCGCAAAGACCCACCTCATCAATATTCATGAGGTGGGTCGCATTTTGCAACCCCATAGCGAGTCCCTGCACTCACAGGAAAAAGGAAAACGAGTTGCAAAATGAAAAATAAACCAAAACCATTTGGTTTCGTTTTTTTCAGAGTAGGCAGTGGTCCATAGGACCACAGCCTGCTCTGACATTTTTTTTTTTTCGACATTCACAAAGATGGGACCCCTTCCCTTTTGCCAATGTGTTACCACCAGTGTGACACTGGTGGTAACAGCAAGTTGGTTTGCGACCGCATTCGCGGTCACAAAGCAACTCTGAATTGCGATGCAGTCGCAAATAGGAAGGGAACACCCCTTCCTATTTGCGAGTCGCATTCCCAAATTGCGAGTCGGCACCGACTCGCAATTTAGGAATGAGAATCGCGTTCGGCCGTTTGCGTGCCGCAAACTGCGATTTTTGCAGTTTGCGACATGCAAACGGCTTACTACATCTGGCCCTAGGTTTCTGGATGTGATAATGTGTGGTAAAACTGTGCACATTTGTTGCTTGGAATTTTGTTGTTTTGTGTTCTGTTGTTCTTGTGCTACTCTGGTTTTGCTGTTGTGTTGTACTGCAGTTGCCTTATTCCTTTCTGATTTTACTGTTTTGTTGTGACTTGTCATATGTTGATGGTGTTGTTATCGAACACTGTATATTTTCTGCTATTAGGTCCTGTTGATGACTTGAGGTATGTCTACAAATGCTGCTACATTTCTATATCTTTGAAGCTTCCATGGAAAACAAGAATGTAACACTACCTATGACCCAGAACTGTGGCAAAGACTGTCTTAGCACCCTCAGTGCTTAGGCTATGTGATACCACCCATGATATCAGGTGTTAGCGCGCAATCATTTCCATTGAAGAATAATTAAGAGTCTAGTCTGCTCAAGTGATTAGCTTGTCTGCATTTACATATAAAGATCTCTGATGCATGATTACATTTGAAATATATGAAGAATTAACCTGAGATCCACCAATTTATTAATAATACTCTGTAGAGCATAAAGTCTTTCAAAGAGTTATGATTTACTAACTGCAAGATGAGTGAAAAGCTGTGCTCTAGCAAACAAAAAGTGAACAAAGTAAGATTTTGGTGCTAACCATATGTTACAAATTTACTGGCGTAGTGAACTAAGGGGTGGAGTCGAAGTGTGTGGACAATTGAAGCAGTCACAGGTTCACTGGATCTGCATGGGCTAGTTCACAGTCCTAGAATGAAAGCTTGCCTAACTGTATAAGCGCATAATATAGTTGGCAGGAGTTTTCTATCAGAATATCAAACACAAAAAAGTTGTTCTACCAAAATATGGCAGTGAGAATATTGTTTACCAATATTGTAAGCATAAGTATATGTAGGTAAGTATAGAATTACTATCTTTAGCTCCTTATCTACGCACCTTGAAAATATAGTTACAATGTACATATTTCAGGAGTCAATTATATTAAATCAACGCTTACCTACGTGTACTTTTATGCACAATATGTTGAGAATCAATATTGTGCCTACTTTATCATAGTGGCACAGTGAGACCACAAGTGTCCATGCAGACCTCATTTGGGAAAGAACAATGAACGCATGTATTAGATGTTTGTTTAGTATAGCATTAAACAGAGATGCATTCACTTTTTGCATGATTTCCTTGGTAAGCCTTCACAGGAAGGGTCATAGGTAATCCTGATGATTACCTCAAACCTATCATCATTTGTCCATATCTTTCAACAACAAACATTCAATAGTTTAATCTGAACCCAGCCACTTCAGGAAACTCATAAGCCTGAGCTGTTCAAACTTCTAATAGAAACTCTGATACATCAAGGGCCCTAACTGAACAAAGGTTGACAAAGGAGCCTCTTAGTTAATTAGACTCCAACTTCCCTTGATCTGTGTCTTCCATATAAACTTTATATTACCAAGCTATTTACTTCTCTGAAGTAACCATAAAGTAACAGAGAACCGTATAGAAAACATAATAAATAAATGAAAAAATTAAACAAAATAAATAAATACATAAATACAACTCCTGGGTCATTAATCAATCAAGGGGGTCTTGTAGAGAGCAAACCTGCCATTGTTGGTGGACTCCAGGCACTGGACGGATGCTGCGGGCCTCTTTCAGCTGGCGATTGCGTCGAAGAGCCAAGTCTTGAGCTGCTTTCTGAAGTCCTTCAGAGAAGAGGAGGTGCGCAGGTGAAGGGGTAGGTCGTTCCAGGACCTGGCAGCGAGGTGGGAGAAGGAGTGACCTCCAAAGCATTTGCAGTGGATGTGGTGGATTTGGGCCTAGACGAGGGAGGAGGATTGGAGTTCTCTGGTCGGTCGGTGGAAAGTAAGGTGGCTGTTTATGTAGGTAGGTCCAGAGTTGTGGAAGGCCTTTTATGCATGCGTAAGGAGCTTGAAGGGGCATCTTTCCTGGATGGGGAGTCAGTGGAGGGTCCTTAGGTGGGAAGTGATGCTGGTTTGTCTGGGGAATGCACCATTGTCAACCTGCTTATTGTGACCACTCAATCAGGAGAGGTTTTGATCCAGGATAATTTCTGTTTGTTTAGCCATTGTTTTCTTTGAATCACAAGTGATCTTTTAGCTGTACATCTGTTTTCAAGTACTTCAAGTACTTCAATACTTGCAGCTATATTCATAGTGAGGTATAGCAGGTTGACCATTCCTATGAAGGACAGATAATTCAGCTTTCATCATTTGAATTATTTATGTTATTATTAAGAACATATGACTTTTGATCACTGCCCCTACCCGTAGGTGACCTTTCATTACATGCAAAATATAGCAAAATCTGATCCAGAAAATGTTTGTATCTATTGAGAAAACCCTTTCCCTGCACCTACAAGTTTTGGCGATGTTTCCTTGCCATTCCCTCACTGGAAAATTATGTGCTGCTACTCTTGAAAAGAATACGTCTATGAGCATTTCCAGAGTGTGAAAAGGTTGAGTAAAATTTGTTGAGTATCCACAAATATCCTTATTTTGGGGTGTACATAAACCTCCCGAGCATTCTTACTCTGAGCAACCAATGATCCACCTTTTGTGTATGTCAACAATGGTTTGACTCACAGAAAAGCATGTAGGCTGAAAGTAAGAGGACCTTTCTAGATGTTTCAATCTCATCTGCCATCTTGTACTTGTCTTGGCATAATGCAACTTGATGAACTAGATAAGCCTATTCTACAGTGAATATTTATTCTGAAGCAGATTCTACTGACATGCTACTAAAAGTCATTAATATAAAAATGAACATGTTTTCCTGCTTCATTTGTTTCAGGTTTCACACTGTGGCCTTCATGTTAGCACCCTCAAAAGGTCTTTATTTTTTAGATACTTGCCATAAGACCCTATCTTTACCTAAAGGTTGTACTAGAATAACTTTTAGATCCATCAAGCTATTACTCACTTTCCTTCTAGGGCTCAGGTGGACCCCTCATGTTACAGACATGTTCTGGAAGGGCAATATCATGTTTTGCCCTAGGCATTCTCTCCATGGAATATGGATGGACTGGCTTTGGCTTGTCACCTATACAACAGATTTTGCAGGAAGCAATTTAATAATGTTTAACCTCTGGCTTCCTAGATGGGCATGTGTGTAACACTTAGTATAGCCAGATAGTAGGTACAACAAGAGATAACTGTGCTGTGATCACACTGCATCCAGCATAGTTTTTCACAATTTCCAACTTTGTGCACATTTTTCTGATGGACCTCCTCCTTAGATGTTTATAGCTATGACAATTGTGTCATCCTTAACATTTGTAGGATAGCTGCTTTGACCAGGCTTTTAACACACTTAAAACATTCCTACTGATCATCCAACCAGTTCTTCTATTCATCATTGTCAATAGGTATGCTACTCCAAGCAGAATCAGTATGTTTTGTTGGTAGAAACCTTTGACAGTAATCACTCACCAAGTTGCTATTGAATATATGCCCAATGCAAATAATATTCAATCACCCACCACACATTTCTAAATCTCTAATCTCTAATATTCAATCATCCAAACACACATTTCTAAATCTCTAAACTCAGAATCTCACCCACATCTGATTCACACCACATAATCTGTCCAGGCAAATCTACTGATTAACTCATAAATTAGACACCTGCTAATAGACTCATATATTAGACTGCTCATCATAGTACACACAACACAAATGTATTCACTAACATGTTCACCAGTGCACAACAAACACTACACTAGCAAATCAACAGCATGCACATATCTGTACCTGCAGCACGTATAACAACATAGCGGATCAGCAGAAGATTTGCTTACCATGCCAATAGTTGGTTGAGAATTAGAGGTCAATAGTCCATGGAGTTGATGGCATATTGCTTTCTTGCGCAGGTTTGTGTCAAAAAGTATAAATATGGGCCTTAAAGGGTAGAAGTACCCATAGACAGCAGTCCTTGTTGCAGCTACACCACTCAGGAGGCGTCATGAAGAAGGCAGACAGCGCACAGAGAAAGCTGAGGGCCCATCACTGTTCGGTGGTCTTGAGGCATCCATGTTGAAATTGCAGCACCTGCAATGTAAACACATGAGATCAATGCACAGGCAGTTGGTGTCTCTCAATCACAACATGGGATCAATGCACAAGCAATTGGTGTCTCTCAATCACAACACGTGCAAGCTGTAGGTGGGACACCAAGCTACAGAAAAACACGTAAGGGAGATGACAAATGCCAATAAGGAACTCTGCACTGTAATGCAGCAGGAACATTTCACCCACTGTAGGCGTCATCACCAATTGATGGGTATGTTGGATGTGTTCAGCAGATCTGTCAATCCGCTAACACAACTGCTTTGCTGTCACGATGTGCTGTGGGCATGCAAGTGGAAATGCCACATTACAGTCGGGACATTGCACGAGGATTGGTGCACGTCACCAATGTATTGGAGACAATGCAGACAGCCCGGGGTGCTGCAAACAGCGATATGGGTGGTGGAGATAGTGAGGAGCTCTCTAGCCTCAGTAGTGTCGCAACTCCTGTGATGGATCCTGGGCATCACAGTTCCAGGCACAGATCTGTCTCTGAACGCACCACAAGAGGTGCCACTGAGCGTTCAAGTGGAGTGTGTGAATGTAAAAAGTAATTTTGAGCAGTACAGGGGCCTTGCATATCATGTAGCAATGCACTGATACTATGATGTCAATAGTATCACACTGTAATTGGGACCTGATTGTTTATTATGTATACCAATGTCCTATTCACACATATATTACCTGAAGTCAAGGCAATAAATGTGATACCTACAGAAAATGAAAGTTAACATGGTGTTGTCATTACTTACATCAGAGATAGTTGTGCGTAATCTCAGTATGTCTTTGCCTGCTCTCTGCTGCTCCGGTTCTGTCTGCTGGGTGAAGGGGTGGCAAGGGGTCGTCATCCTCATCAGAGTCCATTTCTGTGGGTTTGACTGGTATGCCTCTTGTCGTTGCGATGTTGTGCAACATTGCACATGTGGCTACGATCCTGCAGGTGGTTTCTGTACTGTATTGCAGTGCGCCCCCACTCTTATGCGGGCATCGAAAATAACTCTACAGCAGGCTGAAGGTCCTCTCAATCATGCTGCGTGTCCTCCCGTGTGCTGCCTTGTATCTCCGTTCACTAGGCATGGCAGGATTGAGATAGGGTGTCAAGATGAAGTACCGCACTGCATATGGACTGTCTCCTAGAATGACAGGAGTGTAAAATCAGTTTGTGTTATCTGTGAAATTACATAGATGTTATGCAACATTGTTCACTGTTACAAGTAGGTATTCTTTGCCAAACTCACCAACAAGGAGTCTTGTGTGCATTCCACTGTGCTTGAAGATGTATGAATCATGTGTGCTACCAGGGTATCTGGCCACAAGATCAGGTATTATTTTGGAGGCATTGCATATGACCTGGATGTTCATAGAAAGTGTACTTTTCCTATTCCTATTACATACTCTGCTGTAGATGGTAGGCAGATTGCTACGTGTGTCCCATCAATGCAGCCAATGACGTGTGGAAATTGGGCTCCTGGTAGAAGTCTAATTTAATTTTATTCTTTGCGAATCCTGTGGGGTGTTGGGGAATTTTATGTGCAGATCAAGTTCAGTTAACATGGCACTTAGGAATGCCTCAAAGAAGCGTGAAAATGCACTTTAAGATACACCTCCAGCTGCTGCTATGACCCCTTGATAGCTTCCTGAGGCTAGGAGGTGCCGGGAGCATATCTGCACGAGTGGGTATGGCATTGGTTCTGTGTGTGTGTGTCGCTGCAGTAGGAGCTGTAAATCAGCTACTACGTCAAGTATAATGGCAGAGTTCAACCTGTACTTGTCATAAATCTCCTCCTCTGTCTGATCAAATAGGGTAATGCGCACTCTAAAAATGCACTCCTGTGTCCTCCTCCCTCCCCTCAAACCTGCCAGGATCCTCACTCTCTTTACCATGATGTAGCGTGCAGCCATTGTTGAAAAGGGATGATGCATTCTGGGCCTCTTTATATAGGTTGCGCCTGTTTAGCACCTGATTTCAATTTGTGGTAAATTGCACATGCAAAAACACATTTTGTGACTAATCGCAATTTGCGAATGCTTGATACGTTGAATTGCGAATCATTATTTGTGAATCGAAGTTTGCGATTTGCAAAATCTACTCCCAATTTTAAGGAATCGCTATTTGAGCGATTCCTTAAAATTGCACTGCAAATGCCTTTCATACATTGTGAACACCAATTTTGCATTCGCAAACTGTGGAATTTACAATTCGCAACGTTTGAGAATGCAAAATCCTTTGATACATCTGGCCCTAAAAGTGGCAATCAGGTGTCAGCCAAAATGTACCATGTTTTAGGAAGAGTACACATGCACTTTAGCACTCATTACCAGTGGTAAAGTGTCCTGAGATCCGAAGCCAACAAAAATGAATTCAGCAAAACAGGAGGGGGGTGAAGGCAAACAGTATGGGGGGACTACTACTCAAGGGGCCAGGTCTAACACTACACTGAAAGCATTGCAGGAATTCCTGTTGGAGCAGAGATTTTTAGGCCCAAATAATACTTCTCTATTCAATTCAACACCTATTCTGTTCCTCCTCAAATCTCTCCACTAATGGCAACCTATTAAAACAACTTTCAAAAATGATGTCTGTCACTACTAAATGCATACCTTAACTATTCACTGTATGAAAGTAAAATAGTAATTGAAGTAACTGATAGTCCACCACAAGTAATAAAATCACTAACCTGTTAGGTACTGTCAAAGGTTTCAATAGCTTAAACCTGAGCTTGACCCCTGGTATCAATGGCACAGAGCAGACAAGCCTAACTAAAGAAAATGTGTGAAGCATTCAGAAATACCAAACCAGTTTAAAAAAAATCAAAGACATAATGCAATAACAATCCCACTCAAGTTTTTCAAAAATGGAGACAACTGTATTAACTAGGAGGTTACCACAATAACAAAAATCAAATGAGGGAAATTGTAGATATGAATTTGTAAATATTTAAGTGAGATAGTGCCAAAAAATCCAAAGAGCTAATGGTACTCTTTGGAATCTTTAGACCAGGACCTAGTCATGAATTAAGGTTGACCGCGATAGATTCCTGGACGGGTTCCACCGTTTGAAAGTCTGGAAGTCAAAAAAACTTCTCAAATATTTCTACGTCACAAGGTAGAAAGGAACATGAAAGAAACTTCAGCATTTTTCTGCAAAAAAAATAACAAAGTCTCTTTCTGAGTTGGGACCTCAAAATGTTTTAGAAACAAAATCCTTACGAGCGCCACAGCTTCAAGTGAAACTGTGGCAAAAAGAATCCAAACTGCAGTTCCACAGCGATGGACTAAATTTCTATTTCATCCTGCTCAAAGGTCCCCGAACATATATTTATCACAAACTGTATCTATATTTCCAATCCCTTTATTAAATTTGTGTCAGTTTTGATTACAAAAATGTATTCTATTGTTTTCTAATTTGGTTTAGGGTTTTTATTATTCATAATTGTGACTTAAAGTTCTGTTTTAGCCCGACATAAAGCAGTACACATCTCCTTAAATTCTATGTTCTGGGTGCATTTCTTTTGGTTTGAATTTTCAGTTACAAACAAAACAAAACACCAGCATTTGCAATTAAAAGTGATTATAAAGCCCTGATATACAGAGCGAGTATATACACAATCACATAAATAGGTGTCCCCACCTATATGTTAGAAAATAATTCTGTAGAGGACCCCAGGATAGCAAGATCATCTACAAGCATCTGATAATGGAGAAGACTGCACTAGCATAGTAGTAGCAGTAAGGCATATAATTATTAGCAAGCCCTTGATTTCAAGGTTGTACTGTCAGGAGTATCCTCAAGGTGCTTCTAGGGTAGTAGGATCATTAATGTCTAGGTGACTTGATCTGAGTCCCCTTCTACAGATGTATTGCCCTCAGAGGGTCGATTACCTTCCCTCCGCCGAAAGTAAGACGTGAATGATTCTCATATGTCTTTGGGCTGAGAACATGTTGGTGTAATTTCCCAATAATTAGCAAATTGCCCCTGGCAGTAAGACATGCTTTTTATCCATGCCATGATGGTAGGTGCTGGTTTTCTGTCCCAATGTTTGACCTCTCTGTGTTTAGCTAGTAGAAACAGCATGGTCGTGAGCCTGCGAGACATAATGGGTGTGTCTTTCACATATCCAAGCAGCCTAACTATGGGATTATGCTGGGGTAATGAGCCAGGGATCTCCTGTATAATAGTATATACTTCTCACCAAAAGATCGCACCCATTGGGCGGTGCCATGCAAGATAAATAAAGTTTGCCTGTGACGTATTGCATCGAGAGTCAGGGGACAGCCCCATCTTAAAACGTTGCATTGGGGAGCAGTACAGGTGATGTAGGAATTTAAAATGTCTATAGTTTGGTGATGTCAATGACAGTTGATTGCAGTAGTGAGACCACTGCGCCTCCGTAAGTGGGGATTCTAAGTCCACATTCCAAGCCTCCTGCACTTTCGGTGAAATAATAGGTGAGAAAATGTGCATGTGGTTATAAAGCTGAGTAATCAATTTGTATGGAGAGGGAGATATGTTCCAGTGGTGGGAGAGGCGATGAGGGGTAGGAAATGTATTGTGTGTTGCCCGGTAAGTGGCTCATAAATGATAATATAGTAGAGTATCAGAGAAAGTTAGAGTGAAGATGGGAGGCTGACAAAAGGTGGAATGAAATGGCCCTCTGGATATAAGTCAGAGAACACTTTGATGTCTCATTGTCTGGCATTTGAAATAGCTCCTTTGTGTTGTAGTGGTGGAAATGTGGGATTATTAGCTAAGAGTATGGAGGGGCATACAGGAGCGGCAGGTCTGCCTGCCTACGTAATCCCTCCCATGCCCAACACATACATTCAACGCTGTTGATATCTCCTCTGAGCACCTTGTATGGCAAGGGGAAATCTGATCTTACTCAATGGCCACGTGTGGCTGATATGGTGTGGGGTGCTCCTGGGTGCATTTTCAACAACATATACTAGGGATGTGTCAGCAAACTAAATGTCTCAATCTGGAATGTGGCAACAACTATGTTTAAAGGTGAGCCCAGGCACTTTAATCACTTTAAACAGATGTAAACTGCAGAAAGGGAAAAAGAACCACCTCTAATTAATTGTTGGTGGGTTACTAAGGCCCTCATTAGGAGTGTGGCGGTTTTAAGACTGCCATACTCGCGGTGCAGTTGGACTGCCACCATAGTTGCAGTCTGACCACCACATTATGACTGAGCTGCAACAGTCTGACCGCCGGCACCACCAGGTTGCCTCCAGTCGACAGCCTGGCAGTCTCAGTGGTCGTAATCTGCCAGGGTAGTGCTGCAAGCCATACCATACCATAGCCTTTAAATAGATATTGAAGTGAAAAGAATTTATGATAGCATCTCTTATGTCAAAATTATTTTATTGTCCTTTGTACTCTGTAACTGTGCCTTTGGGGAACAGGCGGAGAGCCACTGGGACTTCGAAGACGGAGCTACAGACATTAAAAGTACCTTGCAGCAGTGAGCATTGTGGGGCTGGCCATGAGGCCACAACATCTACATACTTTGAGGCTTCTGACACAGGCCAGCCTGTTGGGGTGGCAAAAAAATCATCCCAGAATCTGACATTTGCACCTACGCCACCAATTGTGCTATTGAATATCATTACCAACAATATTGAGATAGAAGAATATTGAGGGATAAAATATTAAAAGGTAAGTGCATACAGGGAAGCATAGATGTACTACTTCCAACTCCACAGCTACATACCTCAAACATATATGTACCGCTGAGGTATATATATGTGGAGTTAAATATAGAAAGTCTAAACTTAATTACCTCTCAATATGCTTTTTTCAAATTCTGGTCTAGATATTGTGTCCTATCAATATTATGGTTTCGTTATTCAGGATGCACCCCCCTCACCATCATAAATACCATCAGCACCCTCACTCCAGTACACCTCAAAAGTAGCAAAACCCAGTCTGTCTACAGTAAGGACAAATGTAATCACCATCCTCTCACTTCAGTGTTCCCCCACACCTGCACCTATTACTTCCTGTGTCCACGCTTCACCCCCTGCCAACTTTTACCCGCCCACATCCAAGCACCAGACACCATTCTACCAACTGACCTTATGCCACATCCCACCCAATTGACATCTTCCCATACCATCCCTGCACCTCCTACCTCAATTCCAACTGCATACTGCACCCTAAGCCTGTGTACCCTCCATACCCATAATCCTCACATACTCACAACCATCCTTTACACAAACTCTCTCCCATTCCCCCAAACCCTTGATTACACCAATCTATAGGCAGAAAAACTCTCCCACACCCTCAGACTCTTCCATGTCCCAAACCCTCCAATAATTCCTACCCCATACCCTGAAACTCTTGCATTAAGAGAACCACCTATTCATCCATTTCATTCATACACCACAATCTTCTCATTCACCCATTACCATCACCGTTCCCTTTGCTGTACCTCCCCATGCCCGTCTGGCCCTTCCCTGTCTAAGAAAATAATAAAGACCTCATCACCACCCAAGGATTGGGTGCCCAAATGACATCACTTCCAGGAGAGAGATCCTGAGGAGGATAAAGCTGCACATGTTGGGAAAACTAAGAGAATGCCAACTGTTTGTTGGACTTTGAGAGGACACTGTTTATTTTCATAATCTGGACATTGCTTTTAGGTTGTTGTTTTTTTTTACAGAGTTCTCAGAAGTTGAAGATCTTTTGTGTCAGAAAAATGTAAATCTTAAAAAAGTCTTGTTTCCTTTAAGATAAAACATGTGCAAGGAATGTCGCAAAATGTGCCATATGGTTAACCTTCTGATATCTGTGCATTTTATCCCTGCTAAACAAGATTAATGTGGTGGCTCTCCCCCTTCACAAATGGTTATGTTATGTTAACCTTGACTCACATTTTATTTTCCCTATTGGTTCCTAGTATATGATGTATAAAAAATACACCAAGATAGTTACATGCCACCTGTGTAGTTCTGCACCTATGATGGCCTCCCCATGATTTCCCTGTAAAACATGGCTTCATGTGTAGTGTGATTCAAGTAGACTAAAAACTACTGGCAAAAAAGTCAAAAGAACATTTTTGGACAGTATTTAAACTGTGCATTTAGTTCACCAGAAGTCACCCTAATTTCAGATGTTTGGCCCTAAAGTAGGGTCCCTGATATTTAAAAGTGACAAGCGTCTGAATTTTATGTTGGCATGTTCCTCCTGTCACTACTCCCACTAATATATTTTCACTGGCATGTACGCTTACCTTCGGACAGGAAGAAGATCAAGTAGTCAAGGTAAGAAGATTTAAAAAATGTATTACAAATATGATTCATTGTAGAAGATAGACCTAGGAAATAATTTTGAAAATGTAAATTTGGGAAGTTAACGTGTATATGCCTGAACCTCCTAGAAGAGCTCCAGAATTAGCTTGCAAACAGCTACCACAAAAGTGGTTGACCACAATGAACTATGAAAAATGACCCCTCCCAGGTAAGAAAAATAGCTTAGAGCCAGTGACAGGATAGACTAGGTGAAGAGAAATTGATCTCTATCAGTGCAGGAACAAAATTTGTAGTTGAGCCAGAATCTATAGTAACATGAAAGAGGCAGAAGTCTTGACTACCCTTTGGTAGTTTAGGGTACTATGAGACCTGAAGAATTAAAGTCCTTTGTCCCCAGGGCCCCAATTAGACAAGAAGCATCTAAACTCTTTGGCAATGAAGCTACACACAGAACTGATTTTGAGTTCACACACAGATGAGAAGTTTATTGCTCATTCCAATAATTACACACTTTTCCTCCATACAATCTAACTATATGTAGAATTGTGCTATGTAGGATAGGTAGCAGTAAACCAAAAAGGATCAGCTATAAAATATTTGCTGGTTGGCCACAGGAACATTTTGTACATTGTTTAGGGTGTGTCCAGGAGTTATCCCTACCCAATGAATTGTGTACACAGAAATGAGTCATCCAAGGTACCCTCCTGAGAATACTCTAAGGACTCAACCTGGTTTCTGTGAGGTGAGAGGGACAGTTCAATGACCTCCTGTGTGGCTACAGGGACTTACAAATGTATGAATGGCCTTTTTTTCTGAAGGGACGAGTTGAGCAGTTCTAACTGGACCTAGACTAAACCTTGGTGGTGATCTCTGCTGGAGTACGTCCTGAACCATAAGTCTTGTCTCTAAGATAAGAGGATCCTGAGAAGTGGCCTAGATTAGATTTCCATGACCTCCGGCTCCTTCGGAGGGACATCATGGAAAACATATCCGACTTTGATACAACTTCGGGCTTGTACTGCTGGGGGGTATTAAGATCTGTGAAAATGATACAGTTTGAAAGTAAAATATTTCATGGGTAAGAATGTGCTTTCTGTTTCCTACCCGGGTTCCCTTTCAGTCAGCCTGAAATGGTGTCCAGATGCCAGTCAAAATGGTTCACCTTATAGGAGTTTTGACATTTTGGTGTTATTTAAAAAATAATGAAATAAAACAATGTATTATTTAACCAAAAAAGTTCATGTTTCATAGTTTAACTTTTTTTTTTTAAGTGTTAAAAAGGCTATGGCTTCTCACAAGTTAATGGTGTCTGCCTACCTACACAGTATTAATATAGACTCAATACATGATATACAGACCTCACAAAAACAGCTTGAGCAAACCCCCAATTGGAAAAAGTCCCTCTTGATTTAGTCAATGCTTTTGACTACATATATCTGTTTTTGGCATGGATAATTATAAACAGAACTTCTTAATTCTTATTCAAGATGCATTTTTATGCACCATACTTTTCCCTACACTGAGTCTCAAGTAACTCTTTAGGGCTAGTCTCAACAGCGCTCATGCGTTCTCTTCAAAACCTGTAGTATACACTTTGTGGGCTTACATTCCCCCCATTGCTTTTTATTTGTTACTTGAATTCTCCTTCCAAAGTGCTTGTTTGCTATTGGTGAATCCTTCATTTGTGTCCCCCCTTTTTGTCTTTTATTTCCTTCACAGAGCATGGACAAAGTACTGTAGCTTTACACTTTGATTATCTGTTCATTTTGTAAGACTAGTTTTTCTTTGTTTCTTGCTTGTGTTACTTTGTTTGCAGTATTTGTTCCTCCCACCTTCTCCTATGTCGCTGCATGCCCACCCTACCTACCCCTGCATCGCTGTTTGGTTTTTAAATTTTCTTTGCAAAGCTGTTCTGCCAGGTTTTCGCCTTAGCACATGAAACATTGCAGCCCCTCCCACTCCACCTTGTGCCTGGTGCTTCTTTCCCCTCTAGCGCAAATTGGACCCAAAGGTATTGGAGCACTTAACATGATTCATGTTTTCACAGGGTGATTAGGTGATTTACTCAGATTCATTGGTTTTTCAGTCAATGCTGAGACTCGACCCTGGCCACCTGTGTAATTTTAAAGGCACTTGGTCCTTTTAAAAAAAATTGAGTCACTTGGTCTGTACCCTGTCATGGTATATGTCACTGCTTCCCAAGCTTCAATGGTTTGAATCTGTGTCCCCAGAGTGCAGGCAGCCGCCATGGCTTTTGAGAGTCTGTTCACCATCCCCCCTCAACCCTGTGCTAGATAAGCGTGGACCTGGCTATGAGCGCAGTGCAGGGGAATACCAAAGGTTGAATAACATTCTTTTATCCACTTGTTTTATTATTTCAATGAGACTAGCCAATAAAGAATATTTCTGGTAGATGTCCCAAGGTCAGTGTAAATCTTGCAAAAGAGCAAAGAGGTCATCTGTAAAGATGGTATAAGACTGGACTAGGTAAGGACAAACTAATTTAAAATGAAGTGACTCCAGCACACGATCCTTCACAATCTCTAAACCAAGACGTGAAACACACACCACTTAACTTGTAAAAAAAAGAGCCATGTGATTTAAGAGTTAAGTTTCTAAAGTGACATGACAATGTAACTGCTGAGTTTCTGAATTGCATTGTTATAATTTGCATTTGCTATGGTGCCTAAAAAAGAAATGCGTTTCCCTTGCAAGAGAAGCTGTGCCTCTTAATCACTTTGCTACAGAACCTCATTATAAAGTGCATATCTCGTATGATCAAGATCAGTGTGTCTCATGACTAACTTGGAGGGGATGAAATGATGACATAAAAAAATGCACTGTGTCTTACTTATGGAAAAAAATGAGACTTAAATGTAAGGAATTTTCTTTTGACAACATGTTGACTCTAGACCAAAGAATTGTTGTCATTGAATGGGTAGCCTGTATGGTAATTGTATAGCTCTTTAATCCCTGGGTGCACAGCACTCTTGATAATGTGCTGCTTGGGTACATACTTATAAGGTCTAAAAGGCAAGACCTATTGGCTATGCAAATGCTTGTTTTAATTGTTTTAGTCACCCTGTTTTAATGTCTCACACCCAATGCATTTCAGCAGTTTTATGTTATTAAGATTTTTCTGTTCTTCAGTTTTATATTGATTAGTTGTATGCTTGTTGGTTGTGGTGCACACATGTATTTAAAGCTGCTGCGGCGCCTTTTATATAAAAATGATGGTAATCGCACACATTTTAGAGCTTTAAAATGTTGTCCATTTCCGTAGCTGTCATTGAATCGAAATAGTTTAGTTATTGTTCCAAATATTATCCTTATTTGAACTCAATCCAGCTTGCTTTATGAGCAGGGCCGGATGTTGCTCCCATGTTTTGTTATTACTGTATAACAACTATGTTGACCATAGAATTTGATTTACTTTGCAAAGCACGTTATCTTTATCTCTGCATTCTTTTTTATGATTTATTGATTGTGAAATGATTGTTTTTATGCTTGTATTTTTATGATCTATTTGACAGATATAAATTATACTGAAATGTATCATTTATATTTTATATTGTATTTCAGTTACTGTTTTTTAATACAAAACATTGTCATTTATGATTTTGTTTAGGTAGTGGTCACTGCTTGAAAATGGCACTAGCTAACCAGTTTTGAGAGGCACTACATTTCTGAAGGTATTGATGCAAATACTTGCTGAGGTTTACTAGAAGGCAAACTATTACCTAGATGGCCCCAGAATCAACCATCGCTGTGAAATCCAGCATGGTCAAGATGCTTAGATGCAGAGGCTCTTGAACTAAGAGAGTGGCAGTTACTGCAGCACCCCCAGACCTGGAGGCAAATATAAAAGATAAAGGAAAACAATTGAGGTTTTAAATCATTTTTTTTATCACCCAACGTTAGCTCTTTGTTCTAATGAAGTGAAAGATTAATGATAATTGAAGAGAGTCCAGAGAAAACCCAAAACCTTTAACAGAACACTGCATATTTACTAGTCATTTATGCTTACGGATACATTACGTGACTTCAAATAGATGGCATTTATTATCAAACGTGTGTAACTCTTGTGATCAGGTCCCACGGAGGTTGAAAGCATGACGCAAAGGAAATGTAAACATGTAAAGATAACTCGTTTTTAAGTATAAAAGAATGAAACTAATTTGAGCTTCTAATTGTGGAAGTATTTGGATGAATGTTTAGAAGTACTGTAACGAAACCAACATTTGATCCTTGTGCTCAAGCATGGCTAAAACTACAGTGATTTCTCAAAGGTAGCCGTGAATCATTTATTTTTTTAATTGAAGTTGACATTTTTTTCCAAATACTTATGAATTTTGGATCATAACGCACTATTGAACCACTTTTTCACAAAAACTGTCTCAGATTACCATGTTATTCCCCTTCTCTCATAAACATAGGCTCTCCACAGTTTTGGTTAATTTACTGCACTCATTTTTTTTTAGAACCCCCTATCATTTTTGTGAGCTGATCCCCTTGGCCAGCACCCTCACTCAGCAAATTGTTCGAGGACCACTACCTGATACTAGGTAAGGTCAAAATCTATTGTTTTATTTTAAATACTTGTTCTATTTTGTAATTTATTCTAGGCAAAACTGCCTGTGAAGATAAACTAAGACACCCCCATTCATGGAGTGACTTTTACCTTTCAGTGCATGATTACACTAGCAGGCAAATCTAAGTCTTCTTAGTTCTGGAGACAGCTTTAGCTGTCTGCAAAACTCATATGCTTTAAAAATAAAAACAAATACAGCTACATACACACAGAGATGTTTTCGGTGAACATTCTTTATCTATTGGGCTGGTCGAATGTCAGTCACATTTTGATTCCACCTGCTGCAGAGGACCAGCCTACTTCAGTCATTGACTGTCTTCACTGTGGCTGATGGCATCCTGCCCTTTCACATGTTCAAAGTGTAGCTAATTTCAATGTCAAGCGGTGATAGGCCAATCACTCCTTTTGCAAATGTATTTTGCTATAGGCCATTTTTGTGCCGAGTAATTTTTTTGTAAACATTTGCACTCCACTGTTAGGATTGTTTACATTTGCTCTTTTTATTACTTTTAATAACTATTGCTTATGTTCACAGACTTGCCTAAGCCAGTACTTCTTTGGATATGATATTAAGTTATGTTCACCTAATGGTGTCATTTATAAATTTTGAAGGTTAGCTTTGCTGGAAGGAAATTCGAAGAAACAGTACGAATACACTGGGGCATGTATAAAAAACGTTACTAGAGGGCTTGGCATGTTATGAATTGTCGGGCCTTTCTAGCTTTCCGGGGAAAGCGCTGTAGCTTATGATTTATTGAGAGCACGCCACATCCTTAAGCATAATCACTTGTGACAATTCTGCTTAATCTTCCATTACAAGCAGCCCATCATTACACAGTTTAACAAATGGAAACTGCCCTGCCTCTCTACTCTTCATGCTCAGACACTTTCTCCTTTGTTATTTTGACCTTGCCGATGCCTCCTCTTTACATTATAATTCCCTTTACATACACACCGCAACAAAACTGAAAAACGTCAGTTTAATGAAGCCGAAACAGTGGGGCTTCGAGATTCTAAAATACATGCTCATAAACAAGAACCCCTTTCTCGGCGTTCTTGGTCACGTATTGCAGTGCACATCTTTACAATTAATACTTGAAAGCCAATAAAGGCGTTGTATGGTTTCAAAAAGATGGATGTGTCACTTGATAATGCTTTTGGAGTACAAGAAGTTGCACGAGAACATTTTCCTGCCAAACTTGGATATGCTGTTTACTTTAAGCCTCTTCTCTCTAGCAAAGCAAAGTGAGTATAAACATAGCACAACATCCCATCTGACTTATATGTCTTCAGTAATGAACTAAATTCCATATGGGCTGACCTAAAACAGTTCTAACATGTGAAAAAATAATGTGTACATGAAATTTATTTGCTGATAATTTCACAAATTATTCTCCATTTTTTTATATTTCATTTTGTTATTATCATATGTCAAAACGGTTTTAGATATCTCAATACAATCTTATTGTGATGCACTAATACATGTAACATTTAAAACAATGGCAATGCAATATATCACAACAAAACTACATGTGCTTTAATCCACCCTCGCTCGTCAATCTACTCTTACACTCCAACACTCATCCATTCACATTGTCACAATCCTTGTAAAACCCAGCAACAGGCTCCATGCACAAAAACACAAGGGAGATAACTCTTATTTTTCTTATCCATTGTAGTGTCGTAGGCTGTGTTCAGACATTAAAATAGTTGACGCACGTTTCGGTGGGTAAGGAGTATTTTATATCCACCTTCTGCAGGAACAAACTAAAGGAAAACGTGATTGTCAACTTTATCTAAAAAAAAACTGATAATGTAGATAATCAATTGATCTGACCATGACAATGTATTCAATACATAACTTTCAAAACTTTTTTTCAAAAGAACCCTTGTGCAAGACCAAAATATAACATTTTTCTAGGGAGAAATGAATAGACGGTGCAATGTGTGTTACAAAGAGCAAAAACACTAAAGGTACTATCATGCACAAAACCCTACGGGTTCTACTATGTGGTACCAGCAAAAAGAAAACCTCCAGTGATAGATGCAGATCGATTAATGTGCTCTCTTTTCCATCACCAATAACTGAAATTGCTCTTGTTCCTTATAATTCACTCACAGAGATCCCAAAAGGTTTCCTTTGTCTTTATTTGAGGACTCCGTGTAGATTCCCTCTGTGCATGGAAGATCTGTACACTCTTTTCACAAAAAAGAGCCTACCTCAAACTAACTGTAACATGAGGACTCCTGATGAACAGGTTTCCTACCTGTTCAGGACTCTGTCCCCTTCAAAATACTGGCTAATCCCATACACTTGCCAAGTGAACCTTTACTAAATGCCTTCAACTGCTAGTTACTTGAAGTTCAAGAAAATGTGTCTTTCATGCACCATCAGTGCACTCACTGTGCTAACTCCAACTCCTTTCAATTTGTGGATGCAAGTGGGGGTGCCGAGACCGCCTTGCAAGGCACACAGTCTTTGAATTGAGGGAGCATATCTATCTTTTAAACTAAGGCAAATGTGCTGTGAAAGACTGCCTAAGTTCCCTAAAGAGTACTTAAAGAAGTAGTAAAGGCTTCACATTTTTGCCATACAGGCAGGGGCAGTTGCTCCATTTGGGCAGAGGAGCGACACCCCCCAGCGAGGAGTGGCAGCTGCAAAACCTTTACCAGAAAACGATAATAAACCTAGTTTATTATTGTTTTCTGGTAAAGGGGATGGGCCACGGGGTGATGAGCAGTGTGGGGGAGTGCACAGCACTTCCTCTCACTGTGCATGTATGTTTGACTGGCTGTCTCGGGCCGGCCAAACACACATGCGCAGTAGGCTCCCTCCAGCCCAGGAACACAGTTACCAGGCTGGAGAGATCCTCCACAGGCTCCCAGTCTGCCTGGGAGTGCTCTGGCTGGGGGCTCGCTCCCAGCCAATCCTGATGCTGCTCTGAGCAGAGTCAGGATTGGCCGCAGGGCGGGCTCTGAACATATACCTGCAGCCTGCGATGAAGGAGAGGGGCAGCGAGACAAGCTAAGTGTTTTTTTTAATGAAATTGAATTAATGTCTATTCTCCCCCTCTTCCCCCCTCCAGCCCGTCCTGCCCCTTCCGCATCCCATGAGCCACTACTGCATAGAGGCTACTTTGTGAAAACATATCTTACATTCTTGACTACTACGCACTTGTCCTTTGGCGAACAGAACACTTACCAAGTTCTAACAGCGGATAAAGATGTTGAGTTTGCCATATGCAAGCTAATGATTTCCTCAAGTAGAGGAAAAAGTTGTCTACAGTTTCTTGCCTAGTGAAGTATTGACCCAAGGAAAATATGTATCCATGCATAGCCATTGAAAGGTATGCTATGGCAGCTCTACCTCAGTCAATTTCCCAATAATGTCCTTTTTATGGTACAACATAAAGCAAGTAGGAAAACACAGGGCTGACTAAGATGGGCTCTTGACAAATTCACAACTCACCTGCCTCTTTCCTTACTTAGAGCAAACTCTACAACAACAACATGGTTGAGTCTTTTTAGCTGTTGCAGGAATGCGGTTGGCAAAGTGTAAATCATGCACCTTTGTCATGTCCTCCACAGCATAAGAAGTGGAGGCTGCTGCTTCTGTAGCAGCAAGACTTTCAATGCTGCTCAACTGAAAGACAAGAAAATACATGCGTCTTCCCTTGGTGGTCTGATGATAAACAACAGATGCATTATATGTTGCCATCTAGATCAGGTGTGTAAACAGCTTCTCATATCAAGTATGAGTTTTATTACTCACATTATATGGCTGAAGAACCACTCCACCCATGTACTGAAGTTTCACAATATTTCAATAAATCATCTGCAAACCGATTTGTGTTAGATCCAAGATGATCTTCTTAATAAACAGGGTAAATCTGCTAAAAATAGTGAAAAAAAAGTGGGGCCAAAATGCATCCTTGTCTTAGGCCATTCGTAATATGTATTCTTCATGAAAGGGACCCTTGGGTACCAATTTCTAACTGTGTCCAAGTGCCTTCATGCATTTCTTATAATAACAAGTGAAGACTTACGTGTTCCATAGTTATTTAGAGCTACCCAAAGCAGTTAGAATCAAATGCCAAACACAACAGACAAAACACCCTCTTTGCTCCAGGGATTTGTGACTTATAGCCCACAGAAAGAAGCAATGTTCAGTGGTTGAATGTCTCTCCTTAAACCCCTTTGCTCTTTTGAAATTATTGAATTGAGCTCTTTCCACACTTTTAGCAGCACCAGTAAAACTTCCTAAAATATTTTCCCAACCACATCCAGTAAATTGATCTGCCTATTATTCTGAGGTAGAGAAGCATCCCCTTTCTTATATAATGGTTTGATAACAGCACATTTCCAGGTATTCGGAAAAATGCCTATCTTGCTTCAGAAATCTTTGAAACAGTACATAGAACAAACTGCACCACCAATCAATATTTGTTTTGACTAATACCACAGGTAGATTATCTGAGTCAGCTGCTTTTATCAGTTTTAATGTTGTAATTGTTTTTAGGGTTCCCATAGAAAACTGCATCCCTATTGCTTTATCTATTTTAAATACAACTGGGGGTGAGTTATATACAGCCCCATTCCTCCAAATACAATAGCCATGAGTCTTCCACCAAGCACCTCTTTTCCCTGATCCTTTCCTAGCCCATTTTATACCAGAACCCAAAAAACTCCTAGAATGTTTTTGCCTTCTGTACTCTCTTGATGCTACTGTGATTTGTTCTATAATCTCATTGTTCCTGGAAAACCTTATGATTTTTTCCAGTATTCTTACTTATTGTTTAAATGCCCACATTTATCATCAAATCACGTTTTTAAATCACACTTTTCAACCCTTTCCCATTTTCTTTAAGGTTAATTGTCATGAGGTTAACCTTTAAGCATGACACCACCTGTTTAATAATAACCTCTTACCTACCAACAAATTCTACTGGACATCTTCATCACTGATTGTGCTCAAAATGTTTTAACGTGTTCCTCTGTTAACCTCATTCTAAGGCATCAGAGAAAATCCATTTTCAAAACACATTTAAAAATCATAACAAGGATATGTCCATAGGCAATACAAAGAAGTGATACCATCATGTAAAGATGTTATAAATGAGTTCACACATGAGTTCTGTGCCTTCATCCTCTTCACTGTCAACATGTTGCTGCATGTCACAAACATCACACTGGGGCTCCCAATGGTAATCATCATATGGTATTAAAGGAATGTTTCTCTCCGTGGCAATGTTGTGAACACACACCATAACAGGTTTGCACACCTTGCTTGGAGAGTAGAGAAGGGCCCTTCCGGTATTGTTAAGGCACTTGAACTGGGCCTTCATGAGCCCAAATTCCACTTCACAGGACCCCTTGTCCACAGATGGGTCTCAATGAAGCAGACTTCCCCCAGATATTGTTGTCCTTTTCAGCTGGAAGTGTAAAAAGTCAAATACAACTTGGATAAGCTGAGCCTCCTGAAATATGCAATCACAAAGCAAACATACATGAAACTATGTTTGGAAAAGTCCATCTTTCAAATAACAATTGACGTCACCATAATGTTTGATACTTACCAACAAGTCAGGCCTTCCCTAGTGCAAGGATTACCATCTCCTGTGGGTTGCAGCTCCTGGTTAGCACTAGCAAGTCATGTTGAGAAGCTGAAAATCTTTCATACACACACACATACTGGTGATACACAAAATATGCTATGCGAACCACGTGCACACAAATGTAATACACTTGTTCCCCATTAGGAGGTGGTATCAGTGCAAATGTGGACTCCATGTATGACACTAACCACATGTGGTAGGCCCCCCATACATTAGATTCTACCTTGATATTGTTCAGTGTAGCATTAACCATTGAAAGTCAGATGTTGTTATTCCTAGGTCTGAGCATAACATCCAGGACCTAGTTGGAGTCCTACAGTCCTTTGGAGTGTAGGGTCCAGGTGCAGGCCAGGGGCCCAGCAGGGCAGTCCTCCTTCTTCTAGTATGTTCTTCCACCATGGATCTGAATTGTAGGGCAGCTCTGCCATATGTATCCCTTCTCTGGGGGTGGAAAGCAGGGGGGTGCTCCTGTCCAATAGAGTGCAGGCCACCACCCTCTCAAGTGACCACTTCCTGGGAAGTATGGCAAAAATCAATCCCAGGGAGCAACATTCTTCAATAATCCAAGATGACAAAAATTCAGTCTTGCAGTTTAGATCTGGCCGAGTCCACCCACTGGTGTGGCTAAGTTTTCAATATACACCACTTTCCAAACCCTCCCCTAATTTAATCAGAGGACTCTTAGCTGTCAGTGGCTGCAGGAAATGGGGGAGGCCCAGTTTCTGTCCCAAGTGGCTTGAAACCCTATGGGTGATTAGCCGTGCTCTAAAAGTCCATGATTGATTGATTGAAGTGGCTTTCCCTCCTTTGAAGACCAGTTTGGCTACTCTCCCCCATCCGTTCTACCATCTGCTGTAACATTTGTCCTCCCACCAGATGCTTCCTTTGTTTAAGCCCAGGCCACTTCACACCTCATCAAGGCAGTCTGGCTCAGTCTGCCAGAGGCTGACCAATCAGAAAAGGGCACTACTGGGGCTGAATTTGATAACTTTCTAAAACTCTTTCCCTGGGTTAGTTATACTAAATCCAACGCTGGCAAGCTCTTGGATTCATTACAACATTTAATGTGATACCAAACATGCTATATTTTGCCCATCACTATGGAAAATAAGACTTTATTATTTTAAATTTAAAGTAAAGTCTCTTGATGTAATCCTATTAGGACCATTCACTCCTGGAACTTAGGAGGTTATAAGAAACATTTAAAACAAGATTTATTTAAAGAGAAGTTGGGAAAGTATGATATAATGTGTTTCCAGGAAACTTGGCTGTGCAAAGAACCCAACCAGTTGATGACTTTCTGAGGCTTTCAAAGAACGCCACATGGCTAGGTCAATTTTGTCCCTCAGGTGGTCTTATTACTTTGCCCTCGACCAGAATAGCCAATAGACTAACAAAGATAAAAACTAAATGTTGCTGGCTACTAGCCGGCCAGCTAGATCTTTATAATGACATTGGGGGAGGGGAGGTCAAGGCAGCTTATTGTAATGAATGTGTATATTCAGCTGGAAAGGATGGCATATTATGATACCCAGCTGGGTGTGCTTGAGGAAGATTTAGAAGAAATATGTATAGGTAAAGCAGAGCAGTTAATTTTTATATAAGGAGACTTTAATCATAAATTAGATCCAACATGTCGTGATAAATGCCATAAAGATTTACTGTCTACCGCAAAAGTACTGGAAGCAATTGTTCCCAGATCAGAGAGTATGGCTCGAGACAGGGCCCTAGGAGGAAATCTTAGGCTCTCTAGGATTGTTCTGTATCAATGGTCACATGGACCCAGACCGCCCAGCAAAGCAGACCTTTCGAATAGGCAATCAAGCCTGCCCTATTGATTATACCTTTGTAATTGTCTGGCGCTTTGGAGATGTGGTTGGATTCAAAGTCATGAAGCTAGAGGGTAGTGATCATTGGCCCCTACAGATAACACAAAGCAGGGAATAAAGTTCAACAAAAAAGTGTAGTGCCGTTGCAGGTGGACTACCCACATCTGATAACTTCCTGTATTACAGAAGACAGTCTAAAATTACTTAATGAGATGATGGTAAATTACAGGGACCTTAGGGTGATGGAAGACCCTAATGATGTATTTATGGAATATAAAAGGGCAGTTGAACTAGTAGTAGATTGCCTAAAACTAAAATTAAGAATAACACAGGAGAATATAGACCAGGGACAAGACAGAAGGAATCATACAAATTCCTGGTATAATCAAGCGTGGAGGACCCAAAAGCAGAAGGAGCGGAAGTTAGAAAGGGAATTTCAGATGGCATAGTTAAGGTATAAAGCAGAAGCTTCATTCAGCAAAGCAAGCTTATAAAAACACTGTGAGGAAGAGGAAATGGGAGTATATAAATAGAAACTGGAAAGTCATGTTAGAGGTGATAGTGCTGCGTAGGCTCTCATTATTCTAATGAGACTACTGGATTTTGAGCAGCAAGATCGTCCACAATGTGGGGGACTGAGTCTGACCCACGGTGGATGGCCCTTGTCACTCCAAATCCGGGTTTTGCTCCGGCTAACTAGCAGTGCCTCATCTCTCCCAAATGGCAGAGACAATTGGGCAGCCAAGCGCATGACATATCAGTACTTCTCAGGGAAGTCGTGGTCACTCAGGTCACAACCGGTTCTCTCATACACAATGCCGTCTCATATATGAATGACAATAAAGGCAGTATAAGTTTTAAAGATTGGTTTAATAAAACGACTGCATTTTGAATAGCAAAGCGTGAGCTGCAATAACCAGAATCACACAACACAGTAATATTAAAATAGTGACTATGAGAGTAAATGACAAAAATAAGGCTATCATGGCACACTATTTTATTCTCTCTCTAAGTTATATTTTGAGCACAGCATGTTAAGCTCTAAGCCTGCCTTTCAGGTTTCCCCGGGAGGACGTCAACCCTCATACCTGAGCAAGGGCCTGTAATCTGCATCAGCATCTGCAACGGGGCATTCAGCATACAGTTGTGGTTCCCTGGCTGGAATCTCCCTCTTGACGTGTACTAGGACTAGAAAGTGTTTTTATAACTAACACGCAGATGTTCTAAGAAAATGTCCATACTTAAGGATGTGTAATTTCTACGAATGCTGGAGACTAAACTTCTACCACGTTTACCGGTAATGTAACAAAGTGTAGCCTTGACTGAAGCACAGAGCGATCAAGAATGCCTTATTTGAGAACACATTGCTGAACTAAGCTAAACAGTGTGATAGAAGAAATTAAAACAAGACCGTAAAAAATGGTTATTGTAAAATAACAGTGCAAAGCTGAATAAAATATATCTAGGGCAAAGTGCACAGTGGCCTAGTATGTTAAACTAACGTGCATGGAGCTATACATAAAATGGCTACACAACACCCTCCCCTTGTCGATAGAAAGTGGTTCAAGCCAAAGCTAAAATACCCTAACCTAAAATATGTTTAAAACCCTACTTAATGGTGACAAGTTAAGAGGACACACAAGCATATTTACTTGACAATTTATAAATGAGCATGTGGTTCAGAGCCGAATTCAAATTGAAGTGCCAATTTAGGACAGTTTCGAATCAACCACAATTCATGGAAAGCTAGAGATCTTACACTTCGGCAGATGACAAAACCGGTAAATCCGCACCAAAAATGACTAAGGAGCAGGTGTGTTCCATAGCCCCAGTATCAACCAAGGCGGCATCCGTGCAGTGCCCATTAACAAACCGATGTTAACTTCCTCCAGGAAGGGTAGCTCGTAATCAGCTTTTCTCAGCAAACGCAGCCACAGTGCGCATATCTGGTAATGAACCCTCAACGAGAACACCAACAAATCAGCCTCAATCGCTGAGGGGTGTTGCTGTGAAAGACAAACTGCCAGTGCATGTTCAAAAGAGCACCAACGGCACAGAAAAACGGGCTGCACACAATCCGAATCCGGTCTGAGGGACAAAGACCAGTCACACCCCAAATGTTCCAGGAGTGTTGCTTCAAACTGCTGCATCATGTGTTCATGACACAGCTGCACTGATGGGAGCACCTTCATTTGTCCTTGTTGCGGCGGGACAGCCATTGCGGAAAAACAACAGCAAAATGCCGGCAAATAAAGCCAAGGTTATTGGAAATCCCCCCAAAATACTTCAGAAAATTGAGTGAAAGGCTGAAGGTATCAAACCGAATATAGAGAAGGTGTGAACAAAACCAATACCAACAGCTTTGAAAAAATGTGCTACTCTAGCCGTGCTGGACGCATTAAATATACGTCCCACGAGTTCACCAAAGTGTTTCGGAAAGTTCGTATTTAACAGGGACTGTATTTCTGCCGACGACCTTGCCACTTGAAGTGCATAGGTCTCGCGCGCAGAAGTAAGGGCCACATGCTTCTGAAACAATAAAGCCTTAAGTCTACTCAACTTGTCAAAATTCACCTTGGAAGTAGCAATATGAGGCCAGATGTCAGCTACTTCCCTTAATTTAGTGGGGGGGAAACAACACGTTCCCGTAGCATGTAACGACCTTAGAGACCGAAACAACGTAAACTATTCCAGCCCGCATGCCACAACAGTCTTCACTATTGAG
The DNA here is from genome assembly GCF_031143425.1 of Pleurodeles waltl. NCBI lineage: Eukaryota > Metazoa > Chordata > Amphibia > Caudata > Salamandridae > Pleurodeles > Pleurodeles waltl. The sequence continues at coordinate 747,765,373 of NC_090446.1, read as the reverse complement.
AAGGACGTAGCTGTTGTTTGAAAGCACCTGGAACGTGTGTTTAATCAAGGGGACTGGAACTCTCTTCAGATAGCAAGCCAAGTTTGCCACCGAAGCATTACACTCCCCTCGCACAATATCAAGGGGTTCTGGCAGTTGGTGAGGGAGGGAAAAGTCACAGGGAATATGCAGTGTTTAGTAGGAGAAGATGATTTGAGTAAGCATCTAGGCACTCTGTATGGAGGGAAGGATGTGGGATTATGCCAAGCAAATAAAGTTGAGGAAGGTGGGCCCCCTAAGGTCATCAGTCTCCTTGCAAAAGATAAAAGAAATAATAGTGGATCTCAAGGCAACTTAAGCAGTAGGACGAGGTAACTTTTCAGCGATCATAAAAAAAAAAAAAAAAAAATCATGTGGATTGGTAGGCTAGACTTTTCTATGTTACTTTTCACAAAATCTTGAATTACGGATGCTTCCCAGAGAAATGGAAGGGTGCAATAATTAGGCCAATCTACAAGAAAGATGATCCTACACAACCAAAGAATTATCCCCTAATCAGCCTGCTGGATGTGGGTGAAAAGAATCTTCGCAAAGCTACTGTTAGACCAAATGACAGACTGGGTAGAGTTAAATAATTTGATTCCAGTAGAACAAGATGGTTTCAAAGAAGGCCACTCGACAACAGACCATTGTTTTAATTTTTGGGCCTTGGTAAAAAAGTTGATAGAGGTACGAGGACACCTATTTTGCTGTTTTGTTGACTTTCAAGACGATTTTGATTTGGTGGATCGGAGCCTGTTATGGGAAATGTTGAAGCGGCTCTCGGGTCAATAATGACCTATTATTCCTCCTTTAGGGATTGCATTTGCCAAAACTGGGCCCAAGCGATCCTAGATGTCAATGGATCACTATCAAAGAGGTTCCCTATAAAGAATGGGCTGAGACAAGGTTGCTCCTTGGCCCCAGTGTTGTTTGCACTATTTTTGTCTGACATACCAAATGCCTTAAAGGAGGCTAGGGGGCTTTCCCCAAAAATGGATGGCACTCATATCTCTTGCTTATTATATGCAGATGATTTGGTGATAGGAGATATGAGGAAGTGGAACTGCAAAGAAAATTAACTGTTTTTTATAATTATGTCAAAAGAAAAAGTTTACAATACATCTGGAGAAGACAAAAATAATGGTATTGGGAAAAAGGAAGAGGGCATTCTCCTGGTATCTGGGAAGCAATAAAGTAGAATAGGTTGGAAAATACGAGTACTTAGGCATGTGATTTGATACCAAATTAAGATGGACAGAGCATGTAGAGTCCTTAAAAACCACAGCACTGACGTCTGTTTGGGGATTACAGCAGTTTAAATGGAAGTATGGAGGACCATCTCTCAGACCTGTACTCTCTGCATTTAATGCTATGGTGCGTCCTCAATTCCAATATGGGATGGAGGTTTTTACCCTTGCTTGGAAGCTGAATTAGGATGCGGAAGAAAGTAAAATGTGTGAAACGTTTGCTTATGCTTCCCCCCTGAAGTATGATTCAGGCAATAAAAGTGGAATGCCAACTAACGGCATGGAGTTACCAGGGAAGTTACCATTGAAATTTTAGGGGAGCCTGTCTGATGAGGGGATTACTAAAATAGTGTGACTATATAAAAAGGAGGTTATGATGATTGAATTGAATTGGGCTTCCCAAGAGAGAGGATGGCTAGAGAATATTTGTGTCCTCTTATGTGAGGCAGATCTAGCTTATTTGGAGGGGAAAAGCTCCATCTAGTTTATGGTACATGGGAGGAGAAACGAGGAAAACTTCCCCTACATAGAGTCGCACTGTCGCACGGGCCATGGCATGTTCCAGACACAGGTCAGAGCAGCCCATGCGGTGGAGGTGTTGTCCTCTGGAAGGTCAGGAATCAAGTGAGGTTATAGTCAGAAAATGGCAGTCACGTCTGCAGCGGTCAGTGTACACCATCACTGCCTGCGGTGATCCTCATTGGATACTGTACTCCATAGAGCCCCATGTTAGCCAATGAGGAACTGCACAGCAGTGCAGACCGCCTTCTGCCATGATACCCAACGCCGGCTGAGTGAGGTCACTTCCACCTGTCCCTACAAACAGGACAGGTGGTTGCCATGTTATAGTGCTGGTACATAATTTAGAATAACAACTGTTTCATTGGTGTTGATTGTACATACATAGCCATTTACAGTGTCCAGTGACATACATGCTCTATGCACACTGCAGTAGTGGATCCATTTTTCATGTTGTCACTCCATTCTCACTCTTGTGTCCCTTAGGTACCTACCACTGCGGAGGAATAGGAGGAGGAGGAGGAGGCAAAGCCCCCAAGTACAGACCCCTTGTGGACTCGGTTACACTGGAGGACAGGCACATAATACTCACCTATAGACTGGACAGGGCCACAATCACAGAGCTTTTTGCTCAATTGGAGCCTGATCTGATTTCTGATATCCGTCACCCCACTGGGATCCCCCCATCTTGTGCAGGTCCTATCAGTGCTCCATTTCCTGGGAACAGGCTTTTTCCAAGTGACAGTGGGCTTGGCTGCAGGACTGTCACAGCCAATATTCTCAACAGTGCTGGCAAGAGTTTTGGCTGCCTTGCTCAAACACTTGTGCAGCTACATCACTTTCCCCCAAGTAGACGAGTTGGCCACTGTGAAGGCTGGATGCAATGGCCTATGCAATGGGACATATTCCAAATGTTATTGGGACCATTGGCAGAACACATATTGCCTTAGTCCCCCCTAGGCCAATGAACAGGAGTTCAGGAATAGGAAGAGTTTCCACTCACTCAATGTCCAGATGGTGTGCCTTGCTGACCAGTACATCTCCCACATCACTGCCAAGTATCCTGGGTTGGTCCGTGACACTTTTGTCCTGAGGAATAGCAGCGTCCCACAAGTGATAGCACAACTACAGAGGCACAGAGTGTGGCTTATAGGTGAGCCTGAGTCCCCACCCAATGTATGTCAGTAAGTATGCCTTCAGGGGTCATCCCCCATGCCATTGTGCAAGTCTAATGTTTGTCCCTCACTTCTTGCAGATGACTCTGGCTACCCAAACCTGTCCTGGCTCTTGACCCCTGTAAGGAATCTGAGGACAGGGGCTCAGAATAGGTATATTGATGCTCATGGCCATACCAGGAGGCTTATTGAAATGGCCTTTGGTCTCCTGAAGACCAGGTTCAGGTGCCTCCATCCGACAGGTGGATCCCTCTGCTCCTCCCCTAAGAAGGTCTGCCATATAGTTGTTGTATGCTGCATGTTGCACACCTGGCCATCAGACAACACATGCCCTATCTGCAGGAGGAGGAGGGTGAAAATGCTCTAGTGGCAGCAGTGGACCCTGAGGACAGTGAGGATGAGGAGGAAGAGGATGAGGGAAAAAGGACATCAGTTAAACATCAGTACTTCCAACGACACGCAGGTAAGACAGTAGAACTGACAATTCCTCTAATAAATCATTTTTCTGTGTGGCTGTAGCATGATGGTAATCACTTCTTTAGCATCCCGACTGTCCGTCACCTATGCCTTCCCATTTTGCAGATGTTGGTGTGGTTACAACTGTGTACTGATGTGATGACTACAAACTGCTACAAGCCATTTGTTGGATGGAATCAAAATGTTTTGGACATTCACAGAGGATGACACAGTTCAATATATTGCACATTTCTGTCAGATAAAGCACCATTACTCTTCCTCCAGTTGAGTTCAAAGGTGTTTATTGAAGTGAAAATTATGAGGGAATAGTGCAATGGAATGGGATGATGGTAGAAGAAAGTCCAGGGTAGTGGGCCAGTCTGTCTGTTGCACACGTCCAGTGTCCAAGGGGCCATAGGAAGGGGAGCAATGGCAGTCTATAATAAAGTCTAAAAAAAAACACAAAAAAAACTTATGGTGCATAGGGGTATGATAGGCAAGATGACTCTTCTCAAGAGCTTATTTTAATCGTGAATTGTTATGAATTAAGATCACTGATGAGGTTGTAAATTATATGCTAGATAAGTTTTATGTAGTATTACATTACTATGTATTCCATGTTTTAAGCTTTTATGGCTTATACATAAATTTTTAATTCATTCCATTGACTATAACAGGGAAAAATGAATTGGCTGTTTTTCCCTCACCAGGGCTTATAATACATATTTTATAAAGTCCCTGCTTATGTTTACACTGCCCACACCCTGGTAGCACCTAGGGTACTCCTTAGGGTTACATATTCAAAAATTAGATAGTTTGATACTTTGGAATTACTTTTAATTGCAAAGTTGAATTTGGGGTTAATTTGAACTTAAAAGCAGCCAGCAGACCTGCCTTTACAATGACACTTGACACCACACAGGTGCACCTATTGGTGCACTATCTATGCTGGGGTCCCTAAACCTACATGCCCTATCATATACTAGGGACTTATAGGTAGGTTGTCAGAGCCAATTATAATTATGCCTAATTTACATATAACATTTTAAACAGAACACTGGCCTGGGGACTGGTTATCAGGGCCCAGGGCACAGTCAGAGTCAGAAATCCCCAGTATCAGCTAATAATGGGGGCAAAAAGTGAGGGGGGTCCTGCAATAACCCCCAGTTTTCCCACAACAACATATGACTCCAATGTTGATATATAAACAAAATTGCAATTCAGCACATCAAAATGTCAGCACATATAATAGTAAAAGAATAAGAATAAAGTTTATAATTTGGTTCTATAATCTCTATTTTCTTTTAAATATAAAGCTGTATTGCAAGTAATGCAATTTCTGAAAACTCACCCAAAAGTGAAAACATGTATATTGCACATTTTGTGGGGTAAAAGAAAACATATTTAAGAGTAAGACGTTACCTACAACATTTGTATAAATCTTAAAAATAATGTGTGGATACTCAGATTATTTTTCTGTCATTTTTTGAAAAGTTTATTCAGTTTTACAGAGATTGCATGGCAGACCATGCATATCTATTGTTTGTAATAGGGACATTCTAATTGTTATTGATGGAAACAACATCACCGCTGGACAGATGTTTCCATCAGTAACTCGCTATCAGTCTGCCACATTGTCAGGCAGGCTGACAATGTTGTTTTTTGATGGTGGACCAAACATGACAGATGCCTGTTCTATCTGTATCTGCTAAGGACAATGGACAGCTAAGTATAGTCTGTCCCTACCATTTTTGGCATCTTTGGTTATAATTGTCCAGGACTGATAGAATCCATCATCCGTGATATAAGCGTCTGTTAGCGGAAACTCCATCACATCGGTGTAAACATTTCATAAACCCATTAGGTCCCCCGGCTCCTAATTATCAACTATAGCAGACCTCCTCAACTGTTGCTGCTCGTTCAAGCCTGCTGGGACTTACCATAGCTGAAGAAGCAAGTGACTTAGCCTACAACTTAACTGCCAAGGAGTTTGACACCCTTCTGAAGTGGGCCCTGACCAACTACAGCCAGCTATATAGGCCAGCAGAGAATCAGGTTAGTTACATATAAGAAACATTCTTACATTTATGTTCAGTTACAGAACCCCTTAAGCACTGGCCCTTCCCCCCAACCCACGCTGAGCCCTTTTTTTGGCTATTTAGGGTAGTTTGCGCTTAGGGCTCCAAACCTTTTTACCACATAAGCTATTCACATTAAAATGTAAGCCCTTTTTTCATAATACTATGGATTCTAAAGGTACTAAAGGTTTGTGAATTCACCTGGAGGGGACCGAGAAAATAGGCAAAATATAACAACATTTTGAGTTTTTTTAGGAAAAAAGTGCTCTGGATAAAAGTGTCTTTTTTGCCTGAAAAAAAGGGCATCAACGAACAGTTTCTATGCTAAAGTCACCATCTTCCCAGCTCTCAGGAACATTCAGGGCTGCAAAAAGCCTATATTTTTATCACAGTTTTGGCATTTTTTAAAGATGTAACCTATTTTTCCTATTTTTTGCCCTCATCCTACTTCCAGTTTGTGGTGGAAACCAGTGTGAAACTCATTGTGATCCAGGAAAGCTATAGATTTCCAAAACATAGATAACATTTCGAATTCAGCTGGGGGAGCACAAATGTGTACATCCCTTAAGGTTTTCCCAAAGAAACTAAGAGCCTGATTTAGTTCCTGGCTGAGGGGAATACTCTGTCACAAAACGGATATCCCGCCTGCTGTATTACGATCCCATTAGATCCTATGGAGATCTTAATATGGTGAATGTGATATCCGTCCACCAAGATCTAATTCAGGCCCTAAATGTTAAACTAAAAAAAAATGAAAATAAGTGAAAAAAGTGGCCATTTGTGACAACATTTTCATCTATAGCATTTTTCACAATTGCCAATTTATAAAAGCAATATAGCTTTATCTCAGCTAGACCCATCTGGTTGCTGGGATATATAGGGTTTGTAGATTCTCCACGTACCCAGTGTACCCAGAACCAACAACTAACTGCACCATACAATGGTTTTGCTCTGTGCACAGTGTATAGACCAATTCATATGGTCAAATATGTAGAGTAAATACTGGGTATCAAGGAGAGCTATATATTTCTGAAGTGGGCACAAGATATGGAGTTTAGGAGCAGTGGTTATTTTTTATATATCTGAATTTGACGGTACCCATATTAGCATATGATTCAGAGGATATTTTTCAAAATATCTTCTTTCTTATACACTGGCTTACATTTGGAAGGCAACAATGCATGGAAATCCAATTAGTAATCAATGTTTGCCTGATTCTATGCTCCCACTTGTCTTCCAATACAAATGGTACCCTGCTTGGGTGCAGAGGCCTACTGGCTGTCAGAGGAAATAGCCAAAAAATCCATATAGACACAGCACATATTTCCACTTAAAACCGACCCTCTTTTTGCAAAGTAAGAAGCATGGACTTTGGGCCCTAACTCAGCTGGCACCTAGCAGAACCTAGCAAACATGCATTTTTTGACAACTAAACAGCTGGGAGAGTAAAGGGGTGCATGCCCTGTGTGGCTCTCACTAAGTAACTTTACTCAGAAGACTTTGCAAATGCTAAACTTTGGTAAAGAAAAAAACCTTTGGTAAAAATACACATATTTTCCCACACATATTTCTGTGACGGAAAGGTCTGGAATCTATGGGAAGCCACAAATTTCCTATCACCCTGAGTTTCCACATGTCCTCCGATCGTACCCTATTTTCTTTTTTTCATTTATTGAGCAGAATCTGAGGAGATATATAAAAAAAACAGGCAAAAGCAGTACAATTCCATCACAAAATAACAAGATTTTACAAATGCAATTTCTATTAACAGCAAATCATACATAGCTCCTTTCAATAGATAAAAGGAAATAGGATACTAAAGTGATATAGTGCTGCATCGTATACATAGAAATTGGAAAGGCTTTGTCAAGTACATCCATGGGAAAACACTGTGGGCCTGATTACAACTTTGGAGGACGGTGTTAAACCGTCCCAAAAGTGGCGGATATACCACCTACTGTATTACGAGTTCCATAGGATATAATGGACTCGTAATACGGTAGGTGGTATATCCTCCACTTTTGGGACGGTTTAACACCGTCCTCCAAAGTTGTAATCAGGCCCCGTGCCTGTACTCTTGATTCTCCATCATAAAATCATCATTTAGCAGAACTAATTCTAAATGGAACTTAAAGTGAATTGCAATATCCTTGTAAAGTGCAACAGATGGTGTTTTATTCCTGATAATGATTAGTCAAACTATTATCCTTCCTACAAATTGCTTAAATCCTTGGTGTCTTGCACTTTCATATGAAGAAGTGTTGCGTAGATTCTCATTATCCTAATGAGACTACTACTGGATTTGGGCAGCAGAATCACCTGAATTGTAGGGTACTGAGTACAATCTTACACCATATCACACCTGTCGGCCTAATCTGGGTTTTCTGACCAACTAGCAGTCCCTCATCTCCACCCGAGAGTGGGATGATTGTGGCAACCGGGCACATGACAGAGAGGACTCTTCAGAGGCATTGTGGTCAACCAGATCTCATCTCTTTCTCTCAGTTACATTAGTCTCACACAGGCAAAGACAAACAGGAGAAGAGTATAGTTCGATAAGGCTTATTGAAGTACCTGCATCTTAGATAACAAATGGCATGTATTGCAATAACTAGGATGATAAAACACACTAAAAGCAAAATTGTGACAAGGAGAGTGAAACCCAAAAACAGTCCCATTATACTGTCACAAGGAATTATATATTTCTTTCTTACCTAAACTATGTTAGAGCACAGCAAAATAAGCCCTAATCCTTCCTTCAGGTTTACCTGCGAAGACATCATCCACCATACCTGAGCAAGGAAGCCTGTTGTATAAAAAGACACTGTCCCCATGTAGGCCAGGGATTTAGCACTCTAAGCAAGCAGCTCTAGTGAAGACATTCAGCAATCAGCATGCATTCATGGTCATCTGGCCGGAATCTCCCTCTAATGTGTATGGGACAGAGAAGTGTTTTATAATAAAACAACAGATGTTCTAAGAAAAGGTCCCCACTTAAGGATATGTATGTTTCTGTGAATGTCGAAGACACAGCGTACCACTTTTGCCGGCAAACCTATCTGACTGCAGCCTTGAGGAAAGCACAAAGTGAAATTAATGCAGTGCTAAGAATGTAATGCTTTCCAAAGCGAAAGAACAAAAAATAAATAAACACCACGAATGTGGCTAATGCTAGAAAAGTAAAGTGATTCTGAATAAAATGTAACTGGGCTTAAGTGCACAATGGCAGGCCTAGTGTTCTAAAATAATGTGCCTAAAACTTGGCTAAAATAGCTACACAACAGAATATAGTTTAGTTGCAGACATAAAGAACAAAAGCACAATTTGAAGGGGGGACAAAAGCATTTAGTAATTTGATGTAAAAATGATATTAGTACCAGTTTAATGTATGCAAGGTAAAAAATGCGCAAGCCCACAATGTGTAGAAATACGCAGTACGATTCTGGGACTGATTTAGATCTTGGAGGTCGCACAGCCAAGCCGCGTTGGGCGCTCACCCAAGAAGACGTCAAGTCAATGGTCTTAATCCTGCCGTATTTAGATGTTGCAGCTCTTCAAGCAGATTGACTGGCGACGGATTGTTGATAGAGGGAGACTGTGACAGGAATCAATGGACTTTGTACATTGGCAGGGGCTATGCAAGAGAGGTGACTGACACACACGCACTCTACTTTAGCCATACGTGTGCCCTCACACAACAGACTACACAAACATTCACAAAACAATCTATTGCAATTCCAACACAACCCGTACATCCATGCCATAACCTACACACACCACTGGCACTGCTCCCACACACCACACAACCACAGCAACCAACACAACTACACACTAAGCTACACAAACACACTCACCTGAATGTTACACACAGCAGCACAACATAAACAATGAGATCAGTCCCATATGCAAGTGACACACACATACCGGCACAACCACATCACCCTCTCCCGCTCCGTCCACCTCAACCAGCCAACCTACACACACACACACACGTACTGCCTCACACACACATACAAATCGCAGCACAACATGACAGGTACAGGTCCCCTGGCAATGTGCACACATGGACACAGTTGACAGGTATGAATGTACCGTCATTGTGGTGCCAGCATTCATTTGCCAAAGAATGCTGGTACCATAATGACAGTTGTGTATGTGTGTGATATGTTTTGTGTGCCAGTGTGATCCCATTCGTGTCTGACCCACTTGTGTCCCCAACATATGCATGTCACAGTAATTAAAAAAATGTATTATGACATGTATTTATCTGCAGTGGCCCCTACCTCCTGTGCAGTGCCCACCCAACGTACCCTGGAAATGCAGCATCCCTACCTTTTAGTCAAGTGACAGGGGCTGTGTTTTTTCTGTGGGTCATGGCTGCAGTGATGGCAGGTGTTGTCTAGTCATGTCCAGTCGAAGACAGGGGTGGAATGTGAAAAAAAGGTGAGAGTTTTCACCCCTTTCCCCCCTCAATCCGCCAACTCAAACAAGGAGGTCAGACCACCACTTTTTTCTTGGCAGTAAGGCACATCTCAATCTGCACAGCGGGAAGGATGCAGGGATTCTGCTGTCAGCCACTTTTGCCTAATGCATCATCAACATGGGTGGTCTTTCTTGGCACGGACGGTAGTTCGAATGTCTATGGGACCACCAACATCTAAACACAGTGAGCAGACCATTGCGGAGGCAGACAAGTTGTCAGTCAAAAAGTCGACGGCAGGACTGCTGACGCCAACATCTTACTCAGGCCATCTGTCTTTCCTGTAAAGACCTAAAATTAAACATGCTGACATAAATATCTCCTTTACACTGACCACTCTTTTTTTAGAAAAATAGATAAGCATAATGAAAAGTCACTTAAGAAATGTTTCCTTTTCGTTGTTTAAACTACTGTTAGTTACCTGCCTTCACCTTTGCTGCTGACTCCAGCAACCAGCTTTATGACATTGCAACTTAACTCTAATACGTTACTACAGTGGATTGGCAATTTAATTTTCTTACTACATGTAACTAGAGAAGTCATAATTAGATTGTAATAAGGAAATAACAGTTTGGCTTTTTGAACAGAGATTGCAGGATCCCAGGTATTACACCCCAACGGCTGACACCCACACAACCCTCCCCTTTGTGTCTGTGGGCTAGGGGCTGACACTGGAGAGTTCTTAAAAGGATCCTTTGGTGCACACACCAGAGGATTCCTGTTTTCATTGCCTAATGAGAGGAGCTTTGGCATCAGCTCCCACTCTGCACCCAGTCATCTGTGATATCAGTATTGTGCACTGTCACAGATTTCCAACAGCTTTGGAGGAGACAAGAGATGAGTTCTTGCTCCACCATGCGGTGGGGTTTTGGGGGTCCACAGTGCCTTCCAGGTTTTCAGGGAGGCGTCTTTGGAAAGGGGACAGTCTCCTCTTTTCCAACATTGCCTTCCTGAAATGTTTTCCTGGGTGTGGATTACAGTTGTGCTACAATCCACAGCCAGAACAAAACACTATGTCACCAGCGACCTGTGTTTGGGTGGGTCTGCCCTCATGGACAATTGGCTCATACCCCTGGGGCACAATTTTTTTGGCTGAAAAAAGTGTTTTTCCTCTGGGGTGCAATCCTGCCCACTGGTGAAGTTTTAAATAATAACAAAAACTATTATGAAATTGTCTGGGAGAGTCAGCCCTCCGAGGATAGGGGCCAACCCCCTGTGGGCCTCAAACTTTGTGTTTTCCCTGGGAGCCAATCGCGGAACCCATGGAGAACAACACATTTCTTGAAGAAAAAAGAAAAGAAATGTAGGCAGCATATCATTTTAGACTGATTTGAGCCACTTTTTGTATACATCTGCAGAAATTATAGAATATATGGCTTTTTTAAATACATGTGTGTTTTCCCCTGGGGACCCATAGCAGCCCCTAGGAAAAAAACACAAATGTATTTAAAACAAATCTATCATCCTTGCATAATCTGCAGATTCATATAAAGATTGTTTGTAGCTGAAACTGATCAAACGTGGCTAAAAATGTGGTAGCGTATTCGCACACAATGGAAAGCCCTGCGCAATGGTTGGTTAATCATCATTCAATTGCTTATTTTTTGCATTCGTTTGCTATAATGGTGCTATTATTGTTAAGTCTTTGCCTAGACAGTATTATCATGTTTGCCACATAATTAGACTTTTCTTGCCGCAAAATTTAGCCAACCATGTTGCATAATTTTGTGCTCTCTCGCTGCATTATTCCTCTGACCACGGGGATAGCATTGTGAGTTTTCACAAGGAGTATGCCTCTGCACAAAGAGACAGGGTATGATATGTGAATGTGTGCTTCTTGAGATCAAACATTAGATTATGGCTTTAGGAAATTAGTTTTGTACTGCAAAAGGCCCAGCTGCCCCCCCAACAATAATGTTTTGCATAAGCCATGGCAAACGTATGCTGCGCTTTGGGTATGTGACAAGGTGAAGTTATACTGTGTATTTTTTGTCTTTTCTTTTTAGTGTATTTGGAGAACATGCAGCTTCACCAAAAAAATGTGATGTTCTTTTTAGTTACTATTGTACACACCTCAAAGGTGCACACACCCACCGACTGATCTAGTTAAATACTTCTGCCTTCTACGTAGGACAATATTTTAGAAGGAGGGCTTTAGCCAATCAGCAGAGATGGTGTCTTGTTGGATGACTGCTGCACAGGCCCTTATCCGAATAATGGAGGACAGTTCTGAGGAAGAATCCGATACTGACACAGCATCGGGGGAGAGGAAATGGAGCAGAATCTGGAGGTAATTTTTCAGTTGGTGGAGTTCCATCTGACGACTTGTCTTCCCCTGATTCTGAGGGACTTGATGATGGCAGTTGTAATGTCTCTTCACAGGCACAGTCTGTGCAGTGGAATGACAATAGCAGGGCTTCTCTACCAAAAGTAGAGGCACATGCAGTGACAAGCACAGACTGAGATCTATCTTGGCCTCTCAATTTAGTGCAGGTCCAAAAATGCAGTTCACTGGTCCCTCTGAATGTAAAGTCAGTACAGCAATTTTTTTGCCAATAGACTATACCCATATCTTTTTGGATGTTGACATCTTTGAGGATATTGTGCAGCAAAAACTTATGTGTGCAGAACAATTTCTAAGGGAGCATGGAGACACACTAGGGCCTCATGTTAGGGTTAACCAGTGAATTCCCTCTACCCTTGAGGAGTTAAAAACATGTTTGGCCCTCATGTTCGAAATGGGGTCAGTGCACAAACCAAACTTACGGTCCTTTTGGTCTACTCATACAGTCCGGGTAACGCCCAGCTTCACACTGTACATAAGCAAAGGTCAGTTTCTGCTATTTCAGCGTATGAAGATCTTAATGATAATTTTGCTGCAGTGCTCCAGGACCATCCATATCATGACAGGTTGTTCAAAATTCAGCCTGTCATGGAACATTTGTCTGCCATGTCTCTAAAGATTTGTACTCCTACAAAGAATATATCCATTGAAGAGACCTTGATCCTTTATAAAGGGTGTCTGCTGTTCAGGCAGTACATCCTGATCAAAATAGCTTGCTATGCCATCAAGTTGCACATGCCATGTGAGAGCTATCCTGGATATGTATACAGCTTGAGAGCGTACACAGGAAAGGACTTCACTCTAAATCCTGTAGGTTACCTTCCCACAATAGGAGTCATGGGAAATGTTGTACAGGAGCTTTTCCAACCACTCCTTCATAACGGTAACCTTTATGTGGACAACTTTTATAGAGCAGTAGAACTATTCAGTGAGCTGTACAACGCTGGCACTGATATATGGTGCAGTTTGTTGTCACCACAAAGGTTTTCTGCAGGAACTTATTTGTAAGAAGCTTCAAAACTTCCAGAGCACTGCCTAGCACTTCAACAAATCGCTCACAGTCAAGTTCTGCAGCACACATAAACATGGCGGGACTGGGCGTAGCGGGCATCACGTGTTTTCCTGGAAGGCTGGAAGGGTGGGGGGCTGGCTTTGAAGAGGTGAGGGACGATTTTGTTACTGGGGCTAGCTTGCAGCAGTGATGCAAACATGCCCCCAGTAAAAAATGCAAAAGTGCTTCACTCCCCCAACCCGGGGACTGGTCTGACAAAATTGCCAGGGCTGCTTTGTGTTCCCAGTCCAGCCCTGCAGGTACAAAGAGGAGAATGCCTTAGAAAACTGCTTTTGTGCATGAATGTGCCCTTCCTGCACAAAACAATCCTGTTTGCAACTCAGGCACCCTTGCAAAATGACAAAAGGGTGCCTGCATTTGCATTAGGAAGCCAAAAGTGCACCAGAGGAAGGGAAGGACTGGAATGTGCTATATAATGTTAAACATTGCACATTCCTGCCCATTCACGCAGTGCAGCACAGTGGCTTGCTCCACTGTGTGAAAGTTTGATAAATATGCCCCTAGATCTTCAAATTATGAAATACAGGGAGCCCTATTCACAAACTTAACTTTTTAGTATGTTTATTACTACAATAGTACTGTTCAAGTACTACAAAATGCTCTTCACAAACGTACATGCAAAGGCCTCTGACTCTCCTTTGTTAGGTTTCGCCCGCACAGCGCTTGGGCTCTGTTTGTGAAACCTAATGTATTTAATAGAAATCCTAAAAGGATCTTACATCCTGCCCCTTGCTTTTCATTATTTCCTGTGCTTGCAACTTACTTTTCCTCTGTTTTGTTTGACCGTAGAACTATTTCCTGCATTTATCAATCCCTTTTTCTCATGTGCTTGCTCTTCTCAGTGTCCTGTGGCTTAGGCACTGTTTTCATGCACTTTGGTGCAGAACTTTTTCGTTTGCACTATTATCCAAACTCTCACTGCCATCCCAGCAGCATTTGAAATGTGATTGTCGCCTGCATGTTTTTTACTTCCTCCCTTTGATTTAATCGTTTTCTGTTACCACACATTTAAAGTGTGCTTGTAAGATGAGGCCAGACTCGAACTAGGTTCCCAGCTCCAAAATCACCAGCTCTGGCCGTTATGCCACATTCTCTGTCCATTGGCTGCTACTGTTCTTCTAGTCACAAACAGCTCACTCATTATCAAATTTAAATGCAGCCTGTCTCTGCCATTTGGTGGATGGAGTGAGGGATGTCATTGCCCATATCACAAAGCCAAAGACCTGCATTAAAGGGGGCAGTAAGACTACCAAACATGCACAGACCCTGAGACTGAATAAAATGCTTTTAAGAAGGAAATGCCATCTGACTTGGTTAACAGCAATTAATCATTACTTTCGAAAAAACATTGACACCTAGACAGAGCTCAAGAAACAAATACCTTCTGTTGCACAAAATTGCCATGCTGTGTGTAATAGGTTAAATCAGAGCTCTCAAAAGTATTTTTCTCTAATTGCCTGCACATGTGGAATAAATAACATACAGCATCTACATGGGTGCTTTCTGTGGGTGCACTCTAGTATAACGCAGCACCCCCAGCCACAGTCTTGCAGGGGACCCCAAATTCCGTAGTGGCTAATTATCTCTGTGTGGTGGCCTGACCAAAAGACATTACCCACTGATTGTCTTGTGTCAAATATAGTGAATTATAACAACAAAAGAATCAAAACCAGATAGGCAAAACCGAATGCATTTACCAATGCTTGTTATTCACAGCTCTCTGTTCTGATTGCAGGGATCTCCACTCCCCTGGCTCACCGGCACTGGCAAGCTCCTCCCTGCCTTTATGGATTGTGGATGTCGACGTCCTGGCCCCCACTATCCTGCAGAGTGTGCGTCCTGCGGGGAGCAGCAATGTAATTTCAATTGCTCACCGGGGCTGGCAAGTTCCTCCCCACCTCTATGGATTCTGGGCCTCGAAGTCCTGGCTCCCCACTTCCTTCCCGCGGGAAGCAGCGACGTAATTTCAAACGCTCACTGGGGCTGGCAAGCTCCTTTCAACCTCTATGGATTCTGGGCCTCGAAATCCTGGCCCCTACTCTTCTGAACACACTCTCCTGCAGACAGTGGGGCCCCGTTTTAGGCTAAAATACTTATACCAAATAAGCCACGGGTCATATGTCTTTTCTTACTGCCAGCTTTCATGAAAGGCCTCACAAGAAATGACTGGACTTCGTGACTTCGATGTTGCATATGTTGTTGAGGGCTAAATAAGAAATCGCAGTCAATGAAAAAACGTGCTACCACGACGATTGACAATTAAGCATCGAGGCTATAGTCGGTAATGGACGTAAAGGAATTCATGAGTCTTTTATATGATGCTTCTAATTAGAGAAGTTAGCTTGTTACGTATTTCGAAAGCAATAATAAAGAAACTAAAAATGTTTTCTGTTATTAGTTTGTGAATTTTTTGGTTGTTTTAATGGATGCCTTTATTGATCTTTAAATTATTCTGAAAATAATGTAGTGTAGTAAATATCACACTCGGAGAACTACTATTCGTGGGCCAATTAGCGTTGCCATGGCATTTGATGCTTATTTTTATAGTGCTCCAATGCTGAGTGGTACAGTAAAACATATTTGTAACTGTTCCTTCTATAAAAAGATGGAAAACGTCATAGTCCTGGAAAAGTAAAATTACAACAGCAGATCAATAAACTATGATAATTCTGGAACGCGAAATGAATCCCTCTGACTGAATGCACCTCCTGCAATTTACCTGAAACACTTTTCCCGCCGGAATCAGGATCCCTTTACTGCAAGTATCCTTTTTTAAATACTTAATATGACTGACCACAATCTGACCTCCCACTTGTGTTTAACACTGTTGACTACAGATTGACATTAAATTGTCAGCATAGGCTGCCAATTTATTTTGACAGCTGGCCAACATTTCTGACATTTTTTTTTCAAAACTACAATGAAATCCTTTGCAGTTTTGCGCAGATACCCCTCAAAACATTAAAGCGTTTGGAAGAAATTTGCTAGAAAATTACAAACCTTTGAAATGTGGGCTTCTGAAAATGTACCACACGTTTGGGGAGATAGTAGTAGCTTAATACGTCAATGATCCTCGATCATGCTACCACAGCAATATGACCTGTTTTCGATAAGATTTTGCCTCTACTGTATCTCCTGCAGTTTGAACCATTTGGGAGGAAAAAACACACATTTGAAATGGGGGCTTTGAAATCGTGGCTACCACTGATGTAAGTAAGGTATAATCCTAAATCATGGTATACTATAGTTTTAAAACAATCCCATTCAAGGGAATTGTATTATTCCAAATGCATTGTAGATTCGGTGTGCTTTAGTGCAATAAACAAATATAAAGTAAATAGTGAGACCTTATAAACAGAGGTCCAGATTTACTAACATTTTGCATTGTGGGAGTGCCATTTTTTGGCAGAGCTAAGAGACAAAAAAGTATTTTGGGATTTTGAAGCCACGCTGTTAGAAACTGGGTGTCTAGTTAGCAGAGGTATGCACCCTGTCCAAGTAGGGATCACAATTCTAGTCAGGATAAGTCCGTTACACACCATAAATAAACCTGTGCTCACCCTCTATTAGCTTGGCACAGAGTAGGTAGGCTTACCTTAGGAGGCAATAGGTGTAATATTTATGCAACACTTAAAACAGTAAAATTGTGAAAACACCACATAAAAAGAATCCACACCAAGTTGGAAAAATAGATCATAATTTAATGGACAAAACAAGACCAAAATGACAAGTAGAGATATACATTTAAAAAGATTATGGGGGTCATTCTAACTCTGGCGGGCTGCGGAGGCCGCCCGCCAGAGTTCCCCCCTCCGAAATACCGCACCGCGGTCAGTAGACCGCGGAGGGTATTCTAAGTTTTTCCCTGGGCTGGCGGGCGGTCGCCAAAAGACCGCCCGCCAGCCCAGGGAAAAACTCCCTTCCCACGAGGATGCCGGCTTGTAATCGAGCCGGCGGAGTGGGAAGGTGCGACGGGTGCTGTTGCACCCGTCGCGTATTTCACTGTCTGCCAAGCAGACAGTGAAATACTTGTAGGGGCCCTCTTACGGGGGCCCCTGCAGTGCCCATGCCAGTGGCATGGGCACTGCAGGGGCCCCCAGGGGCCCCGCGACCCCCCCTACCTCCATCCGGTTCCCGGCGGGCGGACCGCCGGGAACTGGATGGCGGTAGGGGGGGTCGGAATCCCCTCGGCGGCGCAGCTAGCTGCGCCGCCTTGGAGGATTCCAAAGGGCGGCGGTACACTGGCGGGAGACCGCCAGTGTTGCCGGTCCGACCGCGGCTTTACCGCCGCGGTCGGAATGCCCTTGGGAGCACCGCCGGCCTGTCGGCGGTGCTCCCGCCGACCCTGGCCCCGGCGGTCTTAGACCGCCGGGGTCAGAATGACCCCCTATGTGTCAATATAGTGCTTAAAAACCGAAAGAGCCAACCGGGGCTATCTGGTTGCACTAGACAGGGGTAAATCCAAAAGTTCAGGCTGACTGCGGTGGAAAGCGGATCGGCTACAGGGACCAAAGTGGTCCCGCTGTTACAGAACCTTGTGTGGAGGGTTTCATTGATGTCGAAGATCCAATGCAACGAGCAGAGGGGATGATGCAGTGGCAATGCCATGGGTCCGATCCCCGCAGTCAGGTATGTGTCGTTGTCAAGCCGTGCAGTTGTTGATACAATGTCCTTGAGCAGCGGTGCAGCATTGACCCCTTTGTGATGAAAGTGATGTGTCATCGTTGAGGTCTTGCAGCCGGCCATGCAAAGGGAATGCATGGGGGCTGAGCGTGGTGCACTGGTTTCGAGCCATGCAGTGGGTGGTGCAATATTTTTGTCCTTAGTGGCAGCCGTAATACATTGGCATCAAGGAGAGATGCAGTTGTTCCATTTGGTGCAATGACATTGATGCGTGTATTTCTGTGGAAAACAGCTGTGGAACCCACTCCCAAGGGACCAGGGCTGTATTGGCACCACTTGATAGGGCATACTTTACAGTTGACAGAGTCCCAAAGCTGTAGCAGAGTCGAGTGAAGTCTTTGAGGTCCCTGAAACTTCAGAACAGGAGGCAAGCCAGCATGCACTTGGAGTCACTTTGGCTCCTGGATGTAGAGATGCAGGTACATTGCTTTTCGCATCCAGGCAAGGAGGGCAGCGAGCAGCAGGGTAGGCACAGCAAAGCAGGAGCCCAGCAGGGTCCAGCAGAGTGACAGTCCTTTCATCAGCACAGCAGTCCTTTTTACTGGATGAATGTTTTCAGGTCCAGAAGTGTACTGATTTGGTAGGGTCAGAAGTCCAGTTCTTATACCTAGGGGTGTATTTGAAGTGAGGGAGACTTCAAAGAGAGGCCTTTGAAGTGCACAAAGTTCCTGCCCTTCCTGCACTACAGGGGGTTATGCAGTCCTTTATGAGGGCTCAGGACCCTGCCCATTCAGGTGTAAGTTTGAGCTCCTACCTCCCATCCTGCCCAATATAAGCCATCAACATGTAGATGACCACTCAGTCCCACCTAAGCTCCCTTGGTGTGTGTCTGTCTGGAGGGAATGCACAAGATCCCATCTATCACCCTCCCGGACGTGTATTTAGAGACAGGCAGAAGGCACTAGAAGATTTAAAGTAAGAAATGCCAACTTTCTAAAAGTGACATTTTCACAATTACAATTTAAAATCTGACTTCACCATAAGCTGTTATTTCACATCGTGAGAGACCCATCTCTTCCCATTTGGAAATTACACCTTCAAAATATGATACGGCAATCCCAATGTTAACCTAAGGGAGAGATAGGCCTGGCAGTAGTGAAAAACAAATTTACAAAGTCTTCACTATCTGTACATGTAAAAAACTTAAAAGTACATGCCTAACATTTCAAATACACTGCACCCTGCCCTTAGGGCTCTCCACGGCCTACCTTAGGGGTGATTTATATGTATTAGAAAGGACGGTATGAGCCTGGCAAGAGGGTTAACTTGCCAGATCAAAATGACAGTTTAAAACTGCATACTCAGGCTCTGCAATGGCAGGCCTGAGTCATGTTCAAAGGGCTACTTAAGTGGGTGGCACAATCACCCCTGAAGGCCCACTCAATCAATCAATCAATCAATCTATCAAAGCATTTGTACAGTGCAGCACTATCACCCCTAAGGTTACCTGGGTGCTGAGGGTGCTGTGTCTCCATCAAAAAGTCACTTCTTGAGTCTCCTTCAGAAGACCGTCAGGGAGGGAGCTGTTCGGAAGTGGAGAAGCAGGCTGTTTCAGGACTTGGCTGCTGTGTAGGAGAAGGAGCGGCATCTGCAGTGGCTGCGATGGATGTGGTAGGTGTGTGTGGGTTTTAGCGAGGTGGAACGTAGTTGTCTTGCTGGAACACAGAAGCTCAGTCGATGATTAATATAGGACAGCTCTTGTATGCAAGTGTGAGTATTTTGAATTGGCATCTCTTCTGGATGCGGAGCCAGTGGAGACTCCTAAGGTGTGATGTGATATTTAATCATTTGGGGAGGTTGAGGATGAGTCTGGCTGTGGTATTCTGTACCATCTGGAGTCTTTTAAGTAGCTTGGAAGACACTCTGATGTAGAGAGCATTGTCATAGTCTACTGACTTTCTGGTGTTGGTAGGGATCCATTTGAAGATTCGGCTGTGTATACAGATGATGTACAAGCAAGAGGAGGTGACCGAGTTTACTTGTCGATTCATGGATAATAGCAGTCGAGGATGATCCCTAGGTTTTGTGCATGGTCTGATGGAGAGGGTGTTGGTCTGAGTCTTGCTGGCCACCAATTGTGGTCCCATATGGAGGTGTTCCTCCTGAAGATCAGTACTTCTGTTTTTGTGGTGTTTAACTTGAGGCAGCTGTTTTTCTTCCATGTTGCTACATTGGTCATCGCTTTTCTGAAGTTGGCTTTGGCATTGTGGGGGTCTTTGGTGAGTGTCATCGTCGTAGGAGACTATATTCAGACTATAGGATCTGATGATGTCTGCAAGGGGGGTCATGTAGATGTTGAACAGGGGTGGGCTGAGGGAGGACCCTTGAGGTACACTACAGATGATATTCTTGGGTGTAGAAGTGAAGGGAGGAAGGCAGATGTCTGTGTGCATCCTGAGAGGAAAGAAGTGACTCACTTAAGTGCATTTTGTTGAATGCCTATGATGTGCAGTCTGTTGAGGAGAGTTTGGTGGGAGACTGTATTGAACGCTGCGGAGAGGTCCAGAAGGATCAGAACCGCTGACTCTTCTTGGTCAAGAAGGGTCCTGATGTCATCCGTGGCAGCAATCAGTGCAGCATCTGTGCTTTAGTTGGCCCAGAATCCTGATTGTGCAGTGTTGAGAAGGTGGTTTCATTCAAGGTAGTTGGTGAGCTGTTGGTTGATGGCCTTCTCAAGCACTTTGGCTGGAAAGGGGAGCAGGGAGATCAGTCTGTAGTTTTTGAGGTCACTGGGGTCAGTGGAGGGTTTCTTTAGGAGGGGTCTGACCTCTGCATGCTTCCATTCATCTGGGAAGGTTGCTGTGGAGATGGAGGTGTTCAGGATGCAGGTTAGTTCAGTGCTTACAGTGTTGACTCCAAGGTTGAAAGCCGGTCAGGGCAAGGGTCGGAGGGTGCGCCAGAGTGGATGGATGACATGATGACTGCGGTGGTCTGTGTGGTAATCGGGGACCAGTAGGTTATTGTGTGGCTGGTGTTCGTTGCTTGAGAGATGTTGTCTAGGCTGGTAGTAGAGGGTTTTGGGTCTGAATTGTTGTATAAGATTGTGATCTTGCTGTGAAAGAAGTCTGACAGTGTGTCACAGCGATCCTCGGATGGGTGGCTGGCCGTCTCTGTGGCTATCGGGTTAGAAAATTCCTTGATGATTCTGAAGAGTTCTTTCATGTGGTTGGCTACTGTGTTGATGTGGGCAGTGATTGCTGTCCTTTTGCTGCCTTGATGTAGTGGTGGGAGTTGTTGAGGGCTGCCTTGCAGGCGCTCTGTCGGAGAGGTACTTGATGACAAGCCAATATTTCTCAAGCCGATGGCAGTTGTATTTGGAGTTTCTGAGCTCTGGAGTGTGATATCTCACTGGCTTGGAGGTGTTAGTGGTTTTAGCTGGTTTCAGCTGGACAAACCATATCAGCAGATTTGGTGATCCATGTGGTGAAGTTTTGGATGGCCTGTTTGAGGTCAAAGTCTGCCGTAGGCTTGAGTTATGTGGGGTCTAAGGCCTGTAACCACAGGGTCTTGGTTACCTTGCCCCAGTTTCAGTGGGGGGTGCTAAGGTGCTTGGAGGTGGTGTGCTTGGAATTGGAGAGGGCAAAGTGGACGATTGCATGGTTGGTCCTGGTGAGTTCAGCCATGTGGGTGAAATTGATTCTGTCACTAGTAGTGAAGATGGTGTCCAGTGTGTCCAGCTTTGTGCGTGGGTTTGGTGACTAGTTCTCCAGTGTGTGTCCAGCTTTGTGTGTGGGTTTGGTGACCAGGTGGGTGAGGCTGATGTTGCTGAGGTTCTGTATGAGGGAAATGAAGTTGGTATTGTTAGGGTCGTTAAGGTGGAAATTGAGATTGCCAAGTATGACGTAGTGGAGGGAGTCAATGGTGAGGGGAGTGATGAGGTTGCAGATGGTGTTGAAGAAGGCTGGGTGTCATCCCAGTGGTCTGTATTCAAGAGTCCCTCGCATTATGGTGTTGCATCGGGCTGGAGGCAGAACTTGAGGTGCTCTATGAGGGGTGTTGGGTCGGTGACGGTGTATTGGATGGTTTCCTTGAAGATGATGGCGATGCCCTGTCATGTTTGTTGGTGTGGTCTCGGTGTATCATCTTGTAGTTATTAGGAGTGGTTGTGGCGATGTCAGGGTTTGAGCAGGGTGTTAGCCATGTTTCAGTGATGAAGCCAGTGTCCGGGTCATTGATGGTGATGGTGTCCCAGATTTTCATGGCGTGTTTGCATAAGGAGCGGGCATTTAGCAGGGTGCACTGGAGAATTGCTTGGTTGCTTGTAATCTTTTGTGTGAGTACAGTGCGGGCGTTAGTGTGTACAGGTGGGCTCACGTTGCAGGAGAAACAGCAGTGTAGGCAGGTGAAGAGTCCTTTGGTTGAGTGTGGGGAGGCTGTGAAGCAGTTGTTGATGGGATGTCTGATGTTCAGGACCTGGAGCTCTATGGTGATGTAGCGGGGGGGTTGGAGGACTAGGGGTTGGGCATGATCTAGGCACAGACGGGCTTGTCTGTGGTGTGCCTTCAGCACGCTAGTGGCACAGCTGTGCTGAGGCCTCCATTATATGTCCTGGGAGGTGGGAGGGGCTGGAGTGGAAGGCAGGATGGTAGGAGGGCGGTAGCAGCAGTGGCGTGAGGGTGGCATCGGCAGGGGCATGGGAAGATGCAATCAGTCTCAGGAATGTGGGCAGAGCTGTCACTAAGTACTCAGGAATGCAGGCTGGGCGGTCAGTGGCAGGCAGGAGGGCCATGGAGTGGCAGGAGAGCTGTGATTGACCCAATGTAAAGCACTAGTAGCATTTAATTTACGGGCTCTGAGCACATGTAGTGCACTTTACCATGGACTTATAAGCAAATTAATTATAAAATTGTGGATATTTAATGGTAACATGTTTGATGGAAAGAGCACAAGCACCTTAGCACTGGTGAGCAGTGTTAAAGTGTTGAGAGTCCTAAAGGCATAAAAAATGAAGTCAGCAAACAGGGAGTCAGAAGGCAAAAATAGGGGAAACCATGTCAAGGATGCCAAGTCTAACACATGCAAAGGCGGATTTCTATGGCGTATGCAACTGTGCTAAAAAAAAAAAACACCTTGCATTACTGCATGGGTGAAGCCTGTGTGTATGTAAGGGTTACTGTGGTAATGTCTAGACCCA
This sequence comes from Pleurodeles waltl, assembly GCF_031143425.1. NCBI lineage: Eukaryota > Metazoa > Chordata > Amphibia > Caudata > Salamandridae > Pleurodeles > Pleurodeles waltl. The sequence goes on along the minus strand of NC_090446.1, from coordinate 747,742,164 downwards.
TTTTGGCCAAAAACTGGATATCATAACAGACCACTAGTTTGAATATTTTGAGCTAGGGTTTTTGGACCTATGGTGAGAAAGTGTTACCTTGCACTGTAGCTGCATCAAACCCTTTATATTGGTGCACAGGTTCCTACAGTACCTGTAATGCTTCTAGAAACATTGTTAACAATGGTTGTTTAATTTACATTGGTCCTGAAGAAAGACAGTTCATTCATGTGACTAAAATAATGCTGCCAGAGATATCAGAGATGAGAAGGTTTGAACTATTATGCACTTAACCTTTACAGATGATATAGAACGGACTCGACATGCCATGCCATGGTGTTAACAAGATTAAACCTAATTAAAAGCTTTTATGAATTCTGCTTGTTTAAGTTCAAAGTTTTATTCGATCAAGATTCACTGTTGTTCAGTGACAAACATATTGAATTAAAAAAAACTTCTAAGGAAGGGTTACGTATGGACACAATTTGGTGGCTACATGGGGCACCACCACCCTCTTTATTTCCCTGAGTCTCCGAGAGACATCCAAACACATCAAATTGACTCCCATCATAAATACCAGACACTGAGAGATACTTTAACATGTCATTGCACTTGTCTTTGAGTCATGGGTGCATGAAAGTAAGTGCCAGGAGACTGACAGATGAATATAAGCTGGAGTCTGGGGCCTGACTTGCATAGTGAAGGGACCGGGGGGGGGTAACATTATCAGAGTTGTACCCCCAATGCATGTTTCCAACCTTCAGAGTTGCCTACCAGTAGACCTTGTGGAGCTGATGAATTTCCTCACTACAATAAAATGGGGTTCCAGGAGCAAGTACATATGCAACACAGCACATAGCTCTGCCTTGCATTACTTTGCATGGTGGAGGTGTTAGATGGGACGGGCATTAGTGTTTCTGTGCATCTACCGATGTATTTTAATGCAAACCAAAAGATCTGTAAACCTGGGTTTGTGCTAAAATGGTTTACCTAACAGAGGCTGGCATAACAAGTAGAAAGATCTTTATTCCTCCTCCTATTATCCTAGTTGCAGGTGGACTTCCCTGCTACCTTTAAATGGGATGCCAGGAGCCAGTGCAGACTTGGTGCTGGAGGTGGATCTTGGTGATGGCACTAAGAAGCACTCAGGAAGCTGTCATCCACTATTATTCATATACTTGGACTTGTATGTGTTGAGAGTCAGTTTAATCTTCCAACCATTTTATATTATTTAATTGCAATTCAGCATCTACATATTTCATCCAGAGGGTGAAACTAATAAGGGATGAGAGGCAGGTTAATTTCATAAGCAGATCACAATATTTTAATTGCAAATCCTCCTTGACAGTAATACCCTGGTTCAGCTGAACAACAAGTGAGGAGGCTGTCCTTGAAGCAACCATAATAGGTTCACCCACCCTGAGCTGTGTTTGGAGTTAGTGCTGTGTGAAGTTGCAAAGTCGTTGGCCTGACGACTCTAAATGTATTGTTTTTTTGTGAATAGTTTGCCGGGATTATTACATGTTAAGCTCATTATTTTAACTTTAAAAAAGGAGTCTCTTCTGTTACACAAACATTCTCATTGCCAAATAGGACAGGAAGTGACATTTGTTTAATTTCTCTTGTCTTCTTGTTGGAGGCATACTCCAGCTTTTGCCACAGCCAGTAGTTGAAATGTGGTGGTTTTGGACGTATGGACACTGAGCTGATGTTACTCAGTGTTGGCCATTCTGTTACCCAGCTGCCACTGAGGTGACAATGGGGCAAGGCAACTCCCTTCTGTAATGCTTTTAGTTCATCTATTGTATCTACGACCTTTAAGGCAAATGCTTCAGCTGGTTCGAGTTCTGGTTCACTTATCGAATTCCATTCATCTCTGAGTAATATACAGTTCAAGGCACAAAATCTTGCGACTTGATCCGCATATGCATTTCCCAGAGAGACATAGTCCTGTCCTTTTGTATGAGCACTACACTTTACCACTGCAACTTCGGCTGGCATTTGAATAGCGTGTAACAATTCCCTTATTCTCTCCCCATTTTTCACTGGGGATCCTGAAGAAGTCAGGAAACCTCTCTGTGACCATAGTTGGCCAAAGTCGTGCACAATTCCAAACCCGTACTGACTATCAGTGTAAATGGTGACTTTCATCAATGCAGACAGTTGACATGCTCTTGTAAGGGCTACAAGTTCTGCTACTTGTGCAGAATAGACTCCTTGGAGCCAGGATGCTTCCAAGACACCTGTTACAGTACATACAGCATATCCTGCTTTCAAAATTCCCATCCCATCTCTTAGACATGAACCATCAACGAAAACAATTTGGTCATTTTCATCGAGCTTAACATCCTTAATGTCAGGTCGAGGTTTTGTGCAAAATTCAGTCACCTGAAGGCAGTCATGCTCGACGTCTTCAGCGTTCTCAATTTCAGCATTTTCACCAGGAAGCAAGGTTGCTGGATTCAACGTAGTGCACCTTTTCAGCTGCACATTCGGTGAGCCCAGAATTATCGTTTCATACCTTGTGAGTCTTGCTCCAGTCATGTGTTGCGTTCGGGAGCGGGTCAAAAGTATCTCAACTGAGTGAGGGACCATGACTGTTACTGGATGTCCCATCACTATTCCTTCACTCTGAGTGAGGCTGATACCAACTGCTGCTACGGCGCGCAAACACCCTGGAAGTGCTGCTGCGACCGGATCCAAAGTAGCTGAAAAATACGCTACTGGTCTGTTTATGCCACCATGGGCTTGAGTCAAGACAGACAAAGAACATGCATCACGTTCATGACAAAACAGTGTGAAAGGCTTTGTGTAGTCAGGCATACCTAAAGCTGGAGCCCTGCACATGCATTCTTTCAATTCAATAAAAGCATCCATCTCATCTCCTTTCAGCTCAATTTGATCCAAGGCATCCTTCTGGGTCAGTTTCAGTAAAGGCTTTGCTAGGGTTGAGAAGTTGGGAATCCACTGACGACAGTAGCTCACCATTCCCAAAAACTTCCTCACCTCCCTCCTTGTCTTTGGTGGACTCATTTGAAGTACACTTGTTATTCTTTCCTTCATTATTCTCCGTGACCCTTTCTCTATCTGGTGACCCAAGTATTTCACTTTCTTCTGACAGAACTGCAACTTGGAAGGAGACACCTTGTGTCCATTCCTTCCCAAATGATTCAACAGAGCAATGGTATCGGCTGTGCAGCCACTTTCTGTCTTAGATGCAATCAGTAAGTCATCAATGTACTGTACTAGAGTTGACTCGAATGGCAATTCTAATGCTTCCAAGTCTTTCTTTAGAATCTGATTGAAAATTGACGGTGACTCAGAAAACCCTTGAGGAATTTGACACCAACTGTAAACTCTGTCTAAGAATTTGAAACAAAAGAGAAATTGGCTATCCTCATGAAGAGGCACCGAAAAGAATGCTTGTGACAAGTCGATGACTGAGAACCACTCAGCATCGCAAGGGACTTGAAACATTATCACAGCTGGATTTGGCACTACAGGGCAGCATTTTATTATGATGTCATTTATTTTTCTCAAGTCCTGCACTATTCGGACCTTCCCACTAGGCTTTATTAGTCCCATGATTGGTGAATTACATGGACTGCTTAACACTTCTTTCAGTACTCCCTGTTTTACAAATTCGTCAATGAGTTGGGCAACTTTCATGAGGGTGTGCTGTGCCATGTGGTATTGTGGGGTCTGGGGAAAGATTGCATTGGACTTTACAGTCACTTTCACTGGTTCCACTCCTTTCATCAATCCCACCTCTTTCCCTGTCATATCCCACACTTCTTTTCCGACCGTTTCCCGTAATTCAGCTGGAATATCTTCTTCAGTTATCATCGGGAAAAGACAAATCAGAGGATACTCTTCATTGACAGTTTCCATCTCATCCCCCTCTACACTGTCCTCTTCTTCCCCATCACTGCTCATCTGAATTTTAATTCCCTCGTTTGAACACATAATCGAACATCCCAACTTGCACAATAGGTCTCTCCCTAACAGTGCTATCGGGCTTGAGTCACATACCACAAATTTATGTAACCCTTGATAGTTACCGATGCTGACTGGTACCGGATCTGTAATTGGGTTTGTCAGGTGCCTGTTTGCTACTCCCACCACTTGAACTGTTCTCCCTGAGAGTGGCAAATTTGGTACTTCAATGCTCTTAACAGTTGAACGTGTGGCTCCTGTGTCAACCAAGAATGAGACACGATGACCCATTACTCTTCCCTCCACGTACGGACCCTTTTGATCAACTTCCAAGGATGCTGCAAGCACACAATCTCCTTCCTCTCCTGAACTTTCACTCTCCCATACATTGTTTATTCCACTCTCACTGTGTAATGGGAACTGTTGTACGGTGCCATTTGTATTCATTACCTGACCCGAGACCTGTGGAGGAACCATCACTTGCTGCTGACTCATTGGTGCCAAATGTATTTGCATTTGCTGATTAGGTACCATGGGAAACTGCTGTTGCATTGGCTGCATCTGCGTCATCTGCATACGGGGCATCTGCATCTGCTGCGGCTGCATAGGTTGTAATCCCTGCAACTGATTTATGGTCTGGAAATTTGGGTTTGGACCTCTCATTTTCGGTCCCCTCATTGTCTGAAATGCATTGACATCATTGTTTTGCTGACCAACACCTGCACCTTCCTGCACTACCATCAGGCACTCGCGTTTCCAATGTCCGACAATTCCGCACACGTGACACGGCATCACCTTTTTCAATGCCTGCACACCATTCGGAGTCACAACAGTGTTCATATCCGGACCATTATTTCCAAAACCTCCTCTGCCTCTCGCCTGTGGCTGAAACATCATATTTCCCTGCAACTGCGGCTGTGGTTGCGGTACCTGCTGTTGGAACCCTTGCAACCCTTGCAAACCTTGCAGACCTGTCTGAGCTGCTTTAAGTTGCATCATCATCACTTTCTCCTTCAACTTTTTCTGTTTCACTTCAATTTCGTCGCTACAGTATTTCGCATAATTCAACACCTCATCAATAGGTTTCGACTGCCAACAAATCAAATGCGACTTTATCATCTGACTTATCTCTGGTCTCAGCCCTTCCACAAATCTGAACACAAAATGAAGCATGTCCTTCGCCTCTATTGTTTCCGTGCCGCTGTAGTTCTTGAACGCCTTCAACAACCTCTCATAGTAACTATGAATCGACTCTTTAGCCTCTTGGGCAGTTCGATCAATCTTCTGCCAATCCACATTTTTCGCGGCAACCTTCGTCTTCAAATGCTCAATCACCTTATAGTACAAGCTCATCACCATAGGTGATGGTGCACCCGTATCCCTGTCTCTCTCCGGTTCACTTGTCGGCCAACCTACAGCTCTTTTGCAATCCTCCCACAAATCTGCCGGAACCACAATCTCAAAGAGGGTGTTCAGATCTTCCCAAAGACATTTTGCAAGCTTCACAAACCTATCAGTCTGCTGATACCATTCAATCGGTTTCTCTCTCAGTTTGGGAAAATCATCCGTAAAAGACTGAATGTCACTTCTGTGCCATGGTACATGTATTAATTTTCCCCCTGCTGTCTCCCTCATTGGTAACATGGTTACTGCATCACTACTCTGTGGTCTTTTCTCGCTGAGCTCTGGGACACTGTCTTTCCTCTTCTCCTTTCTTTTTACCCATCTGCTTTCCCATTTATCTAAGCACCTCCATACTTGTGCACTCTGCAGCAATTCTCTAAGGTGCGCCTTCATGCCTGTTGACCTCATGTGTTCAAAGTCTGTGGTCCCAAAATCCAATCTGTAGCTCCTGCTCAAGTGTTTCATCTTGTCTATCTCCACCCCGTTTTTGTCTGCTATTTCTTGCAACCTTCTATGTACCTTGTCCACTTCTCTCGTAATCCTGGGACATAGATACCTCAGCTCTTCTTCCGAGTAGGACTCTAACCTATTCACACCCATAGTCCCTTCCACCAATTCTTGTGCTTCCATGCTCAACCTGACCCTATTCAGATATTCTTCTCCCTTCCCACTGGCTGAGCTTTGTGTGGAATTCAGACTGTTGAACCACTGTGTCAGCTGTTGCGCATTCAACCCCATCAGTGTAGTATTCACATCGACTGCCATTGATGGTTGCGGCAACTTTTCAGTATTCGATGACAGCGGTATCACCAGTGGGGGACTCGACCTCACCACTGTTGACTGAGCACATATGGGACTAAACTCCATCAAGGACCCAGATCCAGTTGGCAGAGCCGCTATCGGAGTTGTCTCTGGAGTGTTTTGAATGCACCTCCTTTCCATCCCGCCCTGCACCATTGATCCTTGACTACTCATACCTGAATTAGGCTGAATATACAAAGGTACCGGTGGACCTACAGTAATGGGTAGGGATATCGCATCTGCGTTCTGTCCATTCCCCATGTTCTGAGACATGTTCATCCCCAAACTATGGGTCATCATTGCCGGCATGCCCATCTGACTCCCCGTCATCTGAGCATGTGCGGTTCCCCCCTGCATCTGTTTTTGAGGCATCAAAAACTGGGTTGATTCAGCTTGTGCCAATGTTGGGTTGTGACCATTCTGTCCTCCCATTATGGTTGGATCTAGAATCATTCCCGTACTGTTATCACTGCTGTAGTACCTTGGGACCTGCGGCTGATAATTTTCTGCTGGTTTCAATATGGGCACATCTGGATATATTCTCCTAACCTGCGGTATCTGCGGGGTGAACAGTAAACTCGGGTCCTTAGATCCCGATGACGCTTCTGAGTTCGGAGTTTCACTGTTCCATACCGGTGCCGGAGGGGCAGAACTGGTACTTGGACCTTGTCCACTCTCTGCATAAGGTGGTGGACGGTCGTTCAGCAATTGCATGATTAACTCCTCATCCTCTAACTCCTCTTCTCTTCTCAACTTTTCCTCGTCCTCTCTATCCTTGGAACACCTCCTGTTTGTCTTACAGGTAGCTTTCTTGCCTGTCGCCTCTTCTTCCTTGGTAATTGCGGGGAACAATTTTATCCCCTGCAACACATCTGACCTCCACACCTTCTGTGCATTATCCCACCTAGCGTCCGCTAGTGTCTTTTCTACCTTCCTTATCCTGGTCTCGAACTTATTTTGCTGTTGCTGTCTAGCCATCAGTTCCCAAATCGCTAGAGCCTCAAACTGTGCTGGCCTTGGAGGTACCTTCATGTCGTACATCGCAAATCTCAAATTCTCTAGGATCCTTATATTGAATGTCCCATGGATCGGGAACGCTACGCTCCCATGTTTCTCTGTCAGCTTGTGCCATTGCTTTAGCCAAAGGCACGGAGCTACCCCTTTTTCCTCCATTACAATGTAAGCTGGTGTACCCTCGGGTGGCGTCTCCTCTCCTACGCTCGCTTTAATGTAGGACTCCCCCTTCATCGCACTCCTTAATGCTTTAAAAAATTTCATTTTCTCGTCTTTTATTTCACAAAGTTTGTAATCAATAAGTGACTTTAATTCCCGGAATACTCTTCGCTTGCCTTTCCCCTTCCAATCGAGCCCCACAGACTGCGTCCAATCCGTGCGCGACCCTTTTCTGCAACCAACCTATCCCAGCGCGGCTCCTAGTGACGTCACACTCACACACTGCGGCTGACAAAGTCTCGCGGCTAGTCCTCCTTCACTCAGCTCCTCTCGTAACAACTTCTTGCATGTATCGCGAGCTACCAAAAATAATAATAAAACAGATCTCTCGGTTTACTACAGGAAGGGTAACACAATCGCTTCAGGACCTTAGGGATTTTTCACTAGCCTCAGCAGTTATTCCATCTTTCTCGGTCCCCACGTTCGCAAGCAAATCTGACCCGCAGACTGCTCTCAACTTGTCAATGATCTATTCTAGTGCACTTAGAATTTTGTCAGAGCCCGAAGTCGAAGTTTTCTTTCACTCCCTTAACACACGTACCGACTCGTTGACCACGCCCGATCAACCTACTAAACCGACCAGACCACAACATAAAACAAGTGTCTCATACACTTTTCAACATACTCCGGAGTCTGTTGACCTCGCAGGGCCCGTCTCAACAACAACAACCACGTGGACCTTTTTCTGCACAAAGCGCCACATGCACATGAAGTTCGACGACTTCCCTACTCTCACACTCGGAGTCGCACCTCCGCTATTTCTATGAAGTTCGACGACTTCCCTACTTCTACACTCGGAGTCGCACCTCCGCTATCCTCTAAAATTCCTCGCAACCTTTTCACACAATCTGCGGCAATAAGCTGTGCAAGCGCAAAATCCTAACTTCACTCATACCATCACTAGTACCGCCAACGCCGATCTCACACCTCCATTCTCTCCATTCGCAAGCTCCGAGATCCCGGGAAAGTCGCGGTGGACCTAGCCCATCATCATTTTCTCAATCTGTTTTACCCAAGAAAAATCTAATTCAACTTCTCGAGTGGGATCTCAAAAGTCGAAACCGTTAATTCAACACCATGTATGTCTCGAGTAGTGTCCCAAAAGTCTAAACCGTCCTCTGCTACCATCTACTGATAGAGCGTTCCGTACCAATAATTTACCTGTATTTGGACGCTCTTTAGGCTGATGAATCTTTTGGCTAAGTGGGACTCTCTTCACCCTAGATCAGTCAATTTAATTAAATCAATAATCAATAACGAACATAAGCAATACCCTGATCAACATAGCACTTAACAATTAACCCATAATACATTTCGGCGAACCCTGACCTTTCAGTCAGGAATAACCACACCAGTTTATTCAAAGTTAGTGAATTTATTTCCCTATATTAACAAAGCTAGCACAATATAGATGTGTCTCAACACCAAATGGTAAACGTAAATGAACATTAATAGCTGTCCATAACGTCGAAACAGGTGCAATCTATGCAGCATTTGAATAACAAGGCTTTCGATGATAGCAATGCAAATCACTAATAATATAATCTGTAATGAGCTAATTGCATACATTTAGTCAGCATAACAAGGTCTCAAATTGCATCGTGCAACAAAAGGAATTCTCATCTAACCTCAAATTAGCATCGGCATGTGGGACTTCAGGCAAAAACAATTTTTAACAACATTAATTTGGAAAACTCCTAGCTAGGGCTCTTGTCAAAAATCAGCAGTTGCTTACCTAAAAGAAACACAATGCAATTGTACAATTTCCTTTCATATTTACCAATTACAATCAGCATTCAAGGAAGTCTTCGTCTCACAGGTACCGTTTCTCGATCAGCATGGGACGGGGCAAAGGGGCAAGGGTGGACGGGGCAATTGCCTCACGGCGGCAAAATAAAACTACTACTTCATGCAAAGGGATCAAAGTTAAAGTCTCTAGGGCAAGAATCATTTAAAGTCTCTTTCTCTCGATTAGAGAAAGCATCAGAGTCTCTTTCGAAATGGCGTCGCAGCAAGGTGGGCCATAATAGCTGCAATGTCCTGCAAAATGGCGGGTATCGAGCTGGTAATGGCTGTAATGTCCGGGTAATGGCTATTTTCTTCTCGTGCACCTGGTTTAAATAGACAACAGTTCAAATCCAGTAGGGTCTTCCATTGGAGGGTTCATAGGTTGACTTCAAATTGTCCAATCAAAAACAACAGTTCTCAAGCTTTTACTTAAGCATACATTATCCTTGGAGACGGGTACGTAAGTTGCAACATTTTATACCAATTAACTCACTTTCAGAGCTTCCATTGTCCGCACCTGCAGATTGACCTTGGAGCAAAGAGAAAAAATGCCAGGCTGGCACGAAACCTTAAGATAAGCATGTGAACGATCTCAGTGGAAAAGTACAGCTCCAAGCAAAAATACACGTTTATTAGCACATTGGAAAAATACGAGCATCTAAACCGTGAGACCAGGCAACTAGGCCAAAGCCTCCACTAAAGTAATGCTAAGCTAAAGCATTTCAAACGAGCAAATCATAGCACACGTTTACGATTATGTCAGATTCGTGCAATTCTAATACATCACGTTATATAAAGCACGCTTATAAATGTTGGCAAACTACTCTGAGGGCACATTTTGTCCCCGTACAATCTTTATTAGTTCGGTTAAAGTCACACATGATTATTTCACTCTACGTTTATGCGCTAATAAATGTAAAACCTTCATTTCTGCGTCATCACATTCTCCAATCGTCTATATTTGGTGGTAATGGTCATCTCGTCAATACAGACAGACTCCTTTAGTATTAAGTTTCTATGTGTCCCTCTGTAAACAATCACTTCCAGCTTGTTATGGATAAGTGCGACAAGCCCACACAATTTCTTGGCTGAGGAACATCTTATTAGAAATTTGCTGGTCAACTTTTTCTGTGTAGCACCAAGAGACAAGGAAAAAAGAAGCTTCTTTATAGAGAGATTGCAAATAAGTGAATTATCTGAAAACATGTGGGCTATGTGTTGTAAAACGTACAGTTTCAACCCAAATGTTTGGAGATTGAATTCACACAAAGTCTCTGGAGTTAATTGGCTTTGCAAAACCTTACACGTGGCTGACATATCAATTCCCACTAGGACTACTTCTAATTTCCCCCACTATGTGAACTAACTATATGTCACTTCTTCCAAAATTCAAACAAGTGCATTTTTTTATTACACCTTGCATGCCCCTGCCAATTTGTTTGTCCAATTATTCAAAGAATAAGGTGATTTGGGAACTTCCTAGCGATTTACTGGCGTTCTCATTGCCCTGCCTTATTTTCGCACTGACATTTTAAAACATAGGTCTAAAGGAAGACCCCCAGCAAACCCCAGAAGACTGACAATACAATTATGTAAACAGTTAACAGAAAAAATATGTTATTTTTTTAACAGCGTTCTAAATTACCAATCTCTTCAAGCCATATCATAATGCCAAATATAATTCCTCACATGGGCAAGAGTTTATTTATTTTTTTGTTAATTCTTGATATGCCTCTTGTAGCGTCTTCCCTGACCTTGCCATGTCTTTATTCTCCAACATTCATTCACACACACCATTACATCAAATTTCCTAGACCCACACTCTGACATCTCCCCGCATATCACGTGATTCTTGTTCAGAGAACTGAAAGGTCCTAGTGCTCATAGCCTCAACATTCTACATCTCCCCCTTTTTTAAAAATAAAAAGATGGCAGGCATGATGTGAAATCATGTCTCCCCAATCAGTCTGCAAGGAACTTGCAATAGTCGGCCAGCTTGGGTGATCGGAGATGATCTAGATCCACCCGCATCAGGCAATGGTGGTACAGGCTCAGGAGCCAGACCTGAGGGTAAGGCCACCTCCAACATAGTTGCAGGGGCTGGTGTGTGTCAAGGTAAGTGTTTAAAGTGGAATGTGTCCAGAGTGATGGATTTTCCAAGATGATGTGCTGTCACCACATGTCCCTTGCATACCACCACCTGTAAAGGGTCAGTGGCAAAAAACGTGTCAGTAATTTGTTCTGTCTCTTCATTAGCGGTACCCAGCCCCCTCTGTCAAAGACTGTTTCTTGGCGTACCATCGCTGATCAGCATATGCTTTTATTTTGCTCTTATGAGAAGCATCGGTGTCACAAAGTTTGTCAGCATTCACTTATCGCTCGGATGCCATTGAGGTAGTTTTCTTCTGGTGCTTCTCCCTACAACAAGGTAACTGTGCTGTCACCCGTATTAGAGTGAGGAGTTAATCAATAGGCCAAGAGGGCTTGGCACCTAGCTTGGGTCAGATTGATTCCTTCCATGGATGCTTGTTGTATTACCCTCTTGAGAGTGTCCATGAATATGTTGACTAGGTTTGGGGCCAGGGGGTGTATTTTTTAGTGTTTGATGCTGAGTAATACAAGAAACTCTTTGAACTCTTTGCTGTTGAAAGGTGGGCTATTATCAGGTTTGAGGATCCCGGGGATACACCAAGTTGCAAAGATGTCATCAAGTCTGTCTATGACTTCATCGTGAGTTGTCGAGGACAACAAGAATATTCGCCAAAGCTTTCCAGGAGATGCTGACCATTTCCTCATGGCCTGAAGAGGTCAACTGTGACCCCTTTCCAGACATGGGCAGGAAGGTCAGACCTAGTCACTGGGTGCTGTCGCCTTGAGGGACAGTCAATTGCAGATGGGGCATGCTTTCAATTCTGTTTTTTGCTGCCTCATCTAATCAAGGGAACCACAATATGACCGTCATCATGACCCTGGCAGTCTTAAGGCCACCGGTGTCATGGTGGCGGTCCGACCGCCATATTACAGCCGCAGCGGTAGCGCCGCAGTTGGATCGCCAGTGCCACCAATTTTCCTCCATAGGAAGGTCTGGCAGTGCAGGCGGTCCTAAACCGCCAGGATTACAATCCCCCTCTCCGCCAGCAGTTACATGGCAGTAACCTGTCATGTAAAGGCTGGCAGAGATGGGGTGCAGGGTGCCCCAGGGGAGCCCCTGCACTGCCCATGCACTTGGCAATGACCTCACCATCAGAGCTTTGGCGGAAGGGCTTTTCTGTCTGCCAAAGACATGATGACCCCCTATGTCTCTCAATGTCCTATTTTTGGCTGCAATTCCACCATGTCCTTCATAGTCCAACTCGGTGACCTATTGCCTTAGGCTTCCAGGGATGATGATTCTCGAGCCTCTCAGTATTATGTCTTATTGTGTGACAGCTAACTCATTCTGTACGTTTTTGAACTTTTGGAACTCAGTATCAAAATGGGGTGTGCGTCGTATCCATGATTGTGTCTCAATGTATTCTTTGACAATAGTAATGTTGCAATCAGTGTTGGTGGCCACAATGATTTGATCTACAGACAGAGCTGCTAGTGTGCTGGAATTCACAATAAAGGTGAGATATTCTTTGGCCATCCTGGATGTCGAATACGGATGACGTAGCAGCACTTGTCAAAAGTAACCGGCTGGGTTCTGATCCTTCCCTGGTTTATGTACAATTTCATAGTTGTATTCTTGCAGCCTTAGCCCCCACCTTTCAATGCAAGGAGGCTTCTTGGTCTTCGGGCTTCCAAAAATAGTGAGCAATGGCTGGTAGTCTGTGATGACAGTAAATCGTTTCCCATAGAGGGATACATGAAATTATTTGCAGGACCACACCACAGCCAGACTCTCATTCCCTGGCTGAGTAGAAACATTCTGCTTCAGACAGGCTTCGACTGGCATAGGCCACAATGTGTCTCTGAGCATTCGGAAGGTTGTTGTTTTGAGCAAGGATTGCACTCAGCCCCACCGGGCTCGCATCTACTGTGACCTCGGTATGATGCTTGGGGTCAAATTAGGCCATTTCAGTTGCTTTCTCAATTGCTTGTTTTATTTATTTGAAACTCTGATTGTATTCTGGAGACCACTGAAAAGGAACATTCTGCCTTGTCAAATCTCTAAATTGGGTGCCAAATTGCGAATGTTTCTTGAAGCAGTAACTAGCCATGCCCAGAAAGGTTTGCAGCATGGTAATATCTTGCGGGGGACAAGTGGATGACAGTGCTTGAACCTTGTCTGGTCTGGAGTCATTCCCCGTCAGAGAACATGTGCCCAAAAAATGTGCAATCAAAGTGAGACCTGCATTAGCAAGTAACTGACACACTTGAGTGAGAGCTTTGTTGTGTTCTTTCTGGGTTCTCCCAAAGACCAGTATGTCGTCACTGTAATTTAAAGGAGGATAACCAGTTGAATTACTCTGCTGATAACATTCTGAAGTATCTCAGCAGCCAAAAATACTCCACAAGTCAGTCTCTTGTATCTGTACAACCCAACATGAGTGGAAAAAATTTTAATATATCTCCAGTTCTCTTCTTACTCGAGTTGGAGGTACCCTTTGGTTCAGTCAAGATGGGGAAAAACCTTAGCTCAGTTCAGTTGTATGATCATGCTGGCTATATGGGTACCAGGGTGTCTCTCCCTCTCAATCGCTGTCTTTGGTGGACGCATATCAAAACAAATGTGTACTGCTCCACTGCTGTCCTTTTTTGGCATAACTACTATGGGTGAAACCTATAGCGTTGGGTCTGTGGAATGTTCAATATTATCATGTTTAAAAAGTGCTTCCAACTCTTTCTGTACCTCTTCTTGCAAATCAAATGCCACTCTCCACGCTGCTGGGCAACTGGACAAATGTCTTTGTTGATGCAAAGTTGTTCTTTAATTGTTTTGAGTTTTTCCAAACTTATGAACCGACAAAGGAAATTGGCTCACAATCTCAGGTTGAGCATGGTGGTTGTAGTTGAGAGATATTAACCCCATATCAACCGCTGTGGCAAAACTGAGCAAACATGCACTAGACAAGGTTCCATGTAGAACATGAATGGTTGCTCATACTGATGCTGTTTTGTTTTGCACTGCTTCTGACCCTTGGCTTTGTAGCTGTCTAGAAGTTGCCCAGGTGTATACTTTCTTGTCTGAAGGAGCAAGGCATGGCAAAGGCTGGAGATAGTTGATTTTTTCCACTGGCATGATATTAATCGATGCCTCACTGTCATATATGAAGGATATGGGGTGACCGTTTACCTTCTAAGTGATCCTGGTACAGTGTCAGAAAGAAGTTCGGCCCTTTGTCTGATGAGTTGTTTTTGAGCTTCGGTCTTCATCACAGGCAGCCAGACCCACATGTCCATGCTGTCTTTTGGCGGACAGCAGCAGCAAACACCCATTGTCTTCGCTGGTACTCAATGTCAACTTTGAAGAAACTTTGTACGACAAACTTGATGATGATTGGTTTTGCCTAGTCTCCACTTGTCATAGCTGATATTGCTTTTTGATTTTGTGGGCTTAGCGAGAGTGCTTCTGTACATTCTCTTGTCCATTTTTCTTTCTGTTGTGTTGAACTTGCTTTTTCCTTAGCTCAACACACAGTTATGAGGTAGTACTCTTTCCCACAACCCTTGCAGATTTGTTTTATGACTGGACATTTGCCTTAATGGGGAAATTATAATCCACATCAGAAGCATAGCTTTGCTTTCTTCGACAATGCCAACGTACATGCATCTGTTTTGTGCTTGTGCATGCTTTTCATGGTCAATGCTGATTCACTGTACACTTCCCTGCTTCTGTGTCAGCAACTTATCATTTTTGCTCATTCATCTGCTCTCACTGCCATCAGTATTTTTCCCTCAATATGCACCTTCTCAAAGAATCTGAAAGGCAGCAATCGATGATTCTGAGGCTTGTGGCTTCTTCATTGGTAAAGTCACAGAACTTGCAATGTTTATTAAGTGCGTCATGTCTTTCAACAAACCTATCCATTATTTCACCAGTCTGTTGCTGGGCTTGGTTGAAGATATACCTTTCATAATCAACATTCCACATAGGCTTGAACTTGACTTTTAGCGCTTTTTTCACCTTTCAGTATGATGTTATGTCAGTCTGTGAAATTTTCTTTAGCGCTTCTTGCACTCCATCACATTCAAGGTTTTTCAAATATTTGATGATTTTCTTATCATCTTCCTCCTCTATCACATCTATGAAGTCATCAAATGTTTCAATCTGTGAAGTCCACCTGATACCAATGTTGTGTTTCTTAGATGTGTTGATCGGCGACAGTGGCTTCAAGAACACAGCTACATTGTATTTCGTCCACCCTTCTGTCGCTATGTTTTGTTCAACTGATTTTGCTGTGCAGGGTGACTCAGACAACTTCTGCAAGCATCAGTTGAGGGCTCAGGCCTGTGTTTCAGTATGCTTCAATCTCCCCTGAATGTGAGTATGCCCTCTATTTTTTGTACCTTGTTGGTGTTATGGTTCTTTTCATGCTTCGTCTGAATAGTTGCTATATGTTCCGGGTGCAGTGCAGCATCTTCACCAACAACCTCACCAGTGGTATTGGCGGGCATTTTGAATATGCTCCTCTGCAGGGTCTTCGATTGCTGCTGCAGCCGTTTATGGGCTGGAGCAGTGCTTTGACTCCACATGTGACGGTCGTAGACTGCTTTGCATCATTTCTGGGCACATGCGGCACATACAAGTAGCTTATGAACTCTCAGGGGGAGTAGTTTTGTTTTTCATGGGCTCGAAATCTCCTTTTTGTCACCAGTTGTAGCGTCTTCCCCAACCCTAGAGCTTTCCAGTAGATTACACCACACAAGGGAGCTGAAGTTAAACATGTCTTTATTCTCCAACATCCATTCACATACACCATTAAGTCATATTTCCCAGAACCACACCCTGACACCCCCCGCACATCATGGTGTTCCTGTTCAGAGTCCGTCCAGAACCACAAGTGTCCTAGTGTGTATAGCCTCAATATGCTACACATCTATCAAATAAAAATGGCAAAACAGAAAGAATAACTAAACTAACTGCAATTTCCTAGGAATTTACAAGAAAACACATTTAAAAGATAAAATGAAAGGACAAAGGGCCTGATTACAACTTTGGAGGAGGTGTTAATCCGTCCCAAAACTGACGGTAAAGTGACGGATATACCACCAGCCGTATTACGAGTCCATTATATCCTATGGAACTCGTAATACGGCTGGTGGTATATCCGTCACATTTGGGACGGATTAACACCTCCTCCAAAGTTGTAATCAGGCCCAAAATGTCATATATATGCCCATCCTTATAATTACTGCACGAAATGTTTTTCATGTTGAGTTTTTTTTTAGATTTTCTTGTGTTTCTGTATGTACTCAATGCATAGTAAAAGCATAAAGATAAACAATACACATGCGTCAACACTTCATGGTCCAGGCCCATTGCTTAATTTGTGAAATAATAATTTCTGAGGCCAAGAGTTTTGCATAAAAGCCCACGTTTGTTGCTATTGAACATCAGGATTCTGAATACCAAGGCTGCATAGGCTTGATTACTTCTCATGCCTCAGTATCCCACCACCAGATACTCCTACTGTTCTGTGTTACATCTGCAGGTTCTTTTTTATCTCCGCTTCCTCTGGGGGATCACATCTTTAAGTAAACTGTTGGACTTCTAATTTCCAACCTTTTATTGCAATACTGGTAGGGCCTGTATGCAAGCAGACCTATGCAACTCTAGCCCTTTAACAATCTCCATCAGTTTAACATTTCACTACCAGTAGGTTCCCCTTGCTCTCCCACTTAGACCTTCTGAAAAAGCTCCGGGTCTGGGCAGACTACCAATGTACCTGTATAAGGTCAACAGATCAAACTTTGCCTGCAAAACTGGTCTACCGAATCCCTTGTCCTCTTCATCCATAGTCCCAATTTTAAGAAGAGTAACAGATTGATCCCCGGTGCTACAGCCCGATTTCTTTGATGGATTCTGTGGTGAAGATGAATTTTCATTTTAAATTCTCTTTAATGGTAAAGTTGTGTTTGCACTTACTGTTCTAAAACTGCTGCTTCTAGAAAGTTGAAACACATAACAAAATGCTGACGGGGGGATCATTCAAACCCTAACTTGTGCAATTTAAATAGATTTGATCAACAATACATACAGAGATATATCTTAGTACAGAGCATGAAAGTAATAAAGAAAATAATTCAACAGTAGGGCGCATACAAGAAAACAAATGTTTTTACTTAAAAGGTCAAATAAAAGACACATACAAAAAGGAATGGTTACACAGATTCTAGACCAAACAGGCTAATTACCCAATATTGTCCCATTAACTACACAGATAGGGCCAAAAGCACTGTTGGTCCACAAGATAGTTTGACCAGGACCAAATCAAAACAATTTGTGTGTTGACAAAAGTCAAAATGGTTTTAAAGAAGTCTGCCTGACCTTGGCATTACTGTGAGCAAAAAATCAAAACCAAGGTGTCAGTGGTTTGCTTGGAATATTTCTCGTAATAAAGGGATTTTGGCTTTGTGATCAATTTAAAAGAATCAAGTTCTAGTGGAGGCAGATTCCCTTGATATTTATAGTGCATATATTTGTTAGCCGTGATTTACTGTGTTGCCCAGTGCCTGATTAGAATTTAAAAGTGGAACATGTATAAATGTCATGATGGCATATTTATACAGGGACTAGTATCCAAAAGCCTTTTTCACTCTGTAGGGCTATTGCTATGAGGAAAGCTAAACTGTAAGTAAAATACTGGTTTTGTTAACTTTGATTTGGAATAAGCTGCAGAATTCAACCATCCACTGTTTTTAATGTTTATTAAAAATCCAAATCAGTGGTGAAGTCAGATGTATGATAAATATACAGGAAAATAACTCTTAGAAAATGAAACTTTTAATGCCTAAGCTCCAGTTGGCTAATTAGCATTAACCTGCCAGACGATGCACTATTGTATGTGTTTTCCCCTTGATGAGGTGAGAAAAATGCTCCCAGAGCAGAAACAATAGTTTTGACCTCTCAGCAGGAAGATCTAGGCATGAGGAATGCATCTCACTCTTTCTCAGGAAGGGCAGGAGGGAACAGTTTAGGAACTTAACTTGATACTTGACTCTGTGTTGGAAGTGGGCAATTGGATGAAGGGCAATTGCCTTACACTTAATTCTAGGAAGACTGAGGTCCTTCTGTTCGGAGATTACATTTCCTTTTGGCCCCTTATTTGGTGACCACTGCATCTGAGAATGCTCCCTACTCCTGTAGAGAAAGTAAAGAATTTAGGAATCATGTTTGATGCAAGCTGACCTCTGGAGATCAAATTAACCCAGTCATTTCATCCTCATTCCGTACCTTAAGGATAATTTAAAAAAAAGTCCTTGCATTCCTTTTGAACTTCGTAATACTGTAGTTGTGACCCTTGTTCTTTTCAAAACTGCTTATTGTAATGTTCTGTACAGGAATACGCAACTGAACAAACTTCATACCCTTCAGAACACAGAAGTTCACATGCCTTTAGGGATCCTCAAATTCCAGTCAATATCTCAAGTTCTGCAAACGTTTGGTTACCAATTTAGGAATACATCGCCCATAAGGCCCTTCATGATGCTGGTGCTGTCTCTATTAAGCACAGCTTCAAGTAGTACACTCCAATTAGGACACTTAGCTCCATCTTTGCCAAAAAATGTTAGGGCTCCTAAATTTAAACAATTTTCCTGAGGCAGCAGAAGTTTTATTTGCTGCATTGCTAAGCAATGGAAGAGCCTTCCTCTAAATTGGAAATCCTTGTCTGATCCTCCTGACTTGAGCAAAGCTTTCAAAAATGGCTGTTTACTGACTAATATAGACGTCCTCAGCAGAGCTGCAGCACCAAAACACCCTTGGGCATTCCTACACTTTATAAGAATTTATCATATAATTATTATATCAAAAAGGCCTGGGTGACGCCTGCCCAATCATAGTAAACTGTAAAGTGCGCCCTATGAAACAAAGGCTTTTTAATCCTAAGGCACAGTATAGCCATCCCAGAACCACCCCAGTCTAAATGAAAGCTGGTGCCAAAACCAAAATCGTGTGGTTGAGGAAGAGGGGAATGCTCATTCCCTAGACACACCCCTGGCTGGGCCATTAGCTTCCTCCAGGGGACAAAATGTTTCTGATACATTTCATTTACCCAGGAATAGTACACCATGGGACAGTTTGCAGTTAGGAAAACATGATGTGTTGCAAAACAGGGAGGGCCTGCCCCTAGGAACTTTGTGCCCATTGGGTAGGGTATGCCCAGGAGTAATCCCCACATGGTGGGTAGTGCAGTCAACAAATGTAACACCTCACCTAGCTCATCAGAAAACATCTGGACCTCTAGAAGAATAAAAGAGGAATGCTGGAGACCTGAATGGTTGAACTTGTGCCTGCTTTTACCCAGGACTATGAAACTGACCCCAACGACCACTGGTTGACCTCTTAGGAGGCTATAGGAACATCACAAGCTACAATAAGTCTTTCTCCTGAAGAGACCAGGTGTCCAGTTGCAATTGAATCCAAACTGGACCCTGCTGGTAACCTCTGCTAAAGTGTGTCCTACTCTCTAGGTGATGTACTTTAGAAGTGATCAAGAACAGCTGCTCCAGAAAACTGAAGAAAGTGTGACTGAAAAAAATGTTGGAATTTCAAGACCTTTCAAGGCGTCAGCAGGATCCCACAGCAAAGGTGTTCAGATTTCAAGGCTTGACCTTCTTGAGGATTTGGAGCCTCTAAAATAGATTAATCGCCTGATTGTGGCAGGTGACTTCTCTGTTACAAACATAATGATTATCCTGTCTGTCTTATTACAAGTGCCATTTCATATATTACACTTGTAATAAGGCAGACAGAATATTTGTTATGTTGACTAAGTAACCTGCCCAGCAAACTCTCAATCAGGTCCTAAGTCCCAAGGTAGAAATCTCGACCACGCAAACTCACTAAACATATCGGACCAATAAGAGGACTTTGGATGGCTCAAATATGAATTTGCCTGCACCTGCTTGGAGCTTATTCTGCCAAAATCATTGCTTCAGTTAAACCTCAGCCAGCAGCTATCCAACTTCGAGAGACATAGTCCGTCACCTTGCCCACTGGAGTGATTTGACTTCCATAAAAAAGGTTAAATCAGAAGGTAAAAACTTTGACCATTATGGCCTAATTGATATATCATGCTCTATTGCAGTCAGTTTGATATTGAATCTAGGTTTCAGTTAACCAAAAACAATGACTTTACCATTCCTACTTTACTTTTTCTTGACATTTTCCCCGCCATAAAACCTTAAAAAATCGTATTTCTGGTTCCTCTTATTGGATTTTAACCATTTTTGTAACTTTTTTCTAATTTAAATTTTCTCCATTCTTAGAAATTGGTAGTGGGGGTTTTATTATATTTTGTTTGGACTTTTTAACTGTTATGGTACTTATAAATAACTTTCCACACATTTCCTAAGCTAATCATGTCGGATCTCTACCATAGCTGAAAGGGGCCGAGGCCAGGTTTAAATTATTGAAATTGTGTATTTAACTTAATAGTATTTGTGTAACTTTTTATTTGGGAGGACATGTGTACCCCAGCTAATAATCCATTTTCTTTAACACCTAAATTTGAAGTTGATAAGAAAGCAAATTGATTAATTCAAGGAAGATGTCCTCTCCCACAAGAACAGCACCTTTGTGTGTTAGTTATCACGTCCGTGACATTCTCAATTATCTTGATTTGTAATGATTTAAAGAATGCCAAAAAATATTTGAACATAATTGGCAAAATAGTAATTTGAGACAAAACATATGATTAGAAAATGTGTTGAAGACAAAAAATATATTATTGTGGAAAAAACAAAAATATTATACAATACTTGAATTTGCTCAATATATGCCACAGTTAGTGGAAGCCACCAAGTGTATTGGAAATGTTCTGCAGTGCTCTTCATATTTGGTCCTTATGTGTGAGTCTAATAATTTCAGGAGTGTGTTGAATAAATCAATCTCATATTTTATTTCCATGCTGAACTGTGAGTGGTTCAAACTATATTGCAACGGACTGCTATGCACAGATTTTTCTTCTCATTTGCCCAGAGGGTATAAAGCAAGCAGGTTTGGCACGATAACTCAAAACTGGGCGTAATAAACCTTCCCAGTCATCTTTGTGGGATCATTCACTTTGCATATATCAGCATAATGGCCAGAGGGGCATATACTATGCTTCTTTGCTTATCTAATAGTTCACTCCTTGCAATAAGATTGATACATGGATTCAATGGGATAGATCATAAAACATTTTGACTGGGGCTATTACATGTCTTTGGTGGTAACTAAGGCAGTGCTTGAGGCAAAAACCTTTTACCATTGAGTTATAAAAACAGATTTCTGGATGTGCCAATGTGTGATTGAATTGGCTCCACATATACGTTGCTTAGCGCTTTTGTTATGATGTTGTTATATTGGGGGTGTTTTTTGTCTTTGTGTGAATTATTGTTTTATGTTGCTAATGTGTTGTGCTGTGGTTGTTTTGTTGTCTTTTGTTGTACTTTTTTTGTTGTGCTGGGCTGTCTATGTTTTAGCTGTGTTTGAATGCTGTTTTATGTTTTGTTTTTGTGTTATTTTCGGTTGTTCATAAATTCTGCAAAATTTTTAGCAGAAAAAATATATATTTTCTATATTTACAGTGACAAAAAAGTGTGTACCACTGTCTAAGGTAGTTAAGTACTACCTCTCCAGCTCTTAAACTATTTAAGACATCAGTCTGCTCAAAACTGTGACGCAAACCTGTTTTGAAACTAGCGCTCCCAGTTCTCATTTTATATGATAAGAACCAATTTGTTCAAGGATAATACAGATGGTCCAGAAACCTAAGTACTACTCCAAGGAAATATAGGTCCTAGGGGCCAGATGTAGCAAAATTGCAAATTGCAACTTGCAATTTGCGAGTCCTTCCGACTCGCAAATTGCAAGTCGCAATTTGCAATGCAGAACGTTGTCTCAGACACCGTCTGCGTGTCGCTATGGGGTCGCAAAGACCCACCTCATTAATATTAATAAGGTGGGTCGCAAATTGCAGCCCCATGGCGACTATGGACACTCGCAAACATGGAGGCCTGCTGTAGTCAGCAGACCTCCATGTTCGTGACTGCTTTTAAATAAAGCTGTTTTTTTTTAAGTGTAGCCCGTTTTCCTTTAAGGAAAACGAGCTGCACTTAAAACAAAATCCGAAACCTTTAGTTTCGGTATTTTTTCAGAGCAGGTAGTGGTCCCTTGGACCACTGCCTGCCCTGAAAAAATAATTTGTGGTCCATTCACAAAGGGGAAGGGGTCCCCATCCAATTTGCAAGGGGTTACCATCCACTTCAAGTGGATGGTAACTGCGACACCATTTGCGACCGCATATGCGGTCGCAAATGGTATTGCATACCACTGCGAATCGCAAATAGGAAGGGAACACTCCTTCCTATTTGCGATTCGGAAATGCATTTTGCGAGTCGGTCCCGACTCGCAAAATGCATTTCTGCATAGGAAACACGCATTTGCGAGTCGCAAACGGCAAATTTTGCCGTTTGCGAGTCGCAAAGTGTTTCCTACAGCTGGCCCTAGAATACATAATACTTTATTTTGTACTCTATTGTGTTTGTGATTATAGTGATAACAAGGAGGGTGGCTTCGGTATCAGGAAGTTTAAGGTGATGATGAACCCTGAACCAGAAGTGACTGTAAGAAGGAAAATGAATATAAGAAGAAGTGTGCATAAATAAAAGGTATAAGAGTGTAGGAAGGCAAGACAAAAATGAGAGAAAGGAATCCAGGAGAAGGGGCCAAATGAGAGCAGATGGAATATAGGGCTTGTGGTGAGAGAGAAGAAAGAAAATGAGGGCTGTGACGAGCGAAGAGAGAAAAGATATGTAGAATACATAGAAATGAGTTGGAAAATAAGAGAAAGGCAAGAGGGGGAGGAAGCAATGAAGAGAAATGCATAGAAGAGAGGTAGGACAGCATTTGAAAAGAAGAAATGGGAAATTGTAAGGGCCGGAAGGCAAAAATGCATATCAGTTCCAGCCTTGAACACCAATTCCTGACTCATGGTATAGGATCCCCCTCCTAAAATGTACAAAGGGTTGTGCTGGCTCGATGGCTCAATGAACTGATGCTTACTTCTCTGATCATGACTTAAAATGGGTACTTTTTTAATTCAAAAGTAAATAATCGCAGAGCAAATCCTGAAACCCACAATCTACTTCCACTCTCTTTGGGGGGAAAATATATGAGGAAAGTGCTATCTGTAAGGCATTGAGGTATTGGTTAAGAGGTGCGGAAGTCCCATTCTGGCAATAACCACAATCCTTGTCAGTGTGAACCACAAAAAGTTACCAAATTAACCTGTGTTCAACCATCTGGTAGTTTAGCACAAAAACAGCAGGCTTAATTTAGAAACAATGAGTAAAGTATTTATGCTGCGCACAAAACTTTATGAAGTGAAAATAAAACACAAGATAAATCTCAAATCAATGTAGACACATAGATCACATTTTAATACATATAATTATAAAAAATGAATTAAATCCAATTAGTAGAACCAGAGTTCTGAATTTTTTTAATTTGTAATTACATCGATCACCTAAAAGATCAAAGCACAAATCACAGGTATCTGCTCGCCCAATGCCAGGTAAAAGATACATTTAAGGGTGGACTGTGATAGAGCCTAGGTTGGGTACAAAGAGTTGAATGGGCCCAGCCCCGGCTTATATTCTGACTTAAAAAAATTATTGAGGAAACATTATTGAGAAGATAAAGTTCAGAGAGGCAAGGCAGCAGGCTGCCTCACAAGGATGGGTCCTCGACGCCAGGGATCCACTGCACAAAGTCTCTGTGAAATCACTGGTGAATGCAGGCTAAGCTCTGGGTTGGAAAGGCAGAATTTCCCGGCCGACTAGGTCATCATTGTCGATGAGGACCTGGTCGTCATCGGGCCAGTGAAGACTTCTACCTCAGTCTTAGAAGTTTTTCTGGAACTGAGAATCATTTAGAAGGACAAGAATGCAGAAAGTAGCCAAAGAGGATTTCATGAGACCAGATACCTTCAATGATTTATCTAGTTGAAGAGTATTTGCAGTTGCAGAGAAGAACATAGCAGGAGTTACCACAAATTTAGGTCAATCGGCGATGCGCTTTTGGGCTCAGGTTTTAGGATTAGGCAGGAGCAGTACCACCATCAAACGTCCAAGCATCCACAACCTGGGGGGGGGGATCACGTGGGGGTTTATGACTCACTCCAGTAGATGCCCTCAACAGGGATTAAGGCCTGAGGAGCTTGTTATGTCCCTGTAGCTCACACAGAAAGCCAGCCAACTAGCTCTAGGAGTAACTCTGGCGGTCGTGGGTTTAAAGGGCTGCTCCAGTTCTCCTTCAAGCAGCCGGGCTGTTCCTCATCAGCTAGGCAGTATTCCAGTCAGCAAGGCAGTCCTTGTAAATTTCCCACAGGTCTAGCAGTATACAGAAGAGGGATTCTGAAGGTCCAATATTTATACCTGATGGCAGTCTTTGTATGAGGGGGACACCCCCACATCTGGTTCTGGAAAATTCTTCCCTTCCCCTTTCAGGGTTCCAGATTTTCAGGGGTGCCAACAGGCTGGTGTTAGGTTCCTTTTTGTGTAGTCAATCTTTTGATGTGTAAGTGAGTCAGGGCACAGCTCTGTTCCCATCCCAGCCTGCCCATACCTAGTTCCCATTGTATTACTGCTTGAGCGGAATACACAAATCCCACTTAAGAGCCATTCACAGTCACATGGCCCAGGACACTGGCAGAAGGCACACAAACATACAGGATAAGACAATGCCAACTTTCTAAAAGTGGCATTTTCAGAATTGTGTTGTAAATTCTGACTTTACCATTGAAGAGGATTTAAAATTGCAGTTCATTTTAGTGTAAACAGCATATCTCTATCTGCTCCTAATCTAAAGTTAGCACTTATTACATATAATAGGATAAATCAGTGTTAGTTAATGGGAAAGATAGGCCTTACGGTAGTGAAAGACAACTTTGGGAGTATTTCCACTACCAGGAAATGTAGAACTTAAACCCACATGGCCTATTTTTTAAATACCAGCCATCCTTCCCTATGGGATTTCAGAATCTACATTAGAGGTGACTTGTACGTATAAAAAAGGAAGGATTTAGGTCTGGCAAAAGCTTTGTTTTGAAAGTAAACATAGATATTGTGCACTCAATTTTTCGAAACATTCCTCTTGTTTGAACAATGCTTATAAATGTTAAAGGTGCTGTGCTGGATGGAATCCTGCCCTGATCCCGGTAATACTCTAAGAATAAGCTAGAGCCAATCAATGTGCGCTAGTTCCAGCACGCACACAATGGGGCCCGAAGGCTCAAACTGGTTAACTTTGCTTACTAACAAAATTATTCAGTTTATTATGCTTCACTGGATATGCAGTTCATTCATCAAAACAAAGTTCCTTCGTATTATGAAGTAAACTATGATGTCTTGAAAAACATTAATGTTAAATCCCAATACATTTCAGATATACACCCTTCATCAGGGGAACTGTAAAAAAAATATATCATACAAATAAATCAGACATGGAATGTCATCAAACCACTGTAAACAAACACACCCTAATACACAGTGATACTCTCCTAAATGTCACGTGCTGTGAATGTTAATGGTGAAAAAACTGAATTACCACCGTACAATGTGAAATATACCTACACAAAGGTGCAGTGAGTATCCTGCAAGTCAATCCATCACTCAAGAAACCACATATGCACTGACTGTGCCTGAAAGTGAACCCATAATATGACCTTTACTACCAAACTATGTTAGATGAGCCCCCATGCACAAAATGCAACCCACCAAAAAAACAGGCTTTTGAGAACACTCACAAGAGTTCAAAGCCATGGACAGGTACCACGCGATACTGTAATAGGAGCCAATATGCTGTCACTGCAAATAAAGAAAGCAAGGTTGACCTAAAAAAAAAAATACAACGTTCGTGTAACCTGCAAACAATATCAACATATTTGCTGCCAAAACAAATAGAACTCCAGTGACTCATACCTGCTTGTGCCGCGCTGCAACAAAATGAATGACTCCCATAGAGACGCATTGTCAACAGAAAATGCGTATATAGACCCAAAAGATTCACCGATGATAGTGGGTTACAAAAATGGATTGCAAAATGGCATTGTTTTGCCAAGTCAAAATAGTAGTTTAAAACTCCACTACATGCTACAATGGCAGGCCAGAGACATGTTTTAAAGTGCTACTTGAGTGGGTGGCAAATTAGTGCTGCAGAGTCACTAATAGCAGTTAATTTACAGATCGTGGGTACATATAATACCTTACACTACAGATTTATAAGTAAGTTAAATTTACTAATCAGGTGTAGACCAATTGTTTTAGGGAGAGAGCACAAGCACCTCAGCACTGGTTGGCAGTGGTAAAGTGCACATAGTCCTAATGCCAACAAAAACAAAATCAGAAAAATAAAAGGAGAGAAGGTAAAATGTTTCAGGGAATACTGTACCAAGGATGTCAGGTGTAACAATATCTTATAGCAAACCATGATCCACTACAGCAATACCATCCAGCCCTTCACACTAGTCACAAAATTGTCTGTGATGTGTTGGGTGGGCAGGAACTTGGCAGCAGAGCACAGAAGAAGTAAAAACTCCTGAAACTTAGGAAACACAGTTTTTGGAGGAGCCAATATATGCTTGCAAGACGTGATGCACCAACCTTCACATCATATGATTTTCCATCCATCTAGGAGTTTTGCGTGATGTATTTAAAAAAAAACTATTCTTATAGTGCAAACATAGCCAAAAGATAGCAGAGCGCTATACAGGGTCCAGGACAGGCATAAAGTGAACTAGTAGAATGAAAGGAAGCTGGGCTGTGGATGGTTAATGTACTGTGATTCAGTGTTCTCTAAAAAGGTGAATCTTCAACTATTTCCTAAATTGGAGAAACATTGGGGCAGTCCTGATGGATCTGGGAATGTAGTTCAAAAAGGCCTGTTGTCATGTTTTTTTGTTTTTTTATTTGCACTTCTTAGTCTTTGGTCTGATGGTGACCTGGCTGAGGGTGTGCCGAGAACATGCAGCAATGGTGAGCTTGTCTACAAGAGAAGCAGGAGTGCTGTTTGTGGTGGCTTTGTAAATTATGCAGCTGGTTTTGAAGATGGTACCGGCCAGCAGGGGGTGTCGAATAGTTTCCTCATGATGGGGGTGATGTGATCATATTTCTGCAGGCCCTTAATGATACTTGCTGTGGCAAGGCATTCCAGTATGGAGTCTGGAAGTCCATGGAGTAGGGCATTATTGCCAACCAGATGTGAGATAACAGAGGATTGAGCAAGTGTTCTGAAGTAACTTTCTGCAATAAACTGTTTGACTATTTTAGAAGACCGAGTTGGTACCAAGCCATTGGCAATATGTTTATTGAGGGTGAGATTGGTCCAGGAAGAATCCAAATGACTTGGTATTCAGTAAATGTTGGAGTTCAAGTCAAGGTTTATGTCATTGAGCCAGTTTTGTAATGTTTTTTTATTTGTTGTTCTTGGCAAAAAGCAGAATTTCCATCTTGGTTGGGTTGAACTTGAGGTAGGTATGGGACATCCAAGTCTGGATGATGTGGAAGCAGTGGTTGAGGCACTGTGTATCTGTCACCAACATACTGGTGAATTTTGATGCTGTTATGTATGAGTCGAGTACTAAGCTGTTCCCTGTACAGGTTGAAGTTAAGAAGAGACAGCATGGAGCCCTAGAGAACTCCACTTGTGATAGAGATCGTTTGGGACCTGGAGGTGTCCAGATGAACAATTTGGGGTTGGTTGTAAAGGTCGGAAGAGAAATAGTCAAGGAGATTGGCGGTGAATATTGTTCAGGACGCAAGGGTTTGTACAAAGGTGGGGTGTCCAAAGGCAGCTGAGAGGTCCAACAATGTCAAGAGGAATGGGTCAACTACATCTGTGGTCAAGAAGGCATTATCTATGATGTGTAAGGTAGTGGTCCTTGTGCTACAGCCTGATCTGAAGCCACAGAGGTAGTCATGCAAGAGATGGTTAGTTTTAATGTGATCTTGGAATTTAATGTAGACTGCTTTTTCAGTGATCTTGCAGAAGAAAGGTAGGTGAGAGATGGGCTGGTAGTTGGCAAGATCATCTGGGTGTAATGTAGGTCTCTTTAGGAGTGGGAGGATTGGCCTGCCTTGGGAGCTTCTAGGAAGATGCCTCAAGTGAGGAAGGCATTGATAATGGTAAAAAGAGTTAGAAGAGCTTCCCCAGTGAGATGTGTCAATGTGAATACGTGTCCACATTTTGAATCGATCTCTTTGTGCCATTTCCTTTACAAAGCTTTAAAAATTTCAGTTTTCTTCCTTCCTTCCTCACTCTCACATGCTGAAATCTCGACCACTTTTCACAACTATTCAACAACATTCCTCCTATCTTCACAACCTTCAGAAAAGCCCAAACAGTGTGAAAAGGTTTTTCCTTGAAGGCCCGTTGGGCAATGTCAGGATAGGGGGTTTAAAGATACATAGGATCAATAAAGAGAGACGACAGACAAAGCAGAGAAAGATTAGAGTGAAGTGAGATTGTCAGGGAAAACAACCATTACAATAATGTCTTCACCACAGAATGCTTTTACCACGCAGCCTGTACCATGCATGCCTTAACTGCATTAATATAAAATTGAGTGGGTATTTTAATATTCAATTTAATAATAAAATGTTATCTTAATATTAAATGTATAAACATCATTATAAAATTTTAATATTAAACTTAATTTACCCACCCTAAACTCTAAACAATATTTAATTTAATTTCTATATTTTTTTATGCTAGGCTGCCGAAAATTCCAGCCATGCCTAAAGTAACAGAGTATAAAAACCATTGGCAAAGCCAAAGTTCTCGCCTTTGTAAGATCTATTGGCATTTTCAATGCTTTTTAGCCATCTTGCACAGAAGTGCAGCTGCCATGCAGCATGGCTGAAAGTAAAGGAAAAAAGTTCTATGACAAGGCCTGCGTTGGCACTGCCGTACGACATGGACTTCGCATAGGTGAGACCTATCGGTTTTGCAATGCTTTATATGTATATGTATATATATATATATATATTTATATATATATATATATATATACATATATATATATACATATACATATAAGGTTACAGGGACGTTATAGTTAGGCTCACATTTTAAACGTACAAAACCATAGAAATTCACCTGTTATATTTACAGTTACCTCAAGTAACTATAGCTCATGCCCTAAGGTAACTATAACTCACCCCCCCACCATGCACAGTTTTTTCATCAAAAGGTTTACTGCAGATATTACATTGATATTATGAATGATGTTCTCAAAGATGTCATGAGTGCCATAATTTGTGGATTAAGTAGCAGTGCATGGCGAGGGCATGAGTTATAGTTGGTTAGGGCACGAGTTATAGTTACTAGAGGTAACTCTAACTATAACTGGTGAATTTCTATGGTTTTGTACATTTAAAATGTGAGCCTAACTATAACCTCCCTGTAACCTTTCGTTTTTTAAAGTAAATTTCTATGTTTAACAAAAATTCTATTTCCTAACTAAAACGTCCCTGTAACCTTTGGTATTTTCAGTGACTTTCTATGTTTTTTTTAACATATTGTACTTTTAACTACTATACATTGATTCAACAACCGCCGCGTGCGCATGCGCATCAGCGGTTGGACACCGGGCGTGGCCTGTGGTCAGACGCTGAGGCCAACACCCTATAAGCACCCAATCGAGCACGCCCTTCACCCATGCGCAGGGGAGGTTGCCCGTAAGACCTTGCCTGCAGCCAGACCCTGCGGCCAACGACCCCCAGCCACCCAAACACACGCTGTGCACAGCCCTTTCGCCATGCGTGGCGGGAGTTAGGCGCAGCAACTCTGGGTGTGAGAATGGATGTGAGAGGATATATCTGGGGGTGAGAGTGGCTGCCAGATTGTCTGTCTGTGTGTGCGTACATCAATGTTTTCGTGGGTGCATCAGTCTGTGCACGGGTCTGTGAGTGGCTGTATGAGGGTGTCAGTAGGTCTGTGAGTGGGTGCGTGAGTGTCTGAGTGGGTCTGTGAGTGGGTGTGTAAATGTCTTAGTGGGTGTGTGAGAAATTGATTGAAAGAGAGACAGAAAGAGAGAATGAGAGTTTTTTAGGCTTTAAAATGGTAATGAGTCCAGATGGACTCAAACCCCGATAGCGCAGTGTGAAGGTCACAGACCTTCACATCGAGCTATGTGTTTTTGTTTTGTTTTTTAACCCTTTATGGGCGTTCAGGGACCACGAGAGAGCCCTTAATGGCTCCCGGCAGGCCCTATATATTTTTTATTTATTTAAATATTTTCAAAAGAAAATACCCAAAAGCCCTTTGTTGGCTCCCCAGCAGTTCCTACTTTTTTTTTTTTTTTTTTACCACAATGTCATTATAGGCTACCTGGCACTGCGGGGGAAGCCTTAAGCCTTGCTTCAGGAAGCATGGAGCTGCTTTGACACCACGCATGCAGAGGACAGAGATGAAACTTCAAATATTGACAGTGGGACCTGCTTTAAAGGCCCGCTGTGAAAACTCAAAGTGTTTCGCTGTGGCTTGGCTGCAGCCCTGCAGCCCTGCAGCCCTGCAGCCAAGCCACAGCAAACAGCTATGTACCTGGGGTAGGCATCCCCAGGACATTGCAGGAGCGGCCTTGTGGGGTGGTGGTCCACTGGGCCATTAGAGGCTCCTCAAGGGGGGGCCGCGCAGTCCCCCCCATGTTTACATAGTTGCAGGGAGGTGGTGGTCCCTGGTATGTGGGGGTCCCATTTTCTTTTTGTAAACATTTGCCCCAGGGAGTCGTGGTCCCTGGGGCAGCCGGGGAGGGGCACTCGCACCCGCAGCTCCAAATAACATGCTGCCCCGGGGAGGTGGTGGTCTCCAGGGTGCGGGGAGTCACGCTGGCCCCCTGCTCTAACTACAGTGTTTCTCAGGGGGGTGGTGGTCCCCGGGGCAGCGAGAGACACACGCCCCCCCATATATCTTTGAAGCTACGCTTCCAAAAAAAATGAGCCATTGGGAGGTGGCAGTCCCTGGGCCATCGGCAGGGGGCCAGAAGGCCCCCCCCCCACACTTTTTTTTTTTAAAAAGCCCCTGGGACTTGGCCCACCCAGGTGCATTAAACTAACAAAGCACGGGAGACCCCGCTTTGTGTTTTTTTTTATTTTACAAGCGGATTCGCGGATCCACCGCATCTCTGCTCGTAAAATAAAAAAAATTACAAATAAATTGCACCAGAGCTAGGGGATCAGGGTGTTCATAGCCTGGCCCCTTTTTATTTTTTTTATTTTGGGACTCATACTTCAGCCAAGCACCAAGATGGCTGACAACACTTCAACAGCCAATCAGATCTCAGCACAAGATCCCTAGGGGTCGCAAATCATATTTGTTTTCCCCTTAATTTATCAAAAACTAATGAACAGAATTACACCAAAACAATAAAATATTCTTTCTGGAAAAGGGCCTACCTTCCTGCCAGATTTGGTGTAATTCCATTAAGTTGGTATTGCGCTATCGCTGTTCAAAATCCATATGGAAAAATAAATAGGGAAAACGTGTTTTTGGACTCCCCTTTTTTCTCAGCCTCCCCTGGACAAATCACCCCAAAACTATAACGTCCCTGTTACCTTTGTTTTTTTAAGGGAATATATATGAAATAAAAAATTACATTGCCATATCCTTTGCCAGCAGCGTGGCAGACAGAGCCGGGGTCG
This sequence comes from Pleurodeles waltl, assembly GCF_031143425.1. Taxonomy (NCBI): domain Eukaryota; kingdom Metazoa; phylum Chordata; class Amphibia; order Caudata; family Salamandridae; genus Pleurodeles; species Pleurodeles waltl. Next base: position 747,710,184 of record NC_090446.1, on the reverse strand, counting down.
CGACCCCACCATATCAATCCAAAAACATTAGTCCGGCCAGGCGAACCATCGTATCGTGCCACAGACGTAAATAAATGAGTGATAAAGGCTGAGTGGAAAAGGCATTTGTGGTAAAGGCATGTGTTGTATCACTATGCACCTGACTGGATGACCGAGAGGGGTGGTTAGTACATGCTCCCATCTAACACACACACTCAACACATACAGTCAGACCGCTCACATAATGGCACATGCAGAGGGCGAGATGTTGGCTGGATGCCTGAATGATTTATGTCTGTGTGAGTGTAATCAAAGAAGAATGGATTGTGGGATGGCTGTGGGTGCATTCAATGATAGGTAGATGGTCGGCGTGTTTGTATATCTAGATGGATGGTAGGGTGGGTGAGTTGATGGATGCTTGGTGTGGGTTCATGGATGAATGTTTGGAAGTGGGTGGATAGATATCCATTAGTGTGAGGGTGATTGGTGAAAACATGAAGATGGATAGATAGATGTAAGCAAGATTGAGCAAGTGTAGGAGAATGACTATGTAAGGGTAAGCATGCCTAGGAGTAAGAAAGAGTCGAAATAATAAAACAACTATGAGTAATAATATGCATGAAACAGAGTAGGGACACAGACTAAGTGGATGTAGCAGTGAAAATAGACATTATAAGGTGCAGGTAGGAGTAAACATAGGAGTAAGAGTATCAGTAAGAATAAATACATGAAGAAAGGTAGAAATAGGAGCAGGGACAGGCAGCATGAAAAGGTTGGATTAAGTAGGTTTAAACAGAAGAGTAGGGGTTCGTAGAAGTACGAGAAGTAATACAAAGAGTGGAAGTTGGAGTAGGTTGGTCTGTGGAATGGGTAAGCAGTAGGAAGAAGTAAGAGTATGTGGATGTTGGAGTGAGCAGGAGTGAATAGAAGGTTGAGTAGGTTAGGATGAAAACAGGTGTAAGCAGAATTAAGATAGTAGTAAGATTAAGTATAGGAGTAAGGAGTATGACAATTAGTAAGTAGTGTTAAGTAGACATATGAAATAGGAATATGGAGTGGTAGGAGTACTAAGGAGTAGGAGCAAATAGGATTAAGTGTAACTGAACGAGCTAGAGTAATTTGGACCAGGTAGGAATGAGTTTAAATAAAAGTATGAGGAGGCAGGAGTGAGTAGGAGTAAGAAAGAATTGTGTGATGGACCGGAATGAAGGAAAGAGAAAACAAAACAGAGTTTGAAAGGAGAAGGAAGTAAGGAGCACAGGGAGAAAAAAGTAGAGGAGTGATGCTGATAGTTGGATGAAGGGAAGGATGGAGGAAGACATGAGCTAAGGAGGAATAGAAAGAATTGAGAAGGGAGGATTGAGGATGGCATAAAAGGAAGGGGCTATAAGGGATGTAGGAAGAAAGATAAGAAGAAAGTAACATGAATAACTTTCTACTTCTACGGGCTTTCACAGTTCATCTGACCTCTGCAGTAAGGTTGTAGCAAAGTTTCTGTCACTCCCAGATGTATCACCTAGGGTTTGCGTTAGCTGTAGTGATCCCATGTATGTACTGCTGTCGTGTAGAAAGTGCCTTTTAGATATAAGGTGTGAATTAATTAGACTACAAATCTTCTGTTGCAAAGACAAGCAACATGATACAGAAAAGCTGCAATAACCATGCAGGTATCTATGCCCCCCAACCCTAGCAACCTCAGAAAACACATCATAGTTGAGAGTACTCCGATGAGCAAATGACCGAACCTGTTGTATCGTACAAGGGATGAAAATGGATTAAACATAGCAACTGACCATCACAGGGACATATACATTCTAAGAAAGAAGCTCAGAAAGATGACATGCACCCGATAAAACAAACCCCTTCTGAATAAGAAGCTTGCTTAAGAGGAAAAGTGCACGAAATAGAAGTTCGATACTCTCTTGCTAAGGCTAAATAAGTATTCAAGTCTCCTGGAATAATATATGTTCAGAAGTGAAAGTGTCTCTCCTTCCATCCAGAGAGTGCAACAAGCTTCTTCTGGACAAAAAGAACCCGATAAACAAGACTTGGGTGGAAGAAATTCTATTCCTCACTGAAAAGCTGAGGAAGTACTGAGAATAACAGGACGATGCCAGTCTATTCTGAAACCCACAGGAATGGGAATACAACGGAACACAAATCTCCATGGCTGTGATAAAAAAAATCAAAGTAAGAAAGTTGCAGCCAAACTGGATCCAGCAGTATAAAGGGGATTCTACTTTTATGCCTATAGTAGATCCAAGCCCTGGAATTCTTTATATTCTGCCAAGCAATCTGAAAATCTGCCTATAAGGAGGATACACCCTGTTGAGTTAATCTGAAATTACTTTCTGATAAAATACCTATAAGGGTGACATATAGACATACCATACTGATACTAAAGAGAAATAAAGAAAAATATTGCTTATGTTGTTTACTGATTGTTCAAAACCCAATAAGAAGTTTTTAAAAAGAAAATCTAAGGGAAATCAAAAGTTGTTCCACTCCTTGGAAGAAATTGACTGTCACCATGAGCCAACATATTCTAGTCTGTTGATATGGCATGGCTGTGATGTTATCTGTTATAAACATCAATGCTGCCTCTTTCACTATGAAAGGAAAAACCAACAGAGCCTTCCTAGCTTCCAAAACCTTCCAATTTGCTAAATGTTTTAAATCCCTAAGGGACTACTGACCTTATAAGATCAATGCACCCAGAAAGCTCTGCCGCTCAGACTACTGACATCTGTCAGAGGAAGGAAGACAAGGGTGTTGTGTTAGGAATCACCAGAACAACTCTTGCCATTTCCCTGGATTTCAGTTGATGCACCTCTTCAAGGTCTTAAATACTGTCCTTGAAAATTAGCCACACACAGACTGTTACTTTCAATGGACTTCAAGGTCCAGGAAATATTCCAGTGGATGTCTACCTGATTCACTTAATCAGAACTCAGATTCCAGTACTGTCTTTGTAGCACAGATACAAGCTTACGAAACCTCTCTTAATCTGAAACCCTTAAAAAACCATCACACTAAAATGCCTCTTTTTGCATGATCACCCCCAAGTTTTTAGACTGATGCTGATAATTTTTTTCAACTCGAAGGTGCACGGAGTCCTGACAAACAGGACTCAGTGCTATTGCTGTGATTCATAAAAGATATATGTCTAATCAGCTCACCCACAATTGGCATAAGTTAATTTACTTATAAGTTCCTAGTTTATAGTAACAGGAGTACCCAGTGTCTGTAAGATAAAGTGTCCCTCATAGACTGCAGCACTTATTGTGCCACCATGAGTGAGAAAGAGCAAAGCATGTCTCCTAGCCGCTATTGCAGACTGGTAGAGCAGGTGTATATTGCTAAATCAACGTTGCCATTTAAAGTAATGGCAAAGCTCAAACCTTCCATTTTAATATATGTCACACCTACGGAAGGCCTAACAAAGCCTTAGGCAGGGTGCTGTATATCAAAAAGTAAGACATGTTTTTACATGTCCTGACAGTAAAAACCCTGCATTGTCATTTTTACTGTAAAAAGGCTAGGTGTCCCATTGTCTAGTACACACTGCGAACATAGCATTGTTATGTTCTTAATGGGACTACGAACCATGATACTGCAGGGTATCAAAAGAATCATTGCATTAAATCCGACTCAATGGTCAAGTTGATTTCAATATAACATTCCACATTATGGCCCAAAGCTTTCCAGTGACAGTTTACTGTTGCCTCCTGGGAGAATGTGTGAATAAGTCTCAGCAAGAAACACAACCAGCCCTGAGTTGGAAGAGGTGCAACCTCTCCCTGGCAGGAAAGCCAAACAGGCAAGGTTCAAAGGGAAAGCTGCCTTTGAAGGGCAAATGATGGACACTCACAAGAGGGGCTGCTCTTGTTGAGTGGTTCCTATTATGATAATAAGAGTGTGCGTTTAGGGCAGTAGCACCACAAAGTGTGGGAGACTGAGTCAACCCAGCACCACTTGGAAGCTTCCAGCCTTACTCCTGGCTAGCCCGCAGTGCCTCACTCAACCCTGAAAGGAAGACATGATTTTGGCAACCTCAACCTGACACTCTGACTCCCTAGGGAAGTCATGAAAACAGATCATACCCCTTTTACTCAGTTACTCAGTGACTCCCACATGCCGAGGCAGGGCACAAGATGCAAACTGGGTTTCAATGCCTTTATTGAAGAAATTGCATCCTATTGTAAAAAGCATGGGCTTCGATATGAGGAAGATGACACACAACACAGTAATCATCATTATAATTAGTGTGAAGAAGATGAGCAACCCTACAATGTTGGGTGATTCTAGGAAGCTTAGGGATCCCTAGAGATTCCTACTGTGACACAATGTCTAGATCTGAGAGCACAGTGGTTGTAACCCTTCTGCCTGTCCAGATCTAATGGAGTAACCCAGAGCCCATGCCTGATCCTCTCTGGAAGCTGAAGAGTCAGTGCCAGGATCAGCAAAGCTGTACGAAGTGTGGTATGAGTCCCAGGACAGTCATAACTGGAATGCCTTCTGCCCTCCTTAGGCATATATGTTGTTTATATAATAACCTATACAGAGTTTGTAGAAGAAGCCTGACGTACTGATATGTCTAGTGTATAGGGACTGGTTCCTGGGCACCTGGACTGGCATTACCATGTAGTATATCATGTACCGTACGTGACAGCCTTTGACAAGACATAGAGTGCACGTCGTACACTGGTTGATAAAATGTGCAGCGTGAACTCTGCCTTCTCAGAAAGAGGCAGCTGATTAAAATCTAAAAACAACTAACTAGAAGCAAGCTCTACAAAAAATAAGAAAAACAAATAAAATGCATGCAAGTGTTAAAAGCACAGGCTGCGGGCCTAATGGTAAAATAAGGGTGCCCAAGCTAGGCGCTTAGGGGGTCCCTACAACACCCTTTTATTTTTGCAGATAGGCTGACATTGGAGACAGAAAGGGGAAAGCTGTTGCTAAACTGTTTTTTCTGTGAACATGTAGCCCCAGGTAGCCACACCTCTAGGTTGAGCTAGAGAGCTCCAGGCACCATGAGAGGGTTCTGCTATAGGCATGTGGATTCAGGACTAGCTAGATGTCACACTTTACAGGAAGTCATCACTAGGCAGGGGGGGTCTCATAGCTCATTGGCTAGTATTCGCTGCAACCCTAAAGGGCACAAACTGGGCATAAAATTGGCACCTCACACACCCAAATTTCAGTTCAAGTCTGTACTGGAGAAAGGACCGCAGAAGGAATGCCCGGCTGTTCCCTGTACCCGTCAAAAAGAGGCTGCACCAAAGACTGACCTTCGCCTGCTCATTGGGCTAGCGAAGAGAGGACTGTGCTTGTGGTGTCCTACCCGAGGAAGTGTCACCCCGAGCTTCAGAAAGAAGAGGTAACTGCAAGGGTCAGTTGCCTGACCATAAAAGCTGAAGGAGTCAGCTTTAGTTAGTTGGTAGCCAAAAATGCCTGATCCCTGCGGACCGTCATAATGAAGCTTGGGAGACCACATCCCAGATCTCAAAAGGCCCACCTGAGTGTGTGAGACCTGTTAGAGTAATCAGAGTGCAGTTTGATCACTCAGCACAGCAGTTACAATGAGTCTCACTGTAACCGGAGACCAGTGGTTGAGTGGCAACTGGTTTATGGCTGGACTTCACCCAGACTTTGAACGACATTGGCCCATGTGGCCAAAGTCCCCCCACCTTGTTTGTGGACAGAAGGGTTGCACAGGAAGACCCTTGTCACTACGTCAGCATCCTCAACATCCTTGAGCATCTTCAGCATCCTGTATCCCTTGCATCAGGAACAATTTATTAAAGTCTATGGCGGTTCCTCCATAGAGCCCTGAACCAGACTAGAAACTACTTTGACTGCAATATAAGTGTTCAACTGGACTTTGTTGGTCCCTGTAACTAGCTCCCAGCTGGAGTCGGGTGCCCCAAGGGCTTTATAAAAGTTTTAAAGTATTACCTCTATTGCGGTCCATTACAATGATTTATTGCACCCACTGAAAACCAGTGATGCATTAGTTGTTTTAAAAATTCAGATCTCCGGAATCTCTCAGCAAATATCTGTTGTTAAGCTGTCTACTTAAAGACAAAAACACAACCTATTTTTATAAATTGGTGTCAGATTTTTATTGTTTTGTGTGTTCTTCTTATTCAGCTGTTTTGGTACTTCCTATTGCTTTACACGTGTTCCTTTGATAAAGCCTGACTCAACTGCAGCCAGTCAAGGTTGAGCTAAGGCTTTTCAAATAAACCTGGCTGGACCCAAGACAGATTTGTGAGTTTATACATGGTGAATCCGTACAACCACATCATAAAAACTGCTTTCCTCACAATGGTGTACTGAAAAATTTGAATATGCTCCTGAATGAATCAAATGGATTATTTTCTGTAGAAAATCCACCTAGAAGCAAACTGTTGTTACTCACTGTCTATATTTTCTAGAAAAAAAACAAGGAATGCACTTTTTGGTCTTGATATAAAGAGGAAAGAAAATCCTTGCCCTACTGTGAAAAAAATCTGTAATATCCACACTACATAAAACTGCTTTAATAGTACATCTTAGAAAAGAAGAAAAAATGAAACGACAAACTAAAAGAGTGATTAGAAGAAAATACCTAATTCATCTGGGTAAAATTCAGACCATAGAGATCTGAGATCCCCTCTTACCAGGCCTTAACAAAGCTTAGAATATGACTCCTAAAGTACGCATAATGATCCTTCCAACTTTGATAATTGGGAGCACACATATTTGTGCACTAAAAATAAACCCCTTTATGATGGCTGAAATCTTACTGTCCTCTAACATTAAAAGTGAGCATGTGTAATACATTTAAAAGGCATTGTTACCATCTCCTGAGGCTGAACTCTGGGTAGCATAACCTCAGACAATGAATCTTTCATCTGCCTCCTAACACATCAAGAGAAAAACACCATGCCATCACAGTCCCACCTATAGCCCTACCCACAGACCCCAAACTGTCACAGGCCACAGAAAAAACAGCATGCTGTTCTAACCGGGCTAAATAGCACCCCTTCCTCTTTGTGAATGGACCCAAAACTATTTTTTCAGGGCAGGTAGTGGTCCAAGGGACCACTACCTGCCCTGAAAAAATACCGAAACTAAATTTTTTTTTTTTTTTTTTTTTTAAAGGCAGCTCGTTTTCCTTTAAGGAATGTTTTGCAGCCTCTCTGAGACACGAGGGAGAGTGAAGACAACACTTTTGTAAAAGCAGGCCTGGGAAGGATACCAGGAGCTGAGCAGCTGGTAGGTCCATGTGGGAAGTTGTCTATTTTTTGTTATAAGGTGGTTAACTGTGTTAGAGAGCAAACATTACTAATAAAATATGAATACATACATTTTAATAATATTGTATACTAAAAGGCCTAATTAGAGAAACTGGAGCTAGAAATATAAAATGTGCAAGTCTGAATGTGGTACACATGGTGTTCACCATCTACAATTCTATGTGAAATAATAAATAATGTTAAAAACACATTTAAATGAATCATAACTATTTGCACTGACAAAAGATCATTAATATTGGTGAGCAAAACTAATGGTTTGAGATTATATTGATTAATTAAATAATGTACTAAATATTGTTTGACTATTAAAACTGTTTTAATATTTATGTATTAGCATTAGTAAAAGGCCTAAGCTTCTGTATTTTTCAACAGTACAGTGTTTGAGATGTTTTGCTGACTTTGTTGAAATTCTTTTGCAAACTTTGTGTATTAACTGTTCAGTTGAAAGCTCACAGTGAAAATCTACTGTTTTGTTCCACTCTGTTTATTCTCTACTTACTTGTGATAATCATTGAAAGTTTTTCTGGTAGGAAGCAAAGCCAGCTAAGTTGTCATGTTCTGTGCTGTTTTCTACAATGCTATTATTCTGCTGAAACCGCCGACCGCAGAAGAGTGTCAACATGGTCCTATCTTGTGGAAGAAAGGAGAATGTTACAAAATGGAGATGGAATGAAATTCAATTGGTTGTTCATTATCACACCTCATAGTCTTTTCCAATAGGAGTCTAAGCAGTGATTTTGGGGAGTTTAATTTAGTAAAGTTTTAGATGATGTAGTTCAGTTGAGTAAGAAACAATTGCAGTGAAGATCAGATTTACATGCTTATGATTCTTACAGTTCATATATCTTAAGCCAACTTTACTGAACTGTTGTCCTTTCATGTTCCTGATGCCGATCGCTGAAGACCTGCTATTTCTGTGCTCTGCTGACGAAGACTCTACTAACTGTTGTTGCTCCTAGGAGAGATATAGGCAAACGAGCATTTCTTTTTTTACAGGTTTTTCCCTTAGAAATCCAAACGCATTATTTTTGTTAGCACTATAGTTAGATGTTTTCTAAGTTAATTTCTGCAGTATTTTAATTTTTGCATGTGACAATCCCAGCCACACATGTTTTTCAAATTATAATTTGGTAGTAAGGATAACCTACTCAATCATTAAATTGAATGATTATTAACTGATTATGATTGATTCAACTGCATAATTAATTAAATCTGTGGCTATTTCTCAAACAATCCTGTTGTTAATCTGTATAATTATTTTGGAATGTTTAATAGTGATTGCACTTGTTGGGCTAAGATTTTCTAGACGTTTTGGACAGCCTGTGTTGTTTCAGTAATGCTATCATCTGGTTTTGCGTGTTATTTATGTAACTTTAGCATTGTTAATACAAGGGAAATAAATGTTTAAACTTCACTAAATTGGTATGGTGATTCATGACCGCATAGGTAATGGTGAGTGTAAATTACTGACTCCTTATTGCATTTTATTGTTGGTTATGGGTATTAGTTCTTAATGTTGGATTTGATGATCTTATTACTCCTGTCTGTCAAAAGATTTGAGTCGATCTCTGAGAGTAGTAGATCGCACTGCCCTATTACGTGTCATGTAAACCTAATTTAGGAGGAGAGACTCCACAACCCATTTATCTGAGCAAGGCTGAGCACACATTCATGCATTGTCACTTGCTTAGTTTAATGGTATTCTTCAATTTGTTGGGTGGGTACATGTAGTGAATGTAGAGTTGTCACCGTTCTTGAATGCCTTGTGAGGGTGGACGACTTTGAGGCATTCTAGAACAGCAACGAGAGGCGTCGGTTGGAGACAGACTGAGGTAACTGCGCATCTCCATTATTCCATGAAGCAGTTAATGAAATAGAGTAGTTATACAACTTCAACCGTGTATGACAGATCCTTACAGAATTGGCGACAAGTGGTGGTCTAACCTGAGCTACATGTAAACAAGCTCCCCGGAGAACATCGAGCATATAACCTCGATATTTGTACAGGTGGACTCACCGGCAGGTTCTTCATGGTAGCTGGTGAGTCGTTGAATGCTTTTGGAGATCGGAAAATTTGGGAGGTGTTGCCACCGTTGATCGGAGGGCAGTGGAAACATGTCATTTTGACCTGCAACGTGCAGCCATTTTAAATTGGGATCGTGTATCAAGACAAGAGATAGAAACACGTCACCGATGCGGTGCGCGCTGCCATTTTGCATCGGGAATTTGTTTTTTAAATGACGTGTTAATGAATTTGAACACGCATGTTTTATTTCGTAGGAGTTTGAGACTGTGGTGTTTTACTGCCTCATTGGAAAGTTGTATAAAGAACATGTACACCTAAACAACACAGCTAATTATATGTGCTTCATAATTAACAAGAAATTCATGTTGGCACATTAACAAAGACTTGTATTTACACATTCAAAGGAACATTTTAGGGAGACTGTGCAGTTACAGCATGGCTACGAACAACCCATGGAATTTATCACCTCCACAACCATTTACACCTGTTTTTGGTACACCCATATTGAAATTTTAAGTATTAGATTTAGATTTAGAAATTATATTTCTGCCATTGATGATGAAGAGGAACTTACTGTTGAAAAAAAGTGTAAGATTCTTCTACATTGCTCAGGACCGGGAGGTCTGAAGATTTTCAAAAACATTAATAAGAAACCTAGAAAAGAAGACCAAGGCGATGTTTATGTCAATGCGCTTGAGGATTTGGATAATTATTACAGACCTAAGGTCTGCATGGCTGTGGATCGTTACAAGTTCTTTCATAGGAAACAAGGGAAAGTTGAACCTGTGGAAGATTATGTATCTGCCTCAAAGAATTTAGCAATTAATTACAGATTGGTGATTTGCATGATGAGCTTATACGTGATCAGATCGTTATGCAATCTTCCAACTCAAGTATCCAGGATAACCTTTGGGCTAAAGGGGAACGCTCATTACAAGAACTTATTGATATTGTGAAAAGTGCAGAGTTGACTGGGAGGTGTGCCAAGGAGTTTTTAAATGAAAGTAAAAGTGCTGAAACTATAATCACAAGGGTGAAAGGAAGGAAATCCAATGAAGAACTTAAAAAAAAGTGGTCTTGTAAAACAGATGGTGAACAGAATTTTTTTAGATCTCACGATAAAAGGAAATGTTACAGATGTGGCAGTTATGATCATTTGGCAAATGATAAATCATGCCCAGCTAGTAAGCAGAACTGTTCGAAATGTCGTGTAATGGGTCATTTCCAATGGGTGTGTCAGAGGAGGATCCAAAATAGTAGTAAGGTGTTGGAACTGGAAGACACCAACTCCTCAGATGAAGATGATTTAAATATGTGTGTTTTATGTGTAGATGCATTAGATGAAGATATAATTCTGTGTACGGGTCAATAGGAAAAAAAGGAAGAAAAACCCAAGTTGTGAGGTCACTTTGGGTGAAGTAACCGTATGCATTGTTGTAGAGTTGGGGTCCCCGTATACTATTATCAATAGGAAAGTGTGGGAAAGAAGTTTCAAACACATTGTGGGTGAGGAGTTGTGTTTGACAGACATAACAATTAAGACATTTACTGGTGAAGTCATTGAATTGTTGGGCTTCAAGGAGTTGAAATTTCAATACAAAGACAGAGAAACAAAGGGAAAATTATATATTGCTGTAACGGGTCCCTCTGTATTGGGTTGGATTGATCAAGGTAAACTAGGTCAAGTGGTTTTGCAAAAATGTCCCAATGTATTTTCAGGAAGAATTGGGAAAATGAGAGGGTTTATGCCTTTCATTCATTTAAAACAGAATGCGGAACCACAAGTGCATAAAGTAAGGAACATTCCTATTCATTTGAAAGAAGGTGTTAAATCGCAATTGGATAAACTGCAAGAGGAGAAAATTATAGAACCCATAGAATCCTCAGAGTGGGTGGCCCTATTAGTTGGGGTAAAGAAAGCCAATGGAAATTTACGATTATGCATTGATCAATTTCCCTTACCACATATTAATGAAATGTTGTCACACACTAGGGGGATGAAATGTTTTTCTTCTATTGATTTAAAAGCAGCTTACCATCAGGTACGGTTACATCCTAATTGCAGGGACTTAACTGCTTTTGTTACACCTTTGGGGTGTTACAGATTTAGGCGAGTACCATTTGGTCTGGCGTCAGCGGCAGCCATGTTCCAAAGATTGATTAGTTCAATTTTGGCAGGGATTGACAATACAGGATGATATTCTTATAATGGGAAAGACTAAAGATAATCATGATGAAACTTTGTTAAAAGTCCTAAATGTTTTAGATGGGAAAGGGGCTGACAGCAGAATTCAGCAAGTGTAAGTTTGCATGTGATCATGTCAACTATTTGGGGCATGTAGTGTCTGCAGAAGGTATCAAACTAAAAGAAGAGCTATTATCAGCAATAAGTAAGGCACCCAATCCTCAGAACAAGGATGAGGTCTGTGATTTTTTAGTTTTAGTAGATTTCTATTCCAAATTTGTCAAAACGTTTTCTACGAAAACGTATAATTTAAGACAATTGCTCAAAGCAAGATATAGGTTTGTGTGGACAGAGATGTGCCAAAATGCCTGTGATATGTTAAAGAATTACATTTGTAATGCTCCCCATTGCAAGGTTTTGATCCAACCTTAAGTGCATCTTTACGACAGATGCCAGTTGCAAGGGAATCGGAGCAGTCCTTACTCAAGGAAATAAGGAGGGCAGTGAAGATACTATTGCTCTTGATTCACGTTCATTAACTCCAACTGAAGAAAAGTATTTGGTTATTGAGCGTTAAGCACTTGCTTGTGTGTGGGAGTTGGAACACTTCAGGCAGTATATTTGGGGAATTACAATTATCTTAAGGTGTGATCACAAACCGCTGGTGAAAGTTTTAACAACAAAAGGGTTGTACAAGGCCTCTCCAAGGTTGGTGAGAATGTCAGTCAGTTTTTTTTTTAATACAACTATGGTGTACAATATTTGCCTGGAGTGAAAAACATTGTTGTAGACTTCTTAAGTCTCATGCCTTGCCAGCCAAGAATAAGGAGGAGGAAATGAGAGAAGATTTGTGGGTGGCTATTGTGGAAGAAGGTATGTGTCGGGGTATTACACGAGATGAGTGGCAAACAAAACAAGATTTGAATGAGACAATGAAGGATTTGAAGGTATCAGTTAGTCACGGGTGGCCAATTAAAAAGATGGTTGTCAAAACTTTATTGCCATTTTGGGAAGTAAGGAATGAATTATCCATGGAAGATGGTCTGTTCCTTAGACATGGAAAGGTGATACCTCCCACTACGTAAACAATTCTTGAAATTTGTCATGAAGGCCATCTAGGCATTGGTAAAACAAATAATAAAGTATTGGTACTGGTGGCCAGGGTTAGACAAGAATGTGGAAAGGATGGTGAGGATGGTGAGAAACTGCCTTGAATGCGGGAATGAGGATAAGACAAAGGTAACTTTGATACCACCTTTACATCCTGTTACTTGCCCCAACATGGCTTGGGAAAGGGTAGGTATTGATGTTATGACCTTCTTGCTTGTAGTAGTGGATACTTTTTCCAAATGCCCATAGGTAGAAATCATGAGAAAAGCTGATGCATGTAGTATCATTGAATTCATGGATAACATTTTCGGGAGAGAAGGTTTACCAAAGTATAAGTATATTGTATCTGACAATGGATCACAATTCATGTCATCAGTCTTCCAAGATTATGTAAAAAGGAATGGAATCAAGCATCATACCACCTCAATTTATCATCTGACTGGTAATGGTGCTGTTGAAAGATTTAACCGGGTACTCAAAGGTATGATTCAATTGTCCAATTGTAATCAGTTAGTTTGGGAAACAGAATTATGGAAAACCGTGTGGGCATTTAGAATCACTACGTGTGTTAGTACAAATGCTAGTCCGTTCAAACTCATGAGGGGGAGGACTCCTGTGTCAAAGGACAATGTAGGTTGGCTCAAGGCTGCCAAGAGAGTTGAATGGTGTCCTGAAAGAGTGAGGATGAATATTGAAAGGGCCCAGGGTAAATACAAAAAGTACTTTGATAAAACCCATAAGACTAAGGAGTTTAGGTTATGTGTAGGTGACCTGGTGGGAGTCAAAAACAATAAATACACAGGGAAATGCCAAATTAAATTTTCTTCTCCTTTGAGGGTAGTTGTTGTGTACAATAATTCGGTGAAGCTTAGTGATGGTAAAGTATGGCATGTATCTGCTTTGTCAGTGTGTAAGAGTGCCAGTGTGGACAGGGACAAAGGGAATAGCATACAAAAAAATATAAATCTAAAGAATGATAAGAAGAAAAAGATGAGGGGAATTACCAGTGTCAACATAGGGTTGATAGAAGCACCAGTAATGCTAACAACATTGTTGTCTAACAGTTTTAATGGATCCAGTGGCTCTGAGGGAATTCTTGATAGGAATGAGAAGAGGAGTAAATCTGGTAAAAGAATTGTGAAGCCAAAGAGGTTTTATGTCTATTACTCTTAGGAATTGTCACATATTAAATGTTCAATAGTTATTGTTTATAGGATTAGAGTACATGTATTTTCTATTTTGTTTTGTGTTTTCCTTCACATTATCTTCCATTGTAAAGAGGGAAGATATGTAGTGAATGTAGAGTTGTCACCGTTCTCGAATGCCTTGTGAGGGTGGACGACTTTGAGGCATTTGAGAACAGCAACAAGAAGCATCGGCTGGAGGCGGACTGCGGTGACTGCGCGTCTCCCTTATTCCGTGAAGCAGTTAATGGAATAAAGTATTTATACAACTTCAACCATGTATGACAGATCCTAACAGTACACCTTTAGTATGTGGGCATGAATATTTAGTGAGTCTGGAGCCCATACCCTGCAATGTTGCAGTGGGGAGAGCTATGTCAGCACTGAGGGTTGGACACACAAAGCCTGTATCAGATGTCCTAGAGTGGTCTCTCCTTTCTCTTGTGGGGTTGACTATGAGGAAGGAGAAAAATTGCACGCACCATGGCGCACCCAGGGGGAAGGTGTTAGGCGGGCCCTGCAGTGGGCTTAAAACCCCAGACCACTCCAAGTGTGCCCTTTTTGTCTCTGCACTTTGTCCCATGCCCACCAATGCGGCAATCTGCAACGCAGCATTGTCAGGTCAGTACTAAGAATGGTGGCAGAGCAGGACAGGCAGAGGCCAAGTAAAGTAGCCATAGCATTTAAAACCTACTACCCTTACAACTCAGGTGCTGTAAATGGGTCCTGGTTTGCATCACTGTGACTTGAACAGAAGCACAAGATGGTTTGGCAGCAAGTGTCCTTGTCTCTATTCCATATCCTCTTGTTAATTTAGGGCTTGATTCCAGTGTGCGCACTATAAAGGAGCAATATGGTTATAGTAATTCATAATATAAAGGCATACAAAATAAGTTCAATGTTTACAATGTAATTAGAAAATTGACAGAACTTAAATATCCTTATTTTCTCTTCCATTTCTAAGCAACAATAATGGGGAGATGCACCATGCTAAGATAGTGGCAACTATATCACAGTAAGACGAAGAGACTTCACTGGGAGGGTGTGGCCAGGATTCAACAACTGCATCAGCGCCAAGCACAGCGTCATATTTTATAAGACCGCCATGGTGCCAACCCACATGAGCAAAAGGTTATTATGTATGTATGCATATGTGTATGTATATACGTATGTATATGTGTGTGTGTGTGTGTGTGTGCATATGTATATAGGATTCATGGCATGGGTGAGTATGCACTTAAAAAGCACGTTATGTGGTTAAAGATGAGCCATTAAATGTTTTCCTATACATCTGCAGAGTCTAGACATCCACCACCTGAAGAGAAAGTTCATGGGCACTGGGCAAGTCAAAAAATTCCTGACGTACATTTGTGTAGCATCTATTCAGTTGCACGTTTGGAAAAGCATACTCCCTTCCTGGGATGAACATCCAATCCTAGGAAGGGATCTATGGCATGTAACCAATGCCTATGTCAGTTCTCCTTATAAACAAACCTCAACTACCTGAACTCCTCTTAGGATTTAGCCTTCCTGCAACTTTTTAGGCCTAGTCATTGCCTGATTCGAGCCAGTGAGGGGGCTACCAACACTCGGTTTTGGGATGGGCACTTAATTTTCCTTATCAGACATGTTCCAAGAGCAAGGGAAAAGCACAGAAAATGAGAACAATAAGAAACATCATAAAGGGAGAAAGCTGGATCCTGAATCCGTAATCTAATCGGGTGGGGAGTGTCTTGTACAATGAAGAAGGCCTGAGGTGGATTTAAGAATATGTACACTCGATATTCACCTGTGGGCATTTATTCTCATACTCTGCAAGGCTCCTGTGTAGAGCTTTCAGCACATGCACTCTTTACAAATTAAGAGCTGGGCCTACATTACCCCGGGGTTGGTTCTGGTGTCATGGGGCTTTCACTAAGTCTACTGAGGAAGAGTCACAGTAACCTGTTTGGGCTGCTTGAATAAAGCTTAAGGCATGCACCCACCTAGCCTTGGTCTCCAAAAATGTCTCCCACAGTATCTTTGGGGCACACGTTATCATTATCATTTATCATTTCCAAGTAAGCATTAAAGACGTCAAATATAATCAGGAGAGTACCCCATGAGGGGGTTAGTTCTCCACCTTATTCCTTACATATGCCACAGGAGGTGTCTTGGAAGCAGGAGTTAGGGCTGGAAGAGCAAGTCACATTAGCGTGGAGCTCAAAAATAAAAAGGGCCCTGAGTTGGAGATTATAAATCCTAGAAGTTAAGCCATGCCTTAAGGCAGGAGTGCATATTGAAAGGTCAGCACGCTGCTTGACAAAATCATTGTCTAGATTCGGCATTCTAGAGCCATGTTCCTGTTCGGCAGTCCCCAGAACACATCAGGAAGCAAGTGTAAAAGGGAGTTTAAGGCATTGATTGCTTAGTTTAATGTTCCAAGTGGGACATGGAGGAAAATCTCCAGTTTACTATATTGTTAATTTATGTCAGTGCATGGCTCCACTGTTATGAGCCTAGAACACTCCTCTATCAAACAGGCTTAGGGTAAAGTATACCTTTTTTTATTCAAGGAAATAAGATGCCCCCAAACAAAACAAACGTCAGTTAATTTTGTGACTGAGTATTGGGTGGAGTACCTGAGTACACTTATTATGCACCAGGACTGAGCAAGATATTGTAGGGAGGCAATAGCAGGTGCTGAAAGGGCCAACCAATTAGCCTGCAGGCTTCACCAATTTGCCCCAGTATGAAAGTACGGTGCAGCACTGACCCTCTACGAAAGACGGATCTCACCTTTCCTTTGTCCAGTTCCCACCAAACAAGTGGGCAATGGCCTGGGGCTCAAGAGGGTGGACATATGTTCAAGGGGATTTCTCAAGGGAGGGATGGAAGGTGGGGCATGCCTTTTCTATACTTCAGCAGGGTCCCGAGCTCCCTCTTTTGTTCCTGCCATCTGCTGGATCACCTTCATGGACAACAACAATTTTCCTACTCACCCAAGGCCCCCATACATTGTCATCAGTGGCGTTCTTTACATTTCTATTGAAAGAAGGTGAAAAAACTCTTGGATGGACAAAATATATGATGCCATATACTAATCGAAAGCAGGTTCCTAATTACTGTTTGGGGCTGGCTGGAAGGTTGGGTGGGCCTGAAGGCAGCCTTGCATTTCAGCCCCACCCCGGGCTTGCTTGCACCTGGATTTCCTTTTTATCAGGAAGGGAAGTGGTTGAGCTTGGCCACGTGTTTTCCCTTCTGATGCTGATGGGTGTCACTGCATGGAATTGGAATTTGTCACTATACCCACACAAAAAAAATGATTCAGGTGAAAAGGGTGCATGCAAATATATATCAATATGACTGCCTTCTATTTTGGCTTATGTATATGCTGCTCAAAGGACTGAATTGTCCTCCCTGTCATACTGGATTATGGCCTGATATTCTGATTGTTTTGACTTTAAGGAATGTGAAATGATGCTAAATGGTTTGTTTACTTTGTAGTGCAAAATCTAAAGAATAGCTATGGTAAATGGAGTTGGTTCACAGTTCTGCGATTATATTGGTGATTGCACTTTCCCTCTTTCAAGTGTGCAAGGCTGAGTTGGAGGCCTACCTCTCAGAACACCAAGCTGAGAGCATTGCTCTATCTGCCTCTTCAGAGGCGGAGAGGAATGGCCTGATGGACCTGCATGTCTTAGAAAGGGGATTCAATAGCCATGGCCACCTTTGGCCTAGCTGAAAGCGACTTGGCCAGAACATTGGAATCAATAAAGACAAAGGGTTGATCAGGGTTTTTCAAGGAAAGCTCCTGGTCCAACCACCTTAGGGACAGTCCTACTAAAAGGTACAATGGGTTTGCCTCCAATCAGAGTTAGTCGGGCACTGCATATGAGACAAATGTTCTTACGTTGGTTCTGAGCTGAAGACTTTTCACCAGAGCTGAATGGTCTGGTGCAGGATCGGCACTGACGGTGAGGTCATCAGGGGGACAAGTTATTTGTTCAGCCTTTTGAAAGGGTAATCTCTTGATGGACAAAAAAAGATCCACAAGAGTTGATTGGTCCATTGTCATGCAGCGGGGGTTGTGGGCCCACGAAAAGTAGCTGCATTAGGTGAGGAGGAGTGCGTGCATGCTGACTGCCTACATGCACAGTGTCTGGAAATTTGGTAAAAGTAACAAGCTAGACAAACCTTGGGTGCCTGCAGTACATTTTAAAGTAATCCAAGTTGACTTTGATGTTTGTTTGGGGCTGGCTTAAGGTGATAGGTGGCCTTAAGGTGGTCTCTACCGTATAGCTTTACCCCAGAGTTCCTCACATCAACCTGTCTTTATTTGAGGGGAAATTGTGATTGGGTTTGATCAAGGAGAAACCGACTAAGTTATTTTGAATCGGATATTATAATTTTGCTTCCTGTCAAAGAAGCCTATCATTTGACTGTTCTTATTTTATGAACTTAAGTTGTTATGCTGGAGCAAACATAACAGCTGTTCTTGCCTATGTTGATATATAAAGTTGTGAGATAAAATTATGTAAAATTGTTCATGCTGTTAACTTTTGTATTACATCCATCATATGTATTGATGTTTCAAATGCAAGATTGTCATGCCCCAGAGTTTAACATGCTGAATTGCAGGTTGACAACTGACTTTACCAGACATTTCCAAAACTTCTGGCTGTTTGAATAAAATAAGCTACGGCCACTTGATGACCAAATTGGGTAGTCCAGTCTCTTATTATGTGTGTGACAATACTTGTATGTGCTGACTAAGCAAATGAGTAGATTTACAACACACTTCACCAGGAAAAGATGCCACTAGTTAACTTCTACTCACATCCTCCCATTTCTTCATCTTCCCTCATACCTGACATCTTAAGTCAACAAATAGTTCTTCCTTCTTTTTCTGAATATCTAGATATTATCTTCCTGCCTTGTGACATTAATATTGAGTTCCACAAATGAGTTTCCTGAACTTTAGTGTCAACTTTCTTTTCCCTATTCTGGCTTTTTTGATACTGACAACTGTGAGTAGACTTTCTTTTCCTAAACTTTAGCATTGGCGTATGATTGTAAACCTTGCTTCTCAGATATTCAGGGAATTTACAACCAAGTATGTAGACCGTAGAGAGTAACTTAAACTTATTTCTGGTACTGACTGGCAGCCATTATTGGAACTATTTTGGTTCACACACATAAAGTATTTAAATATGAGATTGCCACAGAAGTGGTATTTTCGGTCACATTGAGCAAGTGAATGAGGTATTTGGGCAGTCTGTCAGATAAAAATGTTCAGCAATCTAAAATGGACTTCTAAAACTGCCCAGACAATTGTGGCATTGTCTGCAATTGGCACACATAGCAACATTTACCTCAAATGTGTAAGTTGTCATTAATCTGAGTACACTAAATATATGTGATCATCTGCTTTTTGCCTGGATTTATTGAGTGCAAACACTCTATCTATCTATCTATCTATCTATATGTACATATACATATATAGATACTAAGGTCACCTAATATCTCTACTTCCATACCACGAGCCTAAATGTTATTTTTGGTGGAAAAATAGTGGTAGGCTAGATTTTAAAAAATAGATAATATTTTACCATTATGTGTCCATAAAGTTCAGTTGTAATGAAGCAAGAATCCTCGTTTTCTATAATTCTTATTATCTTCACAGTGACTTGACTACAGTGCTACATGTCTGCCGCTATCTAAATCTAGGTCGCATTCTACATCCAAATGATAAACCAAAGGACAGAAAGGAGGCTACAAATGTGTTAAACAGAACTGGTAACAATGTGGAATCTTGGGGAACTCTAAAGGATGACCAGCTTGCGAACTGATCTAAATGAACCCCGTCTCTACTGTTTGTGACCTTTCTTATAGGATGGCTTCTAATCACATTCTATCTCAACTAGCTGTTCTTGGGGACCTTTGACAAATGGGGGAAGAGATCGTGTGGTCTAACTATAGATGTGAGCAGACATATCCAGCACTACCTGACCTCCCAGGTTTCCAGGTTCAATGCTCGAAAAGGCTATGCCGTTTTTTTTTTTTCTGAATTGTGGTGCTTGCAGTCCTCAATTTCTAATGGGAGGAGCAGGACAAGAAATACTAGAATGCACGGAAAAACCCTGGTCTGTATCAGTTACTGACTCATCGAAATGGGAAGCTTGATACGCTAACATGATCATTAGTTTATGAAAGAATATGCCCCTATTTTCCCAAAAGGGCTGTTTGTTTATTTTATCCCTCAAAGCATACTATTCGTTTCTCAAATAAACTTTTTTCCAGATGATAAATGAAAGTTTTCATGTTAAGGCAATGAACTGAGGAAACTGTGTTGACTGAAACATAGTTTTCTTATTAAATAAGAAAGTATCAGAGTGATCAGCAAATCACAAGCTGAAAAAAGCTTTCATAGCAAAGTAGAGCACAGTTTGTTCACTTCAAATCATATTAACATTCGCATTAGTGTCAGCACAGAAGTAGTTTTCTGTGTTTGATGTACATTTCATTTTTTAATTTAAAACTGGCATCCAGTCGTGCATAAAGTTCGTTAGTTCTAATTAGCTAACTTTTTAATCCCAAAGGGGCTAGTTTATTATACAGCTCTGAGCAACCCCCCCCAAATACGTGGCCCACAGCAATTCACAATTCACAATTTTACTTCACGGTTTGTAAATCTCATAAGGCAAAGTTTGATGAGAGAAATTAAGCCATATCACCGTATCATTTTTGATTTTTCTTGACAGTTTGGCCTGCAAGCTTTCCACTTCATACTTAGAAGGGCAACGACGTGTATTTCCGGGTTCAGCTCTTCCCTCTTTCCTACCTCTGTCCTCTCCATGCGTGAAATTGAAGGAGAGTGTTCTCGAAACAGGCCAAGGGCGCAATATGCTACCTGCATATCAACAAAAAGCGCCCGAACACACTTACTGAAATAATATACTTAAACATTGGTACAATAGCCCGGCGACCCATCTTTCAGACGATGCTGCTTGCGGAATTTCATGCACCTTGACAAGTGGCCTAACCCTTGCAGTTACCAGCGAGTAAACAGTCGATTGCACAAAGCTAGCCTAGTGATCACTCTGAAGTTCAGTTAGAGATATTTTGAACAGGCACCTTAGTTTGTGATTGACCGATAAGACTTGGCAAGCCAGTGACCGTTGTGGCGGGCTGTAATTTCGACATTTTTTGGTTATAAAAAGTACATTTTAAAGCATAATATTCTCTTCCACAATGCATTATAGCAAACTTAATACATTTTGATTATTTAGAAACTGGAACTTCACATTTCTGTATAATTAGGTTATATTTTAAATGTAATAATAGAGCTGTGCGACCGGTGGTACCGCACCAGGTGCTGACTTCGGGCAGGGGCGCTGTGTTTGCAAGTATATTATGATTTAAAAAAGGCATGCTGCCAGCGTTTCTTCCCTCCAGCTATTTTCTGGGAACAAAAAAAAATGTCAAGATAACTCTGGGATTAATGTTACTGGAAAGAGATCGGAGTTCTGTCTAGTGGAAATTTTGACTTTGTCATAAGGTAAATGTGTACCATGCAGATCACAAAGTGCATAGCATGTAAAACGGTCACTGCTTTTGGCAGAGAGAGCCCTTTGTTACTTGCAGTTTATGTTAAAATCCTAAAATAGAACAGCCATCAAAGAGCTGCACGCAAGCATCAAGGTATAGATTATTATGATTTTTCCCCAGTCTTTCATTATACTAATATTGCACAAAGAGTTCATTAGGGTAAAAATCAATTATTATTATTATTAAAGAGAACCCCCAACCATGGTGTTACATTTTAAATTCTGAGTGTGTGCTTCTCCAGAACAAGCATTCAAACTATACTGCCTATCAGTATGGATGACCTGTGACCCCCACACCTTGTAGTCCTCTGTCTTATGTAGCATTTCCTGTACACTAATTTACACACCTAGGATTGATTATCTCTGTACTCTGACACCATACCCTACACTGGTAAGAGTGATGCTATAAAACTAATTAAATGCATCTGAGAGAGAGCGGTTATGGAGACTTGTGTGGCTCTGTTAAAGGGTGAAAGTGAGGGAATCCATGGCGGTGGTGGTCATTGGGGGGAGCCTACTATCATTATTGCACAGTGCGCTACAAGCGCTAAACCCACTTCTGTCTAATAATAAGAGTATAACATTGCAAAATGCAAATTAGATTAGCCTGAAATCCCAACATTTTTGCAAAGAACCATAAAACATTTGTAAATATTTCTAATTGCATTCTTTCCATACTACTTACTGGGTGTGAATTTTGATAAAGAGCCCTGAATTTACAGTGCGGTCCACGAGCTGTAGGCCAAAAGGATGCACTCAGCTCCACTCCGACTGCATACAGCATGGAAACAGAGATAAGAGAGAAGAGCTAAGAAAATGTTGGGCTCCATGTCTCAGTCAGGAGCTGCTCAGCTATGGCACTTTTCACTTCTATGACAGCTTGGGGTTCCTGCCTGGAGCATCAGACACAGGAGACCTCCTATACTAAGAATGCATTAGGCAAAAGGGGTTGCAATTGGTGCACTTTACCAAATATATTCATATTTTGAGAACTGACATGTATTAATGTGTCAGTTCACAAAATATAGAATTGCAGAGCGTCACATCCCTCGTAAATTTTGCCAGCGGCTGGGAGTATTGGGAACTCCAATTACCATTTATCACTTTATTCTGAAACATGAAGTTCCTGCACCCCGATGGGCCCCGGGGGTGGAACTTTGAAGTGGCTAAAGAAAATTAGGAACTGCAGGTCAGTAACATATCAACAATTTTATACTTTTCATTTGATTAAACGTCAATAACGAGAGCTGGATTATAGTTCAAATTCTTCATTAAATCTTTTAGTAATTCAGTTATTTTATTAGGAATTCATCAATATTTAACATAAATACATGACAAAGCATGAAGTGTGTTCCGTACATCTAATCACTTATTTTAATATAATTTCAGTAAAAGAAAATAATAACAGAACCTATAAAGAGTTCTAGCCTCGAGATGTGAAAGCATAAAAGCTGAAATAGAACTTCCCAGATGGAGAGGTTCAAGAATTTGGTAGCTCTCAGAGTAAATGTGAGATGTGTTTGCATAGTGTCAAGTCAAATTATCTAAATCAGAGTGCTCTCAAGGAGTAGTCTAGAAAATTGGCTTTCTCTCTCTACGCTCTCCTCCCTTCAGCCCTTCAGTACTCCAGTTTTCATTGTTCCAATCTCTAGTCTAGAAAAACACGTTTATAAATTTTTAATAAGTAGCATTTTGAGAGTCTTGAGTAGATAACTTCGAGTTTTGTCGAATGAAATGTTGACGTCTTCAGGGAATAGAATAGCTCCCATTGATTTTGAAAGTTTTAACAAAGAAAGTCCTAAACAAAAGGTATAATAAAATATTCTTTGCAACATTTTTGATAATATATTCTTTTCCTTCTGGTTCTCACTCTGTAAGACAAAACAAGTCAAGGTAAGCACACACATTCCAAATTAGTTTCACCCGTTCCCATATGCTTTTCATAACTAAGCCTATACTTAATGAAGCAACTTTTTAAGATTAATCTAACATTGCAGCTCTTTTTGCATGGGTCAAATGGATAAATAGCTAAGACCTAACATTTTTCATTTTCTCTATTCAATTTAGTGTTGCAACAAGATATTCGCTTCATGAAAAAATATACACTTGTGACTGTGACAAAGAGGAAGGAAAAAGTTATGTGCTGCTCAGCAATTTTAACTTAAACACATGTCTCCATGCAAACTTCGAGATGCCACTTCATGCTCCTCACACATGCCTACAAAACAATACACAATTGAGGACTGGACTACATCGACCACTGTCTACGCTTCCACCAACCCACCAAAAACCTGAGCTCCACTTCTCTGGCCCTCGCACGCAAACCCAGAATTAGGCACAACCGTAACAGTGGCCGCTCCTTTTCCTAAATCGCAGCCATGTCTTGGAAATACTTACTGATCCCCCTCCGAACTGCATCCTCCCTGGCAGACTTCAGGAAAAGACTCAAGACTTGGCTCTTTGACAGAGACATTGCACCACAGGGCCCAGAGACCCCCAGGAGTGACAGTGCCATGCTCTACAAATGAATGATTGATTAAACACAACAACTAACCATTACAATCTGTCAAATGTGATAGCTCAGACTATTCCAGGTCACCTAAAGCTGTAAGAATGGTTGGGGCAACAAGTATTTTTCGTTTTTAATGCATACTGAATCTTTAAACACTATTATTGTTGTCAAATTGGACAGACAGCGCTTGTGGTTGAATGTCATGTCAGTGCAGTGTCAAGAATTAAGAGTCAGTTCTGAGCCCTGTCCAAATGAAGCACTGAATGTACCAGGATTTGTGTGACAAACAATATTGTAAAACTGAAATCACCTCTTGTTCATTAAAAAACAGAAAGAACAATTCTCTTTCACTAATTTGCAGAGTAAATTTTACATTTTTCTTATGTTCCAAAAATTCACATTTCTTTTGCTACTCGCTCCTACTTAAAATTTGATATTTCATGAATAATTCACGTTTCAGTTTTTCAGAATTCAAAGAAATTCACCATGAAGAAATTAGTGCATTTCTGGTGAAGTCTGTGGCTTGCCTGGTAAAGTTGCCTCTTGGGATTCAGTCCTGAAGTTAGAACATTCCTTGGACCCAATTATGAGGTAGGGATTAATTCTGTTGCCTGTGGAAATGAGAGTTAGCACAGGAAATGGAATTCTGAGTGACTTGGTATTTACCACCCAATATTTTCTTCGCAAATTCACAGGGAAGAAGGGCCACATGTAGGAAACTCCGAGATTGCGACTCGGAAATTGCGAGTCTGTCCAACTCGCAATTTCCGAGTCGCAATCTAGGATGCGGAATGGTGTCTCAGACACCGTCTGTGACTCGCTATGGGGTCGCAAAGACCCACCTCATCAATATTCAAGAGGTGGGTCGCATTTTGCGACCCCATAGCGAGTCCCTGCACTCACAGGGATGGTGGCCTGCTGAAGTCAGCAGACCTCCATGTCTGTGACTGCTTTTTAAATAAAGCAGTTTTTTTTTTTCACTCTGCAGCCCGTTTTCCTTAAAGGAAAACGAGTTGCAAAATGAAAATACTTCCGAAACCATTTGGTTTAGTTTTTTCAGAGTAGGCAGTGGTCCATAGGACCACTGCCTGCTCTGAAAAAATATTTTTGTCGACATTCACAAAGGGGAAGGGGTCCCACGGGGACCCCTTCGCTTTTGTGAATGAGTTACCACCAGTGTGACACTGGTGGTAACTGCGAGTTGCTTTGCAACCGCATTTGCGGTCACAAAGCAATTCTGAATTGCGATGCGAGTCGCAAATAGGAAGGGAACACCCCTTCCTATTTGTGAGTCGCATTCACAAATTGCGAGTCGGTACCGACTCGCAATTTGTGACTGTGCATCGCGTTAGGCCGTTTGCATGGCGCAAACTGCGATGTTCGCAGTTTGCATCATGCAAACGGCTTGCTACATCTGGCCCGAAGTGTGCAATAAAAAAATCCAATACAAATGCAATTTGTAGCGGAAAATACCAGTTCGGACTGAAAATCATATTTTCCCTAAGAAAAACGAGAAATGAGGTAGTTATCACAACGACAAAACATTGCATTATAGGGTATTGATTAGGGGTGACAGGAGACTGGTTGCTCATGGTTCTATTGTACCTGTGAGACATTTTTTGCACATAGCCATGGGCCACGTCATGCAAAATCTCACCTGTGAATTTCTAAAACAAAATGGTAGATTGACCAGTGTATCACTTTCTACTTTGAGGCCTAAAAGTTAATTACTGAGACTTTCAGTATTACAAAACGTGTCATGGAACCTGCCGCCTTTGAGCAACAAAGACATGTTATGGCTATTTTGTGTTCCTTCTAATAGTAGTTGGTCGTCTAGAGAGCTCCTTAGCCATAAAGGAAATATAGCTGTTTTGAAAAAACAATGCACTGTCATGTCGCTCGCTCTCCTTTACCAGCGAACCATGTTCTGTTGGACAGGAAGTCAGACAAATGTCAGAGAATCTCTTCTGTACAGACACGCAAACACAATGGTTAGTATTTTACAGCTATATCACTATTTGTCATGCGATATTTCTCTCAAATCACATGCATCAGAATGGTCGTAATTACTCTAAATAACTTGGCAGATAATTCAGATCAGATCAAATATAGGTAGACCCCAATCATATTTCATAACGTATCCTTAACGTTTTAGTCTATTCCTTACACAAGGTGTGCAAATTTTGTCAGCTATCTACCTTCTATGTTGGTTTACCAAGCCTAAATTATGTCAACCCAGGTATAGTTTCCCGACATACCTAATGTTGTCATTGGGTCAGGACCAAGCAATCCAAATTCAAGCATCTGTCCTTCGAAACCAGTTCCTGTGTCGAAACCCGCAACGAAATTGGTACCGTTTTCCAATAATTACCAATGGTGACTTTTGGAGCGAGGAAGGGTCACTCATATTCGACTTCTGTCTTGCTGCAAACATGCCACTTTGCGGTAACATATGAGAGCTAATGCTACTTTTTCTTTCCTCCTTCTAACCTAGACCTTTACAACGTAATTTCCCCTTTGCAGCCACAGTTACAACGCATGCAGAGAAGTGTAACAATTTCCTACCCAGTCCTGTTAGTTTGGACAACATAAGAAAACATGCAGTTTCCAAAACATGGCAATAAAGTATTACCATCCAAGCAGTGTGCTTTTCTAGAACCTAGGCATGTTACACACATTCTGTGATATTAATTGCAGTCACTTGTACATGCAGTTAGGTCTCTCTTACATGTAACATGCCTTATAATTTCACAAATGCCCTGCCAACAAAACCCTCTATTATTTAAGGGATAGATATTTCAGAAGATTTAAAAACACGTTATAGGTGAGTATCACAACTGCATTTGATAGGTGCATCATTAGTTAAAGAAATGGTAGTGCTGATTGTGAAAAGAATGTGTGCATCCTATTTAAGTCCAGTGTTTTCACTGCCCTCTCTGTTGTTCTTGCTAAGAGTGGAATTTGACTAGAGGAATTTGACATTGCTAAGTGAGGCACTTGCTTACTGTCCTATTTCAGATTTCTGTTGCTAAGGATGCTAACTATACTCTTGTTTTACTGCACCAGATATTTCTTCCTGTGACTCATTTAATTTACCTATGTTAGTATTGGCATCTTGTTCATGCTGAGATTGTACCCTAGAACATACAAGATGCAGCTTGTAATTTCATAAGTGCATTCTTTCTTGTGAATCTAGCGCAAATTTCCATTAGGTAATGTTGTTCAAATAAGTAAAATGAGTTTTTCGTATTCTTTGTTTTTGTGTGTTTACACACACATACACACATGCATATTTTTTCACTGAAAAAAACAAGGTTGAAATTGATGTTGTATTAGGTGGAACTATGAGTTAAAATGTCACATCTTAAACTCGAAGAAAACACTGTAATACACCAGCTATAGTTAATTGAAGTTACTAGAACTCACAACCTTGCCTTGCATAGTGTTCCTATCAATTATGTTGTTTCAGTTGTTGCAATGATTTTTATTAATGATGTCATAGAACATTTTATGTGTGATATAATACGTGAGGTAATAAGAAATGAATGACAAGGGTGTGAGGTGTAGTTACTTCACTTCTGGCGTGCCCAGCGGAGTGGGAGGGTAGTGGGTGCAGGGCCTGTGCCCAACTCATTGGTGCAAATGGCCTTTGGTTGTGCACAGTGGGTAGAAGAGGGTTGAGGGCAAGCTCTGGCCTTTGGCCAGGCCCTGTGCCTAACCCATTAGCGCACACAGCCTTTGGCTGTGCCCAGTGGTGAAGGTCCTGCACCATACCCCCGCAAGCAGCCAACCACCCCACTGCACACAGCCTTCAGCCATCTAGCAACAGTGCTGCACCCCTCTTTTCACAAAAAAGGCAAAGTTTGTTTTGGATGTTTAGGACAAGGGACTGACTTCCCATATTCTGCAATGGCGGCTGTCAACGAGCCAGATGACAGGAAGAACGTTGAGCTAGAGCAATTAGCATTGTAAACTCGTAACCAGACTAAATTGAAAATGAAAAGCAAAACAGTTTCACATAACTGACCAGAGTTTTCTTCCCATATAAATTGAAAAGCAAAAGTTTCACATAAGCGAGCTGACGGCCGCCACTCACAGTGAAACTTATCGGTAAAAGTGCAATTATCCATGTGACTGGCAAAAGTGCAATTAGCTATGTAACCGGAAAAAGTACAATAACCTATGTAACAGGATCAATGTCATGCAAAGCGCTCTACCTCTGCCCGCGCTGCAAAAAAAAGAGAAAACGTAGTCCAGAAACCGGTCGGAAAACACAGAGCATCGTATGTTTTCAGTACTTGGTCGGTGCGCTCGAGGAGGGATAAACACCAGAAAGGCATGATGTATGCATGCCTTACACTAATAAAAGCAATCGGCTTTTAAAAGGCAAACCCACCAATGAAAGAGACTTGAAGTGACATGGGCTTGGTTTGAAGCCCAAAGACCGATAACAACATGGGACAGAGCGCTTTGCGCTCGCCCCTAAAAATAACTTGCGACCAATCCAATGGCTCTACCTTTTGAGTTTTCATCCTGCGGGAGCCTTGAGAGATAAACTGTTAATTTATCTTTGAATTTGAACCATAATTTCTCAAACACTGCTGAACAGATTTACACCAAATCACAAAAACATGCTTTCTGGGTAAATATATAACTTTCTGCCCAATCTGATGTAATTCTGTTCAGCTGTTTTGGCTGTGTCATTGTCTATTCCTATAGAAAATGCAAAGGGAATAAAGTGTTTTGCACTCCACCCTTTTTACTGGAGACTACTTGACCTATCACCTTGAAACCTTCCTGAAAAGCGTTGAGGTGGATGAACTTTATTTGAAAAGTCTCTTCAAATAGCGCTACAGCTATTAGTAAAACAAAACATTTTCTTCCTATGGAAATTCTGACTTATCTGTAACTACACTGTGGTCACAAAGGTCATGCACAGCATAGGTTTGGTGGCCCATGAAGAGTTAAGCACAGGGCATGCAGCTAGTCCATATTGAACATCACCAAAGGACATGCACAGAGACAGTGGCCTGCATTTGGGGCGTTTGGTGCAACCCCTAGCTAGAGGCAAGAACCTGCAGTCAACCCTGCTGCAGATAGGTGAAGAATCTGAGCAGCATGGATTGGCCTCCTGCATAGGGGCGAGGAGGGGGCATGGCCCGGCAGGCCTGTGACTGAGCCCCTCTGAGCATGGCTCAAAGTTGAAACCTGCAGGTGTTGGTAGCTTGTGGAGAGTTGGGGACAGTGGTGTGCCAGAGGTGGGGGCCTGAAGCCAACCCTGGCTGCATATAGTTGAAGGCTAGAGCAAAGGGTGTTGGCTACCTGTAGAGAGGTAGGAGCAGGATATGGTTGAAGGCCAGGTCCCTCAACCACACCCCCATAGCTGGAGCTGGCTGCCCATGCAGTGTTGGGTGCCAGACCTGGCATGCTGCAAACACCCTCTGTGCATGACCAAAGACCGTGGGCTGGGCTGGGCTGTGACCATGCATGGGCTATGACCAACCCCTCACTGTCCATGTTCAAAGATCTAATGCAACACAAGTTACCCACCAGCAGCATGCTGGGCAGGAGGCTAATCCTGGCTACCAATTCTTCCTGTACATACATAAAGATCATGCACAGTGTAAGGAAATGGCTCCCTGTTGCAGTTACCCCCCACTTTTTGCCTGATACTGATGCCGACTTGACTGAGAATTGTGCTGGGACCCTGCTAACCAGGCCCCAGCACCAGTGTTCTTTCACCTAAAATGTACCATTGGTTCCCACAATTGGCACACCCCTGGCACACAGATAAGTCCCTTGTAAAAGGTACCAGTGGTACCAAGGGCCCTGTCACCAGGGAAGGTCCCTAAGGGCTGCAGCATATGTTGTGCCACCCTAAGGGACCCCTCACCTAACACATGCACACTGCCATTGTAGATTGTGTGTGTTGGTGGGGAGAAAAAGGCAAAGTCGGCATGGCATCGCCCTCAGGATACCATGCCCATAAAATACTGCCTGTGGCATAGGTAAGTCACCCCTCTAGCAGGCCCTACAGCCCTAAGGCAGGGTGCACTATACCACAGGTGAGGGCATAGGTGCATGAGCAATATGCCCCTACAGTGTCTAAGTCTATTCTTAGACATTGTAAGTACAATGCCATATTAAGTACAAGGCCATATTAAGTATATGGTCTGGGAGTTTGTCAAAAACGAACTCCACAGCTCCATAGTGGCTACACTGAATACTGGGAAGTATGGTATCAAACTTCTCAGAATAATAAACCCACACTGATGACAGTGTTGGATTTATAAAAAAATGCACACAGAGGGCATCTTAGAGATGCCCCCTGTATTTTACCCAATTGTTCAGTGCAGGACTGACTGGTCTGTGCCAGCCTATTGCTGAGAGACGAGTTTCTGACCCAATGTGGTGAGGGCCTTTGTGCTCTCTGAGGACAGAAACAAAAGCCTGCTCTGGGTGGAGGTGCTTCACACCTCCCCCCTGCAGGAACTGTAACACCTAGCAGTGAGCCTCAAAGGCTCAGGCTTCGTGTTACAATACCCCAGGGCACTCCAGCTAGTGAAGATGCCCGCCCCCTGTACACAGCCCCCACTTTTGGTGGCAAGTCCAGGGGAGATAATGAGAAAAACAAGGAGGAGTCACCCACCATTCAGGACAGCCCCTAAGGTGTCCTGAGCTGAGATGACCCCTGGCTTTAGAAATCCTCCATCTTGATTTTGGAGGATTCCCTCAAGAGGAATAGGGATGTGCCCCCCTCCCCTCAGGGAGGAGGCACAAAGAGGGTGTAGCCACCCTCAAGGACAGTAGCCATTGGCTACTGCCCTCCCAGACCTAAGCACACCCCTAAATTCAATATTTAGGGGCACCTCAGAACCCAGGAAATTAGATTCCTACAAACTGAAGACGAAGAAGGACTGCTGACCTGAAGCCCTGCAGAGAAGACGGAGACACCAACTGCTTTGGCCCTAGCCCTACCGGCCTGGCTCCTCACTTCAAGAAAAACTGCAACAGCAACATGTCCACCAGGGTCCAGCGACCTCTGAAACCTCAGAGGACTACCCTGCATCTAAAAGGATCAAGAAACTCCAGAGGACAGTGGCTCTGTTCCACAAAGACTGCAACTTTGCAACAAAGAAGCAACTTTTAAAGACCACACGTTTCCCGCCGGAAGCGTGAGACTTTCTACTCTACACCCGACGCCCCCGGCTCGACCTGGGAAAAACGAACTCTACAGGGAGGACTCCCAGGCGACTGCAAGCCAGTGAGTAGCCAGAGTTGACCGCCCACAGCGACTCCTGCAGAGGGAATCCAGAGGTTCCCCCTGACCGCGACTGCCTGCTTCAAGGAATACGACGCCTGGTAAAGACACTGCACCCGCAGCCCCCAGGACCTGAAGGATCCGACTTCCAGTGCAGGAGTGACCCCCAGGAGGCCCTCTCCCTGGCCCAGGTGGTGGCTACCCTGAGAAGCCCCCCCCCCCCCTTGCCTGCCTGCATCGCTGAAGAGACCCCTGGGTCTCCCATTGAAACCTATTGCGAACCCGACACCTGTTTGCACACTGCACCCGGCCGCCCCCGTGCCGCTGAGGGTGTACTTTCTGTGCTGACTTGTGTCCCCCCCGGTGCCCTACAAAACCCCCCTGGTCTGCCCTCCGAAGTCGCGGGTACTTACCTGCTGGCAGACTGGAACCGGGGCACCCCTATTTCCATTGAAGCTTATGCGTTTTGGCCACCACTTTGACCTCTGCACCTGACCGGCCCTGAGCTGCTGGTGTGGTAACTTTGGGGTTGCCCTGAACCCCCAACAGGGCTACCTTGGACCCAACTTTGAACCCTGTAAGTGCTTTACTTACCTGTGAAACTAACAAATACTAACCTCCCCCAGGAACTGTTGAATTTTGCAGTGTCCAATTTTAAAATAGCTTATGGCCATTTTTGCCAAAACTGTACATGCTATTGTGATGATTCAAAGTTCCTAAGATACCTGAGTGAAATACATTTCATTTAAAGTATTGTTTGTAAATCTTGAACCTGTGGTTCTTAAAATAATCTAAGAAAATATAATTTTCTATATAAAAACCTATTGGCCTGGAATTGTCTTTGAGTGTGTGTTCCTCATTTATTGCCTGTGTGTCTACAACAAATGCTTAACACTATCCTCTGATAAGCCTACTGCTCGACCACACTACCACAAAATAGAGCATTAAAATTATCTCTTTTTGCCACTATCTTACCTCTAAGGGGAACCCTTGGACTCTGTGCATGCTATTTCTTACTTTGAAATAGTACATACAGAGCCAACTTCCTACACACAGCTTTGGATTTCCAAACAGGGACAAATGGATACATGGAACTCTTAGATGTTGTGTAAGATTAAAAACACACTACATTGAAAAAACAAAGGGAAAAGTCCATTTATGTTAGCATTGGTTGACACTTCAAATTAAGATTAAAAAGAAAACCTGAGAAATTCACCTAAAATGCAGTTAACGAGCATTTATAGTTATGAATTGAAACTGAAAAAATATATGTAAGTATATACATAGTCGATCGTTCCCACCAAGCAAAAGTAAACAAAGTCCACTTTCAGACAGTGGGAGCTGTCACACAGCTCCCCCTGGTAGAAAGCAGAGTTTTCATCTGTTTCCCTTCACACAAATATGCGTGCAGGAAAACAGTTGAAAACATTGCTCCCACAAGCAGGGAGCTGCTATTTAAAGCAGCTCCCTGCTTGGGAAGCAATGGCAGGTCCTGCAGGACGTGGGGAGTTGGCAATGACATGGGGGCCTTGAGGCTCCCCCACGGTCCTGTCACTTTCTCTCTCTTCCATCCCACAAAGGGATGGAAGCGAGAGAGAGACATTTTTATTGTCTCTCCATACAATGACTTCATATAGTCAGACTAGAAAGATGTTGGATACGAATGTTCTAGTTACATTTGGATATAGAGCACAACTGAGTCACTTCTTGCCTAATGGTCAAGGTCTTGTGCTGTCAATCAGTAGGCTGAATGTTCAAATCCTAGTGTTGCTTGACAGTCTGTTTGTTTTTTTACTAGTGTTTTGACTGTTATACCTTCCTAGTGATGGAACATTCATGTTTCTTTCAAATCACCTGTGTAGGTTGACTGTCAGGTATGTCTGGAAGCATCACAGTAAGGAATCACCTATGGCCTAAAGGTTAAGGTCATAGAAACTCACAATCAAGGAGTGTCTGTGGTCATTTCCCTTCTTTAATTTATTTTAGACTTCAGAAGTTTAAGGTTCACACTGAAAGGTGATCTCACTCTTTTTAATTGCCAAATACACTTTCCTTTTAAATTTGTCCAGAAATATCTAAATCATAAAAGCCTAAAACTTTCTCTATCTTTCTCCCTTTCTCTCTCTCTCTCAATTTCTCTCTTTCAGTCTCTTTCTACCATTCACACACCCACTCCAACCTTTACTTACCCATTCACAGACCCACTCAGACAGTCACACAACCACTGACAGACTCACACAGAGGCCTGTGCACCCACTCACAGCCCCACTAAGGCCCTCATGCACCCACTCACAGACCCACTCAGATACTCATGTACCCACTCACAGACCCATTCAGACCCTCTCACACCGACTCTCACAGACCCACACAGACACTGACACACCCACTCACAGACCCACTAAGACACTGATGCACCCACACTTACACCCAGACAGATAATCTCACAGCCACTCTCACACCCAAATACACCCTCTCACACCTATCCTCACACCCAGAGAGACAGGCCGTGGCCAACTCGCTGCGCGCAGTGCGCGGTTGGATGATTAAAGGGGGTTTGCATGGCCAGGCCTTGCGGCCAACTCTCACTGTGCACAGCCAAAGGCCATGCTCAGTGGGGGTTGGATTAGTGTAGAGTAATAAAAATTTCTTTATGTTAAAAAAACATGGAATTTCACAGAAAAAAACGAAGGTTACAGGGACATGTTAGGGAATAGAATTAAGAAAACAATAGAAGTTAGCTGAAAAAAGAAAGGTTATAGGAACATTATAGTTAGGCTCATATTTCACATGTACAAAACCAGTGAAATTCAGCTGTTAAAGTTACCTCAGCTAACTATAACTTGCATCCCCATAATGCACTACATATGACCTCATATATTACATCACTTATGACATGGTGAATGGCATCACTGATGACAACACTGATGACATCTCAATCACCTCATCTCAGTGAATATATGTACATATTTATATGTAGACAAATCCACATACACAAACACACACACACACACACATTCACTGAAAAAAATAAAGGATAGAGGGACGTTATAATTAGGTACTGATTTTTGCTCTCACAAAACCTCACATACTACATCACTCATGACATGGTCAGTGACATCATCGATGACATCTCATATGACATTACTGATTACATCATTCAGTTTGTGTGTGTAAACATTTTTTTGTGAGTTAGAGATACATAGTAAGGTATTGCATAACTTAAAGTAGTAATCTTCCAGAGCTACTGATCCCAGTGATAGTATCCGTTATGTTTGTATTCTGAGTGGATATGCATGTGTCTGCATTTGTATGTAAGTGGTTGAGTGAGTGGGTTTCTCTGTAGCTGTATGGGTAAACAAGTGGATGTGTGAGTAGTTCAATCTGTGAGTGAGTGGTTTTCTGAGTAGTTGTGGTGGTGAGTAACTGAGTGCTTCTATGGCTGGGTGAATGGCTGTGTGAGTGGCTCTTTGAGTGAGTTAGAGGCTGAATCAGTATCTGTTTGGACGAATTAGTGAGTGTGTCAGTGACTGTATGCGTGAGTGAGTGTAGTAGTGAATGTATAGGTGAGTGTGTACTTGTATCAGTATCTGTGTAGGAGAGTGAGCATACGTGTTAGTATCTATATGACTCAGTGACTGGGTGTGTAAGTAACTGTGTGAGTAAGTTACTGGTTATATTATTTGCTGTACGGATGAGTGAGTGGGTATACAAGTAGTTGTATGGCTGAGTGACTCACTGTCTGGATGGCTGTATGTCTGTATAACTGTGTATCTGTGTGGCTTATTGCTGAGTAAGTGGGTGTATGAGGATGATTTTGGGGTGTGTGAGTGTCTCAGTCAGTGGCTGTATACAAGAATAAGAATAAGATAAGTGTATTAGGTGTGTAGCTGTCTGAATGGCTTTATGGGTGTATAAGTTGGTGTGTGAGTAATTGCATGGCTAAGTGAGTGGTTGTGTGACAGACTTTGTGAGTAAGCAAATGGGTGTGTGAGTGCCTTTTACAATGAGTGAGTGATTTTGTTTGTAGCTGTATGGGTGTGTGAATGGGTATGTGAGCAGTTGTGTGAGAATGTGAGTGGGTGTTTGAGAGCTTTGAATGGGCAAGATAGTGAGTTGTGAGAGACTTTAAGTGGATGATGTCATTAGTGGTCATCAGTGATGTCACTGACCCTGTCATGAGTGATGTAATATGTGAGGTCATAAGCAGTGCATTGCAGGAGCATAAGTTATAGTTAGGGCTGGTAACTATAACTGCTGAATGTATATGATTTTGTGTGATTAAATGCAGTACTTAACTATGACACCCCTCAATTAATTTCTAAGGTTTTTTAAATAAATTTCCTTACTATAATGTCCCTGTAACCTTTGGCTTTTTAGTGAATTTCTGAGTTTTTTTTATTCTATTTCCTAACTATAAGGTCCTGTAACCTTTGTTTTTTTAGTGAATTTCTAAGATATTTTTATTCTATGTCCTAAATATACCATCCATGTAACCTTTGTTTTTTTCAGTGACTTACTAATTTTTTTTTTTTCTATTTCCTAAATATAACGTCCCTGTAACCTTTGGTTTGTAATTGAATTTCTAAGTTTTTTTTTAATTATATGGGATGTTATGCATGCCTGCTGCTTGCATTTGCTCATTCTCACTGTTTTCTCTTGCTCTCATCCCCATTTTGTGCATGTCTGCTGCTTGCCTTTCCCTCCTTCGCACTGCTCTCTCCTTGCTCTCAGCCCTGCTGTGTGCGTGCCTGCTGCTTAGCTTTCCCTCCTCCTCACTGCTCTCTCCTCAATCTCAGCCCTGCTTTGTGCTTGCCCGCTGCTTGCCTGTAGCTCCTTCTCACTGCTTTCTCCTTGCTCTCAGCCCCATTTTGTGTGTGTCTGCTGCTTGCCTTTACCTCCTTCTCACTGCTTTCTCCTCACTCTCAGTCTCTTTTTGTGCATGCTTCCTGGCTGCCTTTCATTCCTTCTCACTGCTTTCTCCTCACTCTCAGCCCCGTTTTGTGTGTGTCTGCTGCTTGCCTTTTATTAGTTCTCACTGCTTTCTCATCGCTCCCATCCCCATTTTGTGGTGCCAGTGCTTACCTTTCCCTTCTTCACACTGATTTCTCCTTGCTCTCAGGCCCGTTTGTGTGTGTCCACTGTTTGCCTTTCTGTCCTTCTAACAGCTCAACCACCCCCAGTTTTTGCGTGCCTGATGTTTGCCTTTCCCTCCTTCTCACTGCTTTCTCCTCACTGTCAGGTGCGTTTTGTGCAAGCCTGTTGCTTGCCTTTCCCTCCTTCTTACTGCTTTTTCCTCACTCTGTGCCCCATTATGTGTATGTCTGCTGCTTGCCATTCCCTCCATTTCACTGCTTTCCCCCACCCCAGTTTTGTGCAAGCCTGCCATTTGTTTGTCGTTCCTTCACACTGCTTTCTCCCCGTTTTCAGCCCTGTTTTGTGCGTGCCTGCAGCTTGTTTTTCGCTTCTTCTCGCTGCTTTCTCCTTGTTCTCACGCCTGTTTTCTGCATGCCTGCTGCTTGCCTTTCACTCCTCCTCACTGCTTTCTCCTCGTTCTCAGCCTGTTTTGTGTATGCATGCTGCTTCAAAATCCCTATGGGAATTAAAATGGGGAATGGGCTTTTTTTTTTTAACCTTTTTCTCAGCCCCGTTTGACAGATCACCCCGAAGCACACAATGTACAACAAGACCTTTGGGCACCTTTTTATTTGAAAATGTCCTAAAGATTCATGAAACAGCACCCTTTTTTAATGGAAACTATGTCCTAACTGTACCTTCTGGCGACTGCAAGTAGGTTTTATAGATAGATAGATAGATAGATAGATAGATAGATAGATAGATAGATAGATAGATAGATAGATAGATAGATAGATAGATAGATAGATAGATAGATAGAGTGATCCATCAAGCAGGGGCTGAGAAAAAAGGGAGAATAAAAAAAAGTATATTTTCCCATGTTAATTCACATGGACTCTTTAGACATGCCTGCAGCCCGACCCGCTGGACGGTATTGCACCAAATTTGGCAAAAAGGGTAAATTTTGGTCCGCAGATCACTCTTTTATATATTTGCTGTAAATCTGTTCAGTAATTTAGGAGAAATTGAAGAAAATCCAAATTTGTATATGTAGGGTTGCGACAACTTTGCAAATACTGCTTATCTCATGCTGAGATCTGATTAGCTGCCAACCCTTCAACCAGGAAGTAGTGGCAGCCATTTTGAGTCTCAGTTTTAGCAAAGTGTCAAAATCAAACAAAAACAAAAGAAAAGGGGGCAACGTACCTTTACACGGGCTCCCACGCTTGCTTAAAATTTTGACCCAGGTGGGTCAGCCACCTCCCCAGGGCGAAACGTACAACATTAGCAGGGGGAGCTGACAGCAACACTCCACTTTCAGCAAGTGGGAGCTTGAAAAATGCTTCAGCTTGCTGAAAGAAGAGTTTTCATCTCTTTCCCTGTCAGCCAACATGCTGGCAGGGAAAGAGATGTAAACATTGCTCCTGCATGCAGAGAGCTGCTATTTGCCTGGAGGGAGCTAGTACTGCGGGGCCTTCAGGCTCCCCCCCACTGTCCCCATAAGCACTTAAATCTGTAAAGTACAAATCATCCAAGTCTGTTTTCTCTGCAGTTTCACCTTGTATAGACAGCAGATGAAGAGGCTCAAGGACATGGAAAGTTTACACACAAGGTCACTGAAGACATTTCCTCAGTGTCCTTTACCCAGCTGTAATGTAGGAGATTCACAGTACATTTACTTAAAGAGGTAACACTTTAGCCGGTAGAACATATTCCAGTTTGGTAGAGATTTTGCACAAAAGGGTGGTTGTTCGTGTATGAATACGCATGGTAGCCTTCATTCTGGCAGGATGATCATTTCACAGAAATTAAACCTCAACGGTAAGCGCTTACAGATATAAACAAAGCAGATGCTCAAGCTTCACTTCTCTAGAGTACAAATCATCCGCATTTCTAGTGCTTGGTCAAGGCAAAGCAAGTGTTTTTTTCTCTTCATCTTCACCTTGAAAGCTTATCTGTAAACCTTCATGGATGTGTTTGCATTTTTTCAAGCACAATATCTCAGGTAGTGACTGTGGCAAGTTTGATCTTTCTTGTCAACTGCTGCTAAGAGCCAACCCCCTTTGGCTGTCCCCAACGCAGGGTTGGGTAGTTACAGGGGTTTGGCCGCTGGTCCTGGCCACAAGCCCTACGGCCAACCCCCACCGCACATGGCCAAAGGCTGTGAATGGCATGTGGTTGGGTGGTTATAGGGGGTTGGCCACGCCCTGCACACAACCCCCCTGCCACGCACAGCCGACAGAAAAGTTGCAGTTGCCATTTTGGTTGTTGTATCAGCTTGAAGGTGGGGAAAACACAGTGCAAAATTGCAGGTATTCTGACCCCATAGGACACATAGAAGGGTCCCTTAGGGACCCCACAATGGCAAATAATTGCCCAATTAACTTTTTACATCCATTCCACAGATCCTCCGAGGGGCTCAGCACAGCCCCCTGTGTAAATCCCTCAGTGGATCAGAAGGCCATGCACAGCTTGGCTTTGGGTGCATTTGGGAGGGTTGACCGTGAAGCCTGCAGCAAACCCCTGCTGCACATGGCCATAGGCCATGCTCGGCGCTAGTTATATTAATGTGCTTGTTAAAAAAAAAACATAGAAAAAAAAAGGTTACAGGTATGTTATATTTAAGCGGACATTTTACCCGTGGAAAACCATAGAAATTCAGCAGTTATAGTTATACTTATAGTTATACGTATCTGAAGAAACTATAACTATGCCGGAAAGTAACTTTAGGCAATGAGTGATAGTTTCAACATACGTATAACTACAAATATTACAATACCTGCTGAATTTCTTTGGTTAAAACATCAATTAACTATAACGTCCCTGTAACCTTTGTTGTTTTAGATGTTGGCCACAGGGCATGTCTCTTTGGGTGTGAGAGTAGGTGTAAGAGGGTGTCCCTGGGTGTGAGACTGGGTGTGACAGTGTCTGCCTGGGTGTGAGAGTGGGTGTGAGAGGCTCTATGTAGGTGTGAGAGTGTCTGGGTGTGATAATAAGTGTGAGAGGGAGTTTCTGGGTGAGAGAGTGTCTAAGTGGATCTGTGAATGGTGCATGAGTGTCTGAATGGGTCTGGGAGTGTGTGCGTGAGTCTCTGAGTGGGACTGTGAGTGGGTGTGTGAGTGTCTAAGTGGATCTGTGAGTGCTTGAGTAAGTAATACATCTGTGAGCAAGTATATGAGTTTCTGAGTGGGTCTGTGAGGTACTGCATGAGTCTCTGTGTCTGTGAGTGAGTTCATGAGTTTCTGAGTGGGTCTGTGAGTGACTGTGTGAGTCTCTGAGTGGGTCTGTGAGTGGGTGCTTGAGCCTGAGTGAGCCTGTGTTTCTGTGTGGGTGTGTCAGTAGCTGCATGAGTGACTCCTCTACCAAGGTACTGCACCTCCCTGTTTATCCAACAAGAGTCAACAGTTTTGTGCAAAATGTCTACCCAACTGAAGTACTTTTTGTTGGTTAGCTAGTAAGTGCTACCTTGTTGGGTAAATGTCCAGTGTGTATTCTACACTACAGCTGCCTTATGGACCATGAGGAAATGTCTCCAGGTGACCTTGTGTGCTTTTAGCAAAGTGATTGTTCCTCATGCGTCTTTCTCCAGAATTCTGGGATAACATGAATCCTGTTATAGAGAGGCCAATGAGTCTACAAAGACATAAATCTCCAATGAAACAGGGTCCTTCTTCTTATCTATTTGACATAAGTGCTTTTTATGGGCGAGCGCAAAGCGCTCCGTCCCATGCTGTAATCTCTCTTTGGGCTTCTAACAACGCCCATGTCACGTCAGTCAGTTTCATTGGTTCGTGGGCTTGCCTTTGAAAATCCGCTTGCTTTCATTTATGAAAGGCATTCATACGTCATGCCTTTTCTGGTGTTTATCCCACCTACACAGCATCGGTAAACTACTAAAACCATTCAAGGCTCGATGTTTTCAGCATGGTTTCCGGACTACTTTACCTTTTTATTTTCCATGCAGTGCGATCACGCTGGGGTTTACATAGCGCAATCGCGCTCAGTTTTTCCATTTCTGTTTCAATTTCAGCGTGATTGTGCTGCATTTTACATAGAGCAATCGTGCTGTATTTTTTTTCTTGTAATTTGTGTGGCTAATAGCTCTAACTCGAGCAAATGTGAGACCCGTTGCATTGCAAATGCTTGTTTGTTTTGTGTCATCATATTCCTCAGCATCAGGAATGCACCACCAAAATCGTCAGGAAACACACTGGTCGGCCTGTTGGTAAGATGTACATCGTCCTGGTAAAAAGGCAGCTCCCCTCCCTGGCCTGATTTCAGAGGCGGGGATCCCATCCCTTGGGGCCCAGTCATAAATAAATGGAAGAAGGGGGTGCGTGGCATCACTCCCTGGGCCGAATTTGACCCAGGGACCCTATCCCCTGGAGCCTGGCCTTCAATAATAAAGAAAGGGCACAGCACTGCTCCTCTCTTCTGGCCAATCTCTTCCCCGGTGACCCCATCCCCCGAACCTGGCCTTCACTAAATTGAGTAGGGGGGCTGTGCGGCCCCCTTTCCCTGGACAATTTTGGCCCCAGGTACCCAATCAACTGGGGCCCAGCCATGTCTTCTGGGTGCCCACAGGGCATTCTGTGTGCAGTGGGTCCAGAGGAGAAGCCTGAATGCCCCCGTGGTACCAGCTGGCTCCCTGCCTCCTACAGGAGCCTGCATTGCTTTTGCACACAGGGAGCTGCTAAACATGCAGCTTCCTGTGTGCCAGATCAATCATTTAATTTCATCTAATTTCATCTATTTCCCTGCCTGCCACTCTGCAGGCAGGGAAAGAGATTAAACCTCTGCTTCTAATGAGTGAAAGCTCTTTGACAGCTCTCACCTGCTGAAAGCAGAGTGTTAGCTTTGAGTTGGCGGGAGCTCTCAAAGCTCCCACCAAGTCAGAGCAAACAACTATGTCCCAGGGATGGGCAACCTAGGACATAACAGGAGCCGGTCCTGAGGAGTGGTGGTCCCCAGAGCCATTTTTGGTTCAACAAGGGGGGACCACGCAGGCCCCCCAATCTTTAATTTAGCCCTGGCGAGGTGGTGGCCGTAAATGGACCCACTTCATCATTTTATTTCACCCGGGGGGTGGCGGTCCTTGGGATGTGGAAGAGCCATCTGGTCCCCCGTTAACTGCAATCAATTGCCCTGGGAAGGTGGCTGTATCTGGGGCTGCAGGAGGGCTAAACATGCCCCCCACATAAATTTCATATTCAGTCCTGGGGAGGTGGTGATCCTGAGGATGTGGGAGAGGCTTACGGGCCTCGCCTTTTACAAATAAACATTTTGCCATGGGGAGGTGGTGGTCGCTGGGGCTAGTAGAAGCCCTAGGAGGAAGGCCCATGATCACCCCTCCTTTTTCAATCAATAAATTAATCAATCATTAGATTTGTAAAGCAAGGCTTATCACCCCAGGGGGTATTCAGACTCCTTTTTTAATCTTCCAAGGCCCGTGGGAGATGGCCCTTCTTTTTTTAAATCTTGGAAAAATCTGCAGATCCGGATATGTGGATTATTCTGGGATATTTCTTTTAAATGTGCTTTATAACCCTGGTGGGGTCCATGAGGGACCCCTAGACCAAGGCTAGGGGCAGAGGGTGACCCTTCCCTGGCCACTTTTCCTTTTTTCAACTTTTTTTGTGACACTTCACTGAAGTCAAGTCCCAAGATGGCTACCAACACTTCCTTGTCCCTGCATGCTTGCAGGTGTCATAGTTGGACTCTTGCTCTAGGGCGACTGCTGGTTCTAGGAGTACAGTACTTATGTTTGTAGACAACTATGCAAATCCTACAACAAATCGCAACTGTCATCACCACACTTCCGGCTCACAAGCAGCACCTCACCAAAAACACAAACAGTAAAAGGTGATTTGTGGCAGCCTTTATGCATGGACTCAAGAGTGTGACATCTCAGGGAGTGTCGTGGTTAAACGGAGATTACCCCTTTCTCACATGAACAACATGTCTCAATCAAACACAGGCAATGAAGAAGATGCAGTAAAGTTTCAATAGGTTTTATTTAGCAAAACTGCAATCTGCGATAAGTTGCATTTGCTGCAATGATTAGGATAATGAACAGTGCAAGAAACAGAATGGTAAAGACACGAGTCATTAATACAAAGACCTCCACCATCTTTCAAGAACATGTAATGACATGAGATGTGAAATATGTCCTAATACCCTAGCATAATGAGCCTAACCTCTAACCTAAAAGAGAGCTAGGTATGTTAAACCTAATCTGCCAATGCCATGTCCATGAGAAGAGCCCCCCAACCCTTGTTACCTTGGAATGAGGTGTCTAGCTCTGACTCGGTAGGGACACGAAGGCTGGGATCAGCTTCAAGGCGACGTCAGCATCGATAGCAGCGATGGCACCTGGTCGGAATCCCTCTGACTATCTGTTTAAGTGAGGAGTATTTATACAGATCTGCTTGGACCCTTGACATAGGTCTGTTCCCAAACAATAGATAACAAGCAATTCTTGGAACAGTAATTTACATAAAAAATTCCCTCAAAAGCGTGAAGAGGGATAGTACCTAATGTGAACACCTGCAGTTTATCTTTGACGCTTGAAATTGATGCCTTAGCGCGGTGGCACTGATAACGCAAACTAAAACATGGGGCTAACTAAAAACAAGGCAGCCATTTTGAAAGATTTAATTAAATAAATGCGCCAAAACAGAGCAAGCTAAGTAGGGTAAATGTCACTAGGTGACGGGGCACGAGTCTGCAAGCCAAAGGCTAAGCTAACTCCTGTATCCCATTAAAACAAACTAGGATTCACTACACAGGCTTTACGAATTAAAGCTTTGGATTTGACCTGCTTTAGAGGTCCGGCTGTCAAAACCTGTGTTTGCTTTGATTTAGGTGCAGCTGCAGAGCTGCAGCCAAGCCACAGCAAACAGCTATGTCCCAGGGTGGGCACCCTGGACCATAGCAGGAGCCGGCCCTGGGGGGTGGTGGTCCCCAGGGCCATCTGTGGCTCCACCGGTGGTGGTCCCCAGGGCTAAAGGGGAGTCTGAAATGGACCCCAGTTACCTTATTAAGTATGTGCCTCAGGGATGGTGGTCCTCGGGGCAATGGGGTCCCAAAGGAACCCCCTTTTCATTTTTTGAATATTTGCCCCGGGGGTTGGTGGTCCCCGGAGCAGGGGAGTCACAGGCCCAGCATGTTTTTTCTTAAATTCCCCAGGAAGGTGATGATCCCCTGGCAGCGGGACAGGGTTGGGCACTCCCCACTTATTATACCACAGCCCTGGAGAGGTGGCAATCCCCAGGGCAGTGGGCAGTGGGGAGGGGCACCCACCCCCAGCATACACATTATAAGTCCCAGGTAGGTAGTGGTCCCTGCGACAGAGGGAGGGGGCCAGGAGCCCCCCAACATTTCTAAATAAATGCAGCTGGAACTAGGCCCACCCGGGGGCTTTATGACAACAAAGTGCAGGAGCCCAAAGCAGACATGTTAGACTCATACTTAAAACAAAGTAAAGCCACCAGCACCAACCCATTTACAAAAATCCCCTCCAACAGTAAGCCAACCCAGCCTCTACATTCCTTCACAAACAATTATCACAAAGTGAATTGAATGAATTTTAGCTCACGTGCTACAACTATGCAGATGACATACTCCTTAATCTGGAAAACTTCAAAGACATTAGAAAATAAAAAATCTTCAGTTGCCTCAAAGCCATAGACCAGTGGATGACATGGAGCCATTTGAAACTGACTGCTCCCAGAAAGGGACAATCTGGGACCACCTCCTAAGGAAGTCAAAAACCTTGGAATTA
The DNA here is from genome assembly GCF_031143425.1 of Pleurodeles waltl. Classification (NCBI taxonomy): domain Eukaryota; kingdom Metazoa; phylum Chordata; class Amphibia; order Caudata; family Salamandridae; genus Pleurodeles; species Pleurodeles waltl. The sequence goes on along the minus strand of NC_090446.1, from coordinate 747,666,175 downwards.
CCATGGACCCCAAGTGAACAATGAATGCTCAAGTGGACAAATTAGCAAGGTTAAGCTTCATCATCATAAAAACTCTGTGATGCATCTTTCCCCACATGGGATTTCCACAGAAGGTCCAGGCTACTATCTCTCTTGTACTGTCTAAAGTGGATTACGCCAATGGCATTTACCACAGATCATCCCTATCAACTATGAAAAGACTACAACGGATTCAGAACTCTACTGCCAGTCTACTCCTACATGTAAAACTACAAGCCCACATATCCCCTGCCTTGAGGATCCTACATTGGTTTCCGGTTGCCAGATTATCCACCTTTAAGCTGCTTTGTATCACCCACAAAGCAATACATGGAACAGGACTGCTTTTCTCCAGGAATAAAATCATCAAATACATTCAACAAAGGAAACTGCGCTCAAGATTGGCACCTAGCCTCAAACCCCCACCATAGAAGAAAAAGACAATAGGTGGTACATCTTTCTTGGTTCAGTTGACCAAAGGAATTCATTACACCTAATTATAAGATCCAGGGCTAACTATCTTATCTTCAGAGGACTACTCAAAAGTCGACTTTTTCCTACATAACAACCATATTCAAACAGTAATGTACACCATATCCCTGTGTATGTAAACATTTATTATTTGATTATATGTGTATATAGTGTGTATAGTGTGTATTTCTTTGAACAAATATGTCTAATAACTACGTTTTTTTAAATAAATGGATACTTTTTAGGCCTGCTTAACAAATGTATATGTTACTTATGGTTAAAGATATATATATATATATATATATATATATATATATATATATATATATATATACACATACTACTCCTGAGAAGTGCTTTGATGCATCATTAGGGGTAGTAAGTGCTATATAAATACAACTACAACTACTATATATATATGTCATGTATTTATATGTACACACACAATAGGCTTTGCAGGTTGGTAGAATGACATAAAACACTTCACTCTATTGGTGACACAAGCTAGCTGATGTCACAGCAAACATGCCAATCTGCATGTTGGCAGCAGCTGTCCATCGAACTTTTCCAACATGTTTTATTTTTAAAAACCAGCCCCTAAAGTGAGAGATTTTCTTTTCAATTTAAAAAAAAAAAACGAAAAACCTCCAACCATCAGAGATTTTGTCCATGATTTAGGAGGTAATTTTTCTTTTGTTTTACTGTCCCTCACAGCCAGAGTATACCTGGTGGTAATGGACACTAAAAACACAAATGTCATGTGACTACCCACTCAAAATAGGAGGGACAGTCAGATGGCTTACATCCACTGGTCCATACTCCCTTGGGCTGTCGGAGGAAGGTTAATGCCGAAGGAGTAAATCTTACTGAGCACAAAATAGGCAGTCTGCCCACATCTAAATTTGGCAGATAGATTGAGACTTCAGCAGATAGGGTACTCTGCCGCCACGTAGCTCTCTCTCCTCCATTCTCTGAAATAGCCTCTTTAATACAAAGAAACCAGATCCAAGAGGAAGAAGTTATAGCTCAGAATACAGAGTTTTTTTTTAAATATATGAATACAGAAATAAATTACTCCTAACGGGTGCAGATTGAGGAGGACAGATAGGAAATTGAAAAAGTAGAGGTTTTAACAATCAAATATTTATTTGATGCAGAAATCAGACACCTTATTGTTGAGTCCCAGCCATATTTCTTCAGAAAAATCTAGAAGCATCTTTGATTTTTCATGCACCTGAAACCCACATAAGATAGTAGATGTCTGCAGAGAGACGTCAATTTGAAAAATGCACATTTAGCAAGTTCAGAATGTTAAGAAGCCCAGCCCACTAATAATAGCCAAGATGTCTTATAAATATTGTGGATCTTGGTAAATAAATGTATCTGTTGGGTTGTTAGCTATCTCACCAGTAAGATATACCTTGCCATTGTTTTTCTTGAGATTGATATCAAGGCATTGTTGGGACATCAATATGCTTTCTTCTGTCTGCCATTTTACATTTGGTGAGATAAAGGGGAGTACATTTTCACCCTAAATAGTAAATTATTTTACACAATTTTGATTGCTCTAATCTACTGATGTTGATCATCTACATTTTAGTTTAATTAAATCTAAATTGTATTTGATTGTATGTGATCTCGGTTTCAATTAATTAAATAAAGTGTAATTTTAATTCCTATTTTTCCAGTTGCTGTCATGTTCCCCCTTTGCCTCAGTGTCCATATTTTTTTCTAAAATGTTTAGCCTTCTGAAAGCCATTAAGCTATCAATATTTTCTGTATCACTTAAATAATGTGCTCACTTTCATTTCTTATATATATTATGTCAAGTGCCACAACTTATGAGAGTGCAAAATATGGCACACATTTTTGCTTAAGGGGACTGGTTTGAGCAGAAAATGTTTCATGGGAGACATGTTCGAACAGAAAATGTCTTATAAGACAAACCTGTCCCATTGCTTATGATCACAAGACCCATATTCAATTTGTACTTGATATGGCCCAAAGTTAATTACACATAATTTATGCATCTTTTCATGTCATTTTTTTCCAAAATTGTATGCAATTTTGGAGAAAATGATCTGCTTTATAAAATCACTTAAAATATTTAAACAATGTTTAACATGTCTAGGAGAAAGAAGATTCTACACTTTCTGTTGAATTATCCAGAATCAGGAGCCAATACAATAGACATTAGTTACTTTGTAAGGTCCAGTAGAATGGGGATGTTATCATTATGAAACTGAACTCTACCTTCAGAGATCAAAGACACACTTTGGGCTCCACAAACGTGTTGTAAATTAAAGTCTGAATACTGTCTTAACTTTAGTGAGTGTATATCATCAATATTTAAACATTTTTCTAGTTCTGAAACAAACCTTAGTAAATGTAAATGGTGAAAGCCTCATAAATGTATGTGACTTCACTAGCAACACTGATCATTACCTCTACTCAGTATTGTGAACAAGGAATCAAATAAAAAGAAGTACTGTTCTTTATACTAGTGAATATGGGCTGCTCGCTATCCTAGAGATATATTTGAATAATGGTAAGACTGCTCAGTAGGCCAACCTATTAAAGTTTAATCCTTGGTTTTCTTCAGTGCTGACAGTATGGTCTCTTTCAGCTGATAAATTCTGAAACTATCTCAAACTGTTTCCCATAAATCACCCAGGAATTGTCACAAATGAATCTTATGATATAAAGCAAAAACATGTTACTTCTCTGGAGCACCCTTGATTGTCCACTAATGTCTCTGTTTCTAAGGGTTTGTGGATGAAAATCAACATGCTCCTAAAAATATTCAAAAGGCACTCATAGACAGAACTCTGGGCCTAATCTAAAGCTCTCACGTACAGGGTGGTACCCACAAATATGGCAAAATGCCAGGTCTGCCAAACTGATGGTCTAAACCTCTATTGAAATTTGAATGGAAAGTTATCTATCTGATTGTGGAGGCTCTAGTGGCTCTGAAGACGGAAACCATACACCGACAGCCTAACACGGTTTGGGCCGTTAATGTAGGTGCATCAGAGCATTCCCCCTTTTAGAGAGGGCAGTTTGATGTACTTTTTGTCAGTTTTTCAGGGAAACCCTGGTATTCCCAAACAGAAAAAAGTAAAAAAATAAACATACTTCTGCTTTGAGAAAAAACGTTCAGAGAGTGGCTGCATGAAGGATGGTGGTCACTCAGCAAAATTTTAGTGCCATCAGAGTGGCCAACATGGCTGAAGTCACAGAGATCTCCACAGCACTTGAGGAGATCACTAAACATGGTGGGCAGAAATTCAGCCTGGATAACAAAGGTAAATCCCTCTAACACTCTACTGGAAGGTGGGCTGCCAACCATACTCTAAATGAGGTCCTCTGTCAAGAACTCTTCTAGAACATTTGGATGAGATACTTGAGAAGAACTTTAAAAGCCAGCTCAAAACCTAACTCCCTGTAAACACAGCAAGATAATTAACCACAAATACTGGGCCTTATTTAGAGTTTGGCAGACAGGATACTCAGTCAAAACCTGGTGGATATTCTGTTGGCTGTATTATAAGTGTCATAGGCTATACTGCACTTGTCATACAGAGGACGGGACATTCATTATGTTTGTGATAATGTATCTCATCTACTAAACACTAAATAAAACCCATTGAGCTTTTATGAAAATGCTCAGTTTAAAAAATTGAAACACAAAATCAGGCAATCTATCCTGCACATTAGTGACATACAAATCACTGCTGAATTTTAGAAGTAACATAGAAAAAAATATTATAATTTCAGCAGATATTGGCCTTAATTCCTCCCTGATTTTATTTATGATGTATCTTCTTTCAAATATGCACGCATATTTCAAAAACAATGTCTTCATAAAGCTGTGTTAGTGTTCAAAGGTACTGCTCAACTAATAGAAATGTTCCTTTAACACTTCAATTGATAACAGATCTCATTTTTCTCTTTAAAGAGAAAAGAGAGTTTCTCAAACCTGGCGGATCAAAAATCTGCAATAAAATCAGGAGATGATTTTATAAAGTCCATGGCTAAATTATTAATTTCACATTAGGTATTTTGCTGTGGCATTGTTGGTTCATTATATTATCACTCTAGCTTCCTTCTCCTTGTGTTTCCAGTAGTTTGCTCATTATATTTTACTATCCTTTTCTGTTGAATAATGCATTGTAATAAATATCTGACACCCATGTTTGGTTAGCTCAATTTTTCATCACAATGAGTTTTGTATTCTGCCAAAGACCGGGAGGAGAGGCAGCTGCCAGGCTGCTGGCGCCTCCTCCTGCCCTATTAGGATGTTCCCACCATGATGGCAGTGGGAACATCCACAGCTGCATTGGTCTTGGCTTATCATGGAGCTTATCATGGAGCTGAGGCCTCTGCAGCTGCATACGGGGGCTGTGCAGCACCCACCAAATGCGCACTGTCGGCCTATGCATACAGTGCACATTTCATGTGTCATGCATGGGGGGGCTGCTGCACTGTTCCCCACAGTGGCCCCCTTTTTGATTTTCCGCGGGGAAACACGCCATGGAAAACCTGGTGGAAAAGCAACTCCTAATCAGCATGGTGGTGCTGAATTCAGCATCGCCATGGCTGATTGAGAAAATGGTCCACCACCAGCCTTTCAGGACCTCTGTCAGAATCCTAATCTTACGGTCAGATCGTCATCCCCATGGCAGTCAGGCCTCTGCCACGGCCCTGGTGGCGGCCGGCAGTGTCCAGACCGCCACAGTCGTAATCAAGCCCTTAGTTTCTAATGAGTTATCACTTTAACTTCTGTTTAACAATGTTTTTTTATAAATTTATCAAAATCTGAGACCGTTGAAAAGTGGCAGGATGGGTGAAGTATCGTCAGTTTGGCTTCAGCCAAACCACGGAACTCGTAATTTGGAGCTCTTCACCACCGAACCATCGGTGATGAGACCACCACCACGGCCCTGGTGGTCTTCCGACCACCAGTGTCGTAATGAGGGCCGGAGTATTGACTATAGGCTCTGATGGAAAAATGAAGAGCCAGTTCAAGCGATGGTAATACAGGTATAAAACATTGCCTCATTAGGAGACATCATTAGCCTTGCAGTTATGGATATATTAAAATATGGCAGAATCATTTGAAAGTTAACTGCTAAACATTGCTCTTTACAAAGAGAAAATAAAGTCAAATAATCAAAACACTTCATAGTGAAAAAAAGCCCTTATGTCCATGTGCAAATTACAGAACACATTGCAAGTAGCATCCCATTTTGTGCCATAATGGTATATTTTATAGAAATTATTTACACTCTAAAGGTCCTTTCATAAAAACAAAATTGTTTACAATTGTGATGAAATGTCTACACTATTACTTTAGTGAAATAGGTTAAAAAAATTCTACCATGTAACCAGGAAACCTGTGCAGTTATACACTCCTTTCTGGTAAAGAAGTTTTGATAGGATACTTCTTGGAGAAATTAGTCAGATGGAGAGTATCATTCAGGAATGATTGAAATAGATACTTATTGTTCGATTTGATTCAAATAAACTTTATTCTGTCGGATTCTGACTATAAAAGCACACTATAAAATATACAATTACATAGTCAAGAAGCGATAATACTTATTAAAACAGTAAAAAGATAAAAACATTACTGTCCACAAAAACAACCCAATCTTTATGCAGCATATTTCTTCCTCAGCTTCAAAGCGGCAAGAATAAAATTTAGAACAGAAAAACAAATTCTTGGAGAGGGCAGACTTTGTGAAAGGGACAAGCCTCCTTTATTAGACAAAGGAATATTCTCTCTCAAGATAGGGTATTTAAAATGGGCCCTTAAAGTGCAGTAGTCTGTACAAAAAAGCATTAAGGGAATAGTTGATTGGGGGAAACAGCATCACAGGGACAGCATGGAAGCTAGGTAAACCAAGCACCTGACCTAGGAAATGCAACCAGGCAATTAACTATATTAAGATGGAGCCTTGTAAGATAAAACCTATGCTTCATGTTTTCAACCCAGATTAAGTATGGCTCCATCCCTGTGGAAGTAGAAATCAACGCATAACTTTCAATCAAGCATGTCAATGGCCTTTACTATTCTTGCCTTTTCTCTGGCATTGTAAAATCTTTCTTTCACCAATGTCTTTGAGCTAGAAATAATACTTCCTGGTTTATCAAAAATATCTGTAACCTCAGTTGTGCAAATGCATTTTTTAAATATTCAAACCAGAGGATAGCAGACATATTATTCATATTCAGACAGTCTCTATTATCATGCTTGAGAAACCAGTCTCAGGAGTAGACCACAATTTGAGCCACAATAAAAGGCCACTCCCACATGGTCCTCCAGGAAGCCAACTCCAAGTTCCTCATAGGAGAAAAAGTTGAGCGTCATCTTACGGATGGCAGAAGTCTACACAGGACTTTATTTGTGGTTGTCTGTATATTACCCACACCAACATACTCCCATACACCCACAATGTATATTCCTGATATAAGACATTTACTCTTATAAAAGGAGATCATTTCTCTGAGAGGCGTATGGGCTAACTTTGTTGCAGAACTACAAATGAATTCACATGAAGCCACCAACTATGTTCTTAGGGCAGTAAGCCTGACCCAACTCATGTTGGCATCAAATAAGTTACCTAGATAATTAAAACTAGTAACCTTAATAATAGCTGTGGACCCAAAAAAACTCTTGGATCACACATTCTTTGGGCCACAGGTGAATACCAAGGATTTCTGATGATTAATCTTCAATTTAAGGTCACCCGTCAAACTGTAAAAAACATCTAAGAGGGCCTGTAGACCGTTAGCTGTCTATGCAATTAAAACTGCATCAACTGCATATCAGAGTACAGGGACCGAGGGTGGTACTATCTGAGGTATATCTTTAACACAAGATGCTAAGACAGACTCAAGGGCATTGATATAAAATAAAAATAACAAAAGAGCCAAAATACATCCGTTTTACCCCTCTTGTTACCCTAATGGACTGAGTGCACTCGTTGTTGGCCATATAGTGAACTTTGGTTGATTTGTCCCAATAAAGGCTTTTAAGAAGATCCAACAAATGGAGATCAATGCTAGCTTGGTCTAGTAATTTCCATAACCCCTTCGCTGCCGGGCCTTTTCCCCCTCCTGTGCCGAGACTTTTTTGGGCTGTTTGGGGCAGTTTGCGCTTAGGCCCTCATAACTTTTTGTTCACATAAGCTACCCACGCCAAATTTGCGTCCTTTTTTTCCAACATCCTAGGGATTCTAGAGGTACCCAGACTTTGTGGGTTCCCCAGAAGGAGGCCAAGAAATTAGCCAAAATACAGTGAAAATTTTGTTTTTTTCCCAAAAATTGGAAAAAGGTGCTGCAGAAGGCGGCTTGTGTTTTTTTCCCTTAAAATGGCATCAACAAAGGGTTTGCAGGGCTAAATTCACCAGCTTGCCACCTTTCAGGAACAGGCAGACTTGAATCAGAAAACCCAATTTTTCAACACAATTTTGGCATTTTACTGGGACATACCCCATTTTTATGATTTTTTGTGCTTTCAGCCTCTTTCCAGTCAGTGACAGAAATGGGCATGAAACCAATGCTGGATCCTAGAAACCGAAACATTTCTGAAAAGTAGACAAAATTCTGAATTCAGTAAGAGGTAATTTGTGTAGATCCTACAAGGGTTTCCTCAGAAAATAACAACTGAAAAAACAAATATTGAAATTGAGGTGAAAAAAAATGAAATTTTTCTCTACATTTTACTCTGCAACTTTTTCCTGCAATGTCAGATTTTTTACAGCAATATACCGTTACGTCTGCTGGACTCTTCTGGTTGCGGGGATATATAGGACTTGTAGGTTCATCAAGAACTCTAGGTACCCAGAGCCAATAAATGAGCTGCACCCTGCAGGGTTTTCATTCTATACCGGGTATACAGCAATTCATTTGCTGAAATATAAAGAGTAAAAAATAGCTATCAAGAAAACCTTTGTATTTCAAAAATGGTGCCCATACTAGCATGTGAATTACAGGGCATTTCTCAAATAGACGTGTTTTTTACACACTCTCTTATATTTGGAAGGACAAAATGTAGAGAAAGACAAGGGGCAATAACACTTGTTTTGCTATTCTATGTTCCCCCAAGTCTCCCGATAAAAATGGTACCGCACTTGTGTATGTAGGCCTAGCGCCCGCGACAGGAAATGCCCCAAAACACAACGTGGACACATCCCATTTTTTGACAGAAAACAGGGGTGTTTTTTTGCAAAGTGCCTATCTGTATATTTTGCCCTCTAGCTCAGCCGGCACCTAGGGAAACCTGCCAAACCTGTGCATTGTTGAAAATTGGAGACCTAGGGGAATCCAAGATGGGGTGACTTGTGGGGCTCTTACCAGGTTCTGTCACCCAGAATCCTTTGCAAACCTCAAAATTTGGCTAAAAAAACACATTTTCCTCACATTTCGGTGACAGAAAGTTCTGGAATCGCAGAGGAGCCACATATTTCCTTCCACCCAGCGTTCCCCCAAGTCTCCCGGTAAAAATGATACCTCACTTGTGTGGGTGGGCCAGGTGCCTGCAACAGAATAAGGCCAAAAACTTGTAGAGATAGAGGGGATAGCACAGCGAGTTGAAAAGGACATATTCTTTTTTATACATCTTTAGGCTGACTCTGCTTTGGGGACCCACACAAGTGAGGTGTCATTTTATTTGGGAGACTGAGGGGAACACTGGGGAGTAGGAATTTTGTGCTGGAGCGGTGATCATACAAACGAAAGTCAGGAAAATATGTTTTTTTAAGCAAATTTTGAGGTTTGCAGAGGAGTCTGGGTAAGAAAATGTTGGGGGATCCACGCAAGCCACACCTCCCTGGACTCCTTGGGGTGTCTAGTTTAAAAAAAAATCTGGGTTTGGTAGGTTTCCCTAGATGAAGGCCGCACCCATGACCAAAAACATAGGTGCCCCCTCCCCCCCAAACACAGGTAGTTTTGTAATATATCATTTTGATGAGTCCACATACGTCTGTGATGTGCCAAACACTAAAATTGTGAAAAGAAACGCACTTAGGTTATGTGAAAAAGACCCCTCACCCACCAACCAAGTTGGTGGCATGCTTCATCATTGGGGTCCCACCCGAGGCACCTAGCTTGTCACAGGTGTGCTGTGACGCCTGATTACAGCGGAGCAGGTTTTATTATTTTTACCACACATACTGGTTGGATTTGGCACTCATGGTTCAGTGGATCAAATTTTATTAACAAGAGATTTCACAAAAATGAAATGCACTGTTAATAACTGAAAGGCCAAAAAACTGAACCAATGACTCACAGCTCGTGAGCTGTAAAGCCACGGCAAGGCACCAACCGCTTTACAGTCCATTCACACACCTTTCATACATGACACGCAGAAGACCATTCACACCACCAGCCACGGGCCCAGCACATTACAACACTCACAACAACAGACAGCGCCACTCAAGGGCCCATCACTTACATACGCCCACATGCCTGATACAACAATCACACCAGCTGATGGGAGTGTGTGGACTGGTGTTTGGCTGGCAGTGTGTTGCAGTAGCCAACAGCAAGACCATATGTACACTATGTACACCCTCAGCCAAGCCCCACTCCACACACAATGGCATCACTTTTTTTTTTTTTTTAAACAAAGAAACCCCTAACTAATTAGAAATAATTACAAAACTACAAACACAAAACCTCTAACTAAGTACATGACAGAAATGCTAACCATGAAACTGAACACATGAAAATACAAAACAGACATGAGTTTACACTCATGGTTGTTCCCAGTAATTATTCTGGGTGTGGTAATTCTTAAAACAACCACCCACACACAGCCCAGGCTTTGAAGGACAATCTGGGCAGTACATTCGAGTCTCCCTCCGGATACCTCTTTGAAAACACAATCTACATTTCTTAGCTGGAAAGTCTTTTTTGGGTGTGGGAGGAATGTGTTCAGCTTTCAATCTGACCACATCCTCCACCACTGCTTCTCTAGGAACTCTGGCCTGTTCCACCACAATAAGGCTCTCTATCACTGACTCCTGAAATTTCACAAATGTCATCTTTGACTCTGGAGACCTATCCTTAAACACAATAAAAGCATTAAAAGTTGCTAAGTGGAAGAGGTGAATTGCAAACTTCTTATACCAAACGTAAGACTTACGAATAGCAATATAAGGTTCCAACCTCTGATCAACTCTAGCTACACTTCCCATGTGCTTATTATAATCTAAAATGCACACAGGTTTGTGCTCTTCAGCAACCTGGCCCCAGTCACGGGGGAAGTACTCTCATCATGGATGGTACTTAGCATGTAGACATCCCTCCTGTCTGAAAACTTCAAAGCTAGCAGCTCATCATTCCGCAAGGCACTGCACTGTCCCCTCTCAAGATTTTTACAGACAAGCTCCCTTGGATAGCCTTTCCGGTTACAACGAATTGTGCCACAAGCAACAGTGTCCACTCTAAACAATTCCTTGAACAACTGCACTCCAGTGTAAAAGTTATCTACATACAAATGGTGACCTTTGTTGAACAGTCGTCTACCAAGTTCCCACACAATTTTCTCAGTAACTCTAAAAGTGGGAGGACAACCAGGGGGGTCAATACTGGAATCCCTAGCATTGTAGACACGGAAATTATACACATATGCTGTACTACTTTCAGACAGCATATACAATTTAATTCCACATCGTGCCCCCTTGCTAGGAATGTACTGCCTAAAAACCAAACGACCCTTGAAGAGGACCAAAGTCTCGTCCACAGCTATTTCTTTGCCTGGAACATAGACCTCTGAAAACCAACCTACAAAATGATCAAGGACAGGCCTAATCTTAAAAAGACGGTCAGAATCAGGGTGATCTTGTGGCAATGCTAATGCATTGTCAATAAAATGCAACATCCTAAGAAGACGCAAATACCGATTACGACTCATTGTTGCAGGAAATATAGCTGTTGCCATCAAGGGACTAGTAGACCAATAAGAAGCCAGTGACGGCTTCCTTATCAACCCCATCAAAAAAGTCAAACCTAAAAACCTTTTCATCCCTTCCAAATTTGTGGGAATCCACTGGGCAGCTCTAGAGTGCGGCCTAAGTCTAGCAGCGTTGTCCCTCAAATACTGCTCCGCATACAAATTAGTCTGCTCAACAATCTCTTCCAAAAACACATCATCCACAAATAACTCAAAGAAATTGACAGGCAAAAAGTTCTCATTATTGACTCTACACCCCGGGAGACCAGTAAAGGCAGGCAACTCTGGCTGCTCCATGTTTGGGGCAACCCAGAGTTAAGGTCTTCTAACGGGAAACCTTTCAGCCACAGGTTGCTGCACTAATGGCACATCAGTGTCCTCCTCTGAAACAGGCCCTTCATCTGCACTGAGTGTGGCTTCCTTATCAGAAGATTCCTCTCCGACAGAAACTTCACTTCCAGAATCCCTCACTTCCTCCTCTGCCTCAGATGCAGAGTCCGTCTCATAATCATGATCAGACAATGACTCGAAAGCATACCAACCAACTGCTGAGCGGTCATCCTACGGCTAGCCATGATCTTTCCTACTAAAATTAACTGGACAAATGCACCACCAACAACCAGCACTGTGTAAGATAAGTAATAAAGTGTAGCTTTATTAGTAAGAGTTATAAACTCAAAAACTATACTGCTCACTTGCCTGAAAAAGCTTGAATCACCAGCAACTACTCTGCACAGACACAGCAATCACCAATGATATCCCACTAAAAAGAAAGAAAGAAAAGCAAATTAGAAATAAGACAACACAAATATCATTGTGCACAAATCTAAGGACAATTTCACACACACCTGCATTTAGTACACCACCTACAAACATGTCATTCATGCATGGCAACAATACTCCTTTGGAGTAAATGGTTTTTACTTACCAAAAACATGCAACTATGCAAACCGCAGGTCAACCACCGCCAAAACCGCAAGGAACCACAGCAAAGAAAGCAAAAGCTTTGAACTAGAACAAAAAGGAGGAAAATAATTATTACAAATGCATATACTTTGTCAGTTGACAAACATCCCACCATCAAGCATTTAGAAATTGGTGCCTAGGTGGATTCTGCCATAGGGGCAGATGGGCCTACTACAAAATGGGCCTATCTGCCCCAAGGAGGGCAGAAAATACCTTTAGTAGTGTGTCCCCAAGGGCCCACCCCCAAACAAAAAACAAACCACACACACACACACTATCCCTGGTGCCTACATGGCTTCTGCCCCCTTTGGGGGCAGATGGGCTTAAAACAAATAGGCCAACCTGTCCCCAAGGGGGGCAGTAATGGCCAACAGTTCAAAGGGGGCAGTAATGGCCAACAGTTCAATGCCCCCCTTGGGGGTTGTCCCTTGCCCAAGGGGACGCCCCCACATAAATAAACATATTTTAAAAAATCCCTGGCGTTCTAGTGGTTCAGCCTAAAAATAATAGGCTGATCTGTCCCCAAGGGGGGCAGAAATGGCCTTGGTACACGTGCCCCCAAAGGGAGGGCGACCCTTGCCCAAGGGACCACCCCCCTCCACTAACACACACACTATCCCTGGTGCCTACATGGCTTCTTCCCCCTTTGGGGGCAGATGGGCCTAAAACAAATAGGCCCATCTGCCCACAAGGGGGGAAGAAATGGCCAACAGTTCAGTGCCCCCCTTGGTGGGGTGCCCTTTGCCCAAGGGGACGCCCCCCACATAAATACACATATAAAAAAAAATCCCTGGCGTTCTAGTGGTTTTTGCCCCCCTTGGGGGCAGATGAGACTTAAAATAATAGGCCGATCTGTCCCCAAGGGGGGCAGAAAAGGCCTTGGTACACGTGCCCCCAAAGGGGGGCGACCCTTGCCCTAGGGGTTGCCCCCCTCCACTAACACACACACACACACTATCCCTGGTGTCTAAGTGGCTTCATAATAGGCCGATCTGCCCAGAAATGGGCACAAGAAACATGCCCCCAAATGGGAGCGACCCTTGCCCAAGGGGCCGCTCCCCAACGCAAAACATTTCAAAGTAAATAAAAAAAAAAAATCCCTGGCGTCTAGTGGATTCTGCCCCCAATCGGCCTAAAAATAATAGGCCGATCTGCCCCCAAGGGGGGCAGAAATGGCCACAATAAACATGTCCCCAAAAGGGAGCGACCCTTGCCCAAGGGGCTGCTCCCAAACATGTAAACATTTCCTAGAACAAAAAAAAAAATCCCTGGTGTCTAGTGGATTCTGCCCCCCTTGGGGGCAGATCGGCCTAAAAAGAATAGGCCGATCTGCCCCCAATAAACATGCCCCCAAAAGTGAGCGACCCTTGCCGAAGGGGCCGCTCCCAAATACAAACATTTTAAAAATAGTAAAAAAAAAAAAAAAACTGTCGTCTAGTGGATTCCGCCCCCCATTGGGGGCAGATCGGCATAAAAATAATAGACCGATCTGCCCACAAGGGGGGCAGAAATGGCCAACATAAACATGCCCCCAAAAGGGAGCGACCCTTGCCCAAGGGGCCGCTCCCACACACAAACATTGCACTCAAAATAAAAATAAAAAAAATCCCTGGCATCTAGTGGGCATTCCTCTAATTTGAGGAATGCTCAAAGAGACACCGGGGGAAAGGAAAAGTCTTTCCTTTCCCCGGTGCCTCTTTGGCCCAAACCCCCCACCCGTCGGAGGAGAAACTTACCTGTTTCTCCTGTGATCGCACTGGAAGCAAATGGCTTCCAGTGCGACCGGCAGTGGGTAATGAGATCAGCGCGCTGGCGTCATTATGGGGGGGTGGAAGGGGAAGGTCTTCCACTTCCATCCCCGCCTAGGGGAGGTGGGGGGGGGAACCCCATGGAGGGAGCGCTAGCGCTCCCTCCGGGCTCCGTGCCGATGACGTAATGGTTACGTCCTCGGCACAGGAGCACTGTGCCGCGGGACGTAACCATTACGTCCGCGGCACAGAAGGGGTTAATTCCCTTCTGTCTATTAGTCCAAAAGTATTGGAGACGTCCATGAAAGCCATATGAATGGCACCTCTTCTGGCTTCAACATACTTCTCAAGAATTAAGGACAAGTTTAATGCCCGCTCAACAGTGCCCACCCGGGGCAGAACACATTCCAGGCTTCACAAAAAAGGGTTTCCCTCAGACCATTCTTCCAGTTGGTCCAGAAATGCACACCCTAAGATTTTTTATGAAAAATCTAATAAGGAAATAGGGTGGTAATTAACAGGAAGGTTCCTATCCCCTTTCTTACATCTGCGCACAATGCTAGAATCCCCAAAAACTCAGGTGGACCAGACTTAAACACTGCTCTCAATACATTAGTTAACAGGGTATCCCAAAAAGCTATGTTTTGCTTGAACAGATCTAATGGCACTCTATCTGGGCCTGGGACCTGCCCTGTGGCAGCTCTCAAAATGGCTTTTGACATATTAACCAGAGTGATTGATTCCTTAAGCCATTTATCATCTATACCTTGGAAATGTACTTCACTCAGTGGGGGGAACAATTGTCATCTAGGGGACTCTGGTTAACAATTTCAGAAAACTGAACAAACCAGTCACCCTCAGGAATGTGGCACTCTGTGCCAGTGGCCAGGCAATCAGAAAAAAACTCTTATTTATTATCTCTCAAAAAGCTCTGTTGTTTGGGCTGCAACCTCCAAATCATCCCATGCATTCTTTCTAATTTCCAGTTTCCTTAATTTGAAGGCACACTTATAATTCCCTCTTGCAGCCTTGATATCCAAAGTAATAGCCTTTTTAAGGGTTTTATAGTCGCAAGTCCACTCTCAATTAAACCATGGGTGAGAGGGGCCCTCTTTTGTTCTAGAATTCCTAGTTAACATACCAGACACTGTAGTACAAATCTCAACAAAGCCATCGCAAATTTTTTAAGGTGCTGCATTTGGTGAAAGACAACAAATTATATCATCATAAGTGGATGTAATCAAGTCATCCAAGAAAATCTGAGGGTTTATTGAAGCCTATTTGATATGCCCCCCCTTCTTAACAGAGTACTGTAAGGGTGACCTTATTTCAGACTCATTCCAAAACTGAAATGTAAAAGAAAGAGCTAAACTCGTTGGATTGTGATCACTTAAAATGTGCCAGAGCACCCTATAACTTGATAATTGGCCTGCCAGAACACTAGATAGAAAAATAAAATCAATTGTACTTCCCTTGTCTCTTCCAGCAAATGTAAACAGATTAACCATATCAAAGTTATTAAAATCAGAGGCAAAAAGCAAATTATGAGTGAAGACTGTCCGGTTCAGTGCCTCCCCATATTTCAAGTGAACAAAATGGATGATGTTATCCCCTAGGTCATTTGAGAAGCCACAAATATAATTTCCACTGAAAATACATTGGGTTAGATTAAAGTCCACACCCCATGCAAGTGGTATAGGGGTTCTGGTTGAGGTGGTAAACTCATTAACAAGTTTCTCCAACTCTTTTTAATTTTAGTGGGATGGGCTGTAAAAAAGTTATAATAAATATTTATGAAAATCACATTAAATGAGTTACACCAGAAGAGATTTAAAATTTGGTAACAGGATTTATAAGCTAAAACCTCGTACTTCAGGTTCGTGATAGCTATGAAAACAATACAGCCAGAATCACTTTCCCTTTTCCTGCAGTGGATGGAGCTGCCAGGGAGAAAAAGGATTTAAAACTCTGAACATGAAAAGTAACAGTGGGACAGGTCTCTTGACAACAAATTATATCATACCCTTGAATAAGACAGACCTAGCCCACACTGTGCAATTTCATTCCATGATAAAAATGACAAAAGGATTTCTTAGCCGGCTATAAGCCTCATTCGTATTTTCCACTGACATTTGGGCTGGCAGAAGATCATACAATTATTTCATCTCTTTCCCTGGCCATAACTATGTTGGCATCTCTGCGGGTAGGGATGAGATGAAACCTCCACTTCTAGCAGCTAAAAGCACTTTGTAAGCTCTCTGCAGGAGCTGGCCCTGGAGGTGGAGGGTGGCGGTCCCCAGGACTAAGTATGGCTTGAAGAGGGAGGCCATATGGCTGCCCTCGATTGGTGCTGTTTAGCCCCAAGGAGGTGATGATCCCTTGGCCAGGGGTCTGTGACAGACCCCATATCTTATTTTATTTCAGGTTTGGGGATGCTGAGGTCCCCGGAGCTGTGTGGGGGGAGGGGTTCTGTGCGGTCTCCCCTTATTTTGTATGAATTGCCCCAGGGAGTTGATGTTCTCCGGAGTTGCTGGAGGGCTGCGCAGGCCCGCATACATTTCATATTTAGCCATGGGGAGGTGGTGGCCCACAGGTCAGTGGGGCAGGCCCAAGGTCCTCAACCATTAAAAATAAATGTTTTTCCCTTGGCGATGGTGGTCCCTTGCGTGCTGGGGGGCCACACTGCTCCACTGCATTCTTATTTTAAAGTACCCTCGGGGTGGCGGTCCCTTGGGGTTTGAAAAGCCATAGGAGGGGGCCCCACGTGCCTCTCTCCTTTTTTCACTCCCCCAATGCTGCAGGGACAAGGCCCACCCCAGGGCAAAAATAAAAGCAAGGGCCTGTTTAAAAAAAAAAAAAATTACAGCGATATTCGCAGATCCTCCACGATTTTCATTGTGATTTTATTAAAAAAAATACTTTTATGCCTTGGGGGAGTCATGGATAGAGGGATAAGGTAACAGTACCCTACCTCCTTTTCATTTTTTTTTTTTGGCTCAGCTGAAGCTGAGACTCAAAATGGCTGCCGACACCTTGTGGTTTAAGTGTTGACAGCCAATCAGATCTCTGCACAAGATCAGGAGTATTTGTGAAGCCTTCATGCGTCCAGAAATACATATTTTGTTTTCTTTAATTATCTCAAAAACTACTAAATGGATTTCCACCAAACAATGAAAAGGCTTCTCTCTGGACCAAAATCTGCCTTTCTGCAAAACTTGGTGTAATTCTGTCCATCCGTTTAGACTGTAGTCGTATTCAAAATGCCTATTGGAAATATAATGGGAAACACACAATTTTTAACCCCCCTTTTCTCAGTCCCTACTTCAGAGATCACCCCCAAACTTCCCATGTACAACATCTATCTATCTATCTATCTATCTATCTATCTATCTATCTATCTATCTATCTATCTATCTATCTATCTATCTATCTATCTATCTATCTATAGTTTCCATTGAAAACGTTTTTTTTTGTTTTGCCAATAATAATATAATAAATACGTTGAATCTTCATGGAATTTTCCAAGAAAATAGAATGCTCATTTCAGCTGCTATCTGGAAAGTTTCAGGGTGATCTTTTAAGTGTGGGCCGAGAAAAATGGGGGGTCCCAAAATGCATTTTCCCTATATCAATTATCAATAGGGACTTTGAACAGTGATAGCGGCCAAACTACTGGATAGAATTACAACAGATTTGGTAGAAAGGTAGCTCTTGGTCCAGAAAGAGGTATTTTTGTTATTTCGTGTAAATCGATTCAGTGTTTTTTCAGAAATTAAAGAAAATCCAAATTTGTGTATATAGGGATGCAAAGGTTTTGCTAACCTCCTGATCTCATGCTGAGATCTGATTCGCTGCCAACATTTCAACAAGGAAGTGTTGGCAGCCGTTTTGGGACTCCTGAAAAAAAGACGAAAAAAAACCTAAAGGGTCCAGGGTAGAGACACCAGGGGGGACCGCCACATCCCCAGAGCTTTTATAAGATGAAATGCAAGGGGCCACCCAGCCCCCCTGTAACATTGGGGACTGCCAACTCCCCAGGGATTTAAACAAATGGAGTGTGGGGGCCATGTGGCTCCCCCACAGCCCCGGGGAACGCAATCTTCCCAGGGCCTTTAACAATTGTAACAGGGGAACCCCGCCCCCCTGCAGCCCAGGGGACCACCACCTCCATGGGGCTTTTAACAAATATTATGTGGGGTATGCACCCCCGCAACCCCAGAGACCACCATCTTCTCGGGGCTTTAATAAAAGAATGCAGGGGGACTACGTGGCCCCCCATTAGCCCTAGGGATGACCACCTCCCTAGGGCTTGATTACTTTGTAGAGGGGCCCCCTCATGGAGTCAATAATGTCCCTGGGGACCCCAGGAGGGGCTCCTGCTATTTGCCACGGTGCCAATCCCCAGGATCCCATTCGTCACCCCACTCCCGGCCCCCGCCCCCAGCTGACCCCTCCTCCCCCGTCCTCCCTCTTATGGCGGCCGCTGGCACACCGAAGGCGCGCCAAAGGCAAGCCCGTCTGCGCCCGTCCGCACCTGGACCGCGCCCAGCGCCATGACCCCTGGCCACCAGCACTCCCAAACCCCGCAGCACCGCTACGACCCGCCACCCTCCACGCCCTCAACCCGGGGCGCTCCAGTACCTGCTTCCAAGCAAACCCAAAACGTACCCACGGACCCTTCGTATGTCACACCTGCAAACTCACCTTCCACCGCGAAAACACCACGCCCGCCAGCCCACACGCTAACAACCACCTCAAATGCATCCTGATCAATGCACGCTCGGTCCACAAGCACGCCGTTGAACTTTGGGACCTCCTGGACTCCACCGTACCGGACGTCGCCTTCATCACTGAGACCTGGATGAACGCCTCCTCGGCCCCCGACATCGCCATAGCCATCCCCGAAGGCTACAAGATTTCCAGGAAAGACCGCACCAACCAAGTAGGAGGAGGAATCGCCATCGTCTTCAAGGACCCCATCAACGTCACCACCTCCACCGAAGACACCCCCCTCGCCGCCGAACACCTGCACTTCCAGATCCACACAGACCCCAGGACCACCCTCAGAGGAACTCTCATCTACCGACACCCTGGACCCCGCGCCCTCTTCAGCGACTCTATCTCCGACTTCATCTCCCCGCACGCCCTTGCCTCGCCGGACTACATCCTCCTCGGGGACCTCAACTTCCACCTGGAACAGAACAACGACCCCAACACCACCGCCCTGCTCGCCAACCTCGCCAACCTCGGCCTCAAGCAACTGGTGAACACCCCCACCCACATCGCCGGACACACGCTCGACCCCATCTTCTCCGCCAGCAACCACGTATCCTTCAGCCACTCCTCCGCTATACACTGGACCGACCACAGATGTGTCCACTTCACCTTCCGACGCGAGACTCACCACCTCCGCACACAGCCCATCCCACGTCGACAGTGGAACAAAATCCCCGAGGAACAGCTTCTCTCCACTCTCAACGACAACCAACCCACCTTCCCCTCCGACCCCAACGACGCAGCCCTCAGCCTCACGAATTGGATCACCAACTGCACAGACAACCTCGCTCCCCTCAGACGCCTCCCAAGACAGACCAACACCAAAAAACCTCTCTGGTTCACCGACACCCTTAAGGAATCAAAGAAAACCTGCCGCACCCTCGAGAAAGCCTGGCGCAAGGACCACACCGCAGAGAACATGACTGCCCTCAAGAACGCTACCCACGAACACCACCAACTGATCCACGCCGCCAAAAGAAATTTCTTCACAGACAGACTTGACAAAAACAGCCACAACAGCAGAGAACTCTTCAACGTCGTAAAAGAGCTCTCCAACCCTAACGCCAACGCCATCACGCCCTCACAAGACCTCTGCAACTCCCTTGCCACCTTCTTCCATCGTAAGATCACCGACCTACACAACAGCTTCGGACACCAGACCCAGCCAACCACCACAGAACCTACAACCCCAGCTATCACCCTCAACGCCTGGACTCACATCAACACGGAAGAGACCAAAGCCACCATGAACTCCATCCACTCCGGTACCCCCTCGGACCCCTGCCCACACTTCATCTTCAACAAAGCCGACGACATCATCGCCCCGCACCTCCAGACCATCATCAACAGCTCGTTTTCGTCTGCTACCTTCCCAGAGAGCTGGAAACACGCTGAAGTCAACGCCCTACTGAAAAAACCTACGGCGGACCCAAGCGACCTGAAGAACTTCCGCCCCATCTCGCTCCTCCCCTTCCCTGCCAAAGTCATAGAGAAGACCGTCAACAAGCAACTTACCAACTTCCTTGAAGACAACAGCCTACTCGTCCCCTCTCAGTCCGGATTCCGAGCCAATCACAGCACAGAAACCGCCCTCATCTCAGTCACAGACGACATCAGAACCCTGATGGACAACGGAGAAACAGTCGCCCTCATCCTCCTCGACCTCTCGGCTGCCTTCGACACCATCTGTCACCGCACCCTAATAACCCGCCTCCGCTCCACCGGGATCCAAGGACAGGCCCTGGACTGGATCACCTCCTTCCTCTCCAACCGCTCCCAAAGAGTCTACCTCCCACCTTTCCGCTCAGACCCCACCGAGATCATCTGCAGCGTCCCACAAGGCTCCTCGCTCAGCCCGACTCTCTTCAATGTCTACATGAGCCCCCTCGCCGATATCGTACGCAAACACAGCATCATCATCACCTCCTGCGCCGACGACACTCAACTGATACTTTCCCTCACCAAAGACCAACCTGCAAGATGGAATGAAAGACGTTGCAGATTGGATGAAACTCAGCAGTCTGAAACTGAACTCATACAAAACGGAAGTCCTCATCCTCGGAAACACCCCGACCGCCTGGGACGTCTCCTGGTGGCCCACGGCCCTTGGCACCGCACCGACCCCCTCAGACCACGCACGCAACCTCGGTTTCATCCTGGACCCACTTCTCACCATGACAAAACAAGTCAACGCCATATCATCCTCCTGCTTCCTCACCCTCCGCATGCTCCGAAAGACCTTCCGTTGGATCCCCGCCGACACCAGAAAGACCGTGACCCACGCCCTCGTCACGAGCCGCCTGGACTACGGCAACACCCTATACGCAGGAACCACTGCTAAACTCCAGAAACGTCTGCAACGAATTCAAAACGCCTCCGCCCGCCTCATCCTCAACATACCCCGCAACAGCCACATCTCCGCCCACCTGAGACACCTGCACTGGCTTCCCGTCAACAAAAGGATCACCTTCCGACTCCTCACCCACGCACACAAAGCCCTCCACAACAAGGGACCCGAATACCTCAACCGCCGCCTCTGCTTCTACACACCCACCCGTCCTCTTCGCTCCGCCAACCTCGCTCTCGCCGCCGTCCCTCACATCTGCCGCACCACGGCGGGTGGGAGGTCCTTCTCCTACCTGGCGGCCAAGACATGGAACTCCCTCCCCACCATCCTCAGGACCACCAAGGACCACTCCGCTTTCCGGAGACTACTCAAGACCTGGCTCTTCGAGCAGCAGTAACCCCCTCCCCCTAGCACCTTGAGACCCGCACGGTTGAGTAGCGCGCTTTATAAATGTTTATGATTTGATTTGATTTGATTTGACATTGCTGTTTGCTTTTGCTTGGTGGGAGCTGACTTCTCCCACCAAGCAAAAACAAACAAATTCCAGTTTCTGACTGCAGGATGTGTCAAAAATCTGTTTAGAACATTGCTCCCACAAGCAGGGAGCTGCTATTTAAAGCAGCTTCCTATTTGTGGGATCAATGCTGGCTCCCACAGGACATGGGGAGCTGGCTAGGACTGCAGGGCCAAGAGGCTCCCCCCATGGTCCTGTCTTTCTCTCTCTCTTCCATCCCATAGTAGGATGAGAGAGATTGTCATTGCAACAGTAACTCCATGCAATGAGTTCAAAGAGTAAGACTAGCAAGATGTTTGGTGCAAATGTTATAATTATGTTTGGATGGAGAATGGAACAGAGTCACTTCTGGCCTAATGGTCAAAGTCTTGTGGTGTCACTCAGTATCTCATTCTACATATATCATTCATCAAAGCCTAAATTGCTGTATCTATGAATCTCTAAATTACTCTCTCTCTCTCTCTCTCTCTCTCTCTCTCTCTCTCACTCACTCTCTCTCTCTGTTTAACTCTTTTACTCTCTCAGGGTTGGGTGGTTAGGGGGTTGGCTGCAGGGGTTAGCTGCTGATCAGGCCCTGCGACCAACCCCACTGCGCGTGGCCGAAGGCCGTGCCCGGCCTAGGATGCATGGTTATAGGGGGTTGGCCACAGGCCAGGTCCTGTTGCCAACCATCGCTGCGTACAGCAGTGGTTGGATTAACACATAGTAATGAAAATTACTTTACATTAAAAAAAAATAGAAATTCACTGAAAAAAACAAGGGTTACAGAGACGTTATAGTTAGGAAATAGAATTAAAAAACATAGAAATTCACTTAAAAAAACAAGGGTTACAGGGATATTATAGTTAGGTTCCAAATTTACTCATACAGAAACACAGAAATTAACCAGTTATAGTTAAAGTTATAGTTATCTCAAGTAACTATAACCTGTTCCCTAAGGTAACTATATCTTACACCCTCCTCTGCTAATTACCCTACAAATTATGGCACTCATGACATCTTTGATAACATCATTGATAATATCATTGTAATATTTCCAGTAAAAATTGTAATGAAAAAACTGCATGGCAGGGGGCGCGATTTATAGTTATTTTAGGGCACGAGTTATAGTTACTTGAGATAACTATAGCTGTAACTGGTGAATTTCTTTATTTTTGTTTGAATTAATTAAGAACCTAGCTATAACACCTCTGGAACCTATGTTTTTTTAAGTGAATATAAATCTGCATATTTTAGGACCAACTTTTTCCATAGATGGAGAGTTTTTTGTTTTGTCAATAACTTTGGCTCTGTTTGACAAATCTTTATGAAATTTTAAAAACTAATATGACAATCAGTTCAGCTGCCATTGTGAACATTTCGGTGTTATTCATCAAGTGGGAGTCAAGAAAAAGGTGAGGTCCCAAAACACTTTTCCCTGTTCAAAGGATTTTTTGCATTTTTGAACAGGACTACAGCCTGAACTGCTGAACGGATTTACACCAAATTTGGCAGGAATCTAGATCTTGGTCCAGAAAGTGTGCTTTTTGTAATTTGGTATAAATCTGTTCACTATTGACTTGAGTTATTTAAGGTTAAAAAAATATAGATATCTAGGGACTTGGATCCTCCACTGATCCACCCACAGAGGGTTTGTGGATCCGGGGAAAATTCAAGGCCTCGATTGACTTTCCGCGACCTGAAAGGAAACTTGTGGCTGCCATTTTGTTTCTCGCTTCTGCCCCGGAGGTTATAAAACAAGAGTATAAAATCATATAAGTGGTCAGGATACAGGTATCCTGACCCCATAGGACACTTTGAGGGGGTCCCGTCATGGGTGAAAAATTACCCAATTTTTTTTTGTCAGATCTGTGAATCCACTGCGGGATTCAGCATGCCCCCCCCCCCCTCCAGTGTAAACTCATGAAGGATCCTCAGATCGGAAAAAAATTCCCAAAAACAAATACACCCACTGCATCGAACCCCACGATTCTCATATCGCAGCATGTGTTTGAGTTCATTCGGTAAGGTTTGGCCAGGTGGAAATATTAATATGTGTGTGTTAAAAAACATAGAAATTCACTGAAAAAATAAAGGTTACATATAAATCGTATATAAATAATTAAAATGACATGCACAGTGTCAAGAGTGCCGATTTAAGCAAATAAAAATTGCAAACTAAATCTTAGACACATTCCTTGTTGAACTTCTCATCAATAGCGGTTTATTAGCACAATAATAGTGAGCTGTAGATGACGTTTCAGCACACACCTAATACTTTGCACATGGTAGGGCCTGTTCACAAGGCATTTTAAAGTACATAAAGTGGTACTGCTGTAGTACTCTGTGCCTTACTCTTACATGCTTTTGTAGATTTACCCCCAAAATATCTAAGGGCCCGATTTAGAACTTGACGGACAGTGATAGATATCCCATCTGCTGAAATATAAGTCCTATTGAAGATAATGGGATTTAGATTTCAGCTGGCTGGATATCCGTCACCATTGTGATGGAGTAGCCCATCCCCTGAGTTCTAAATCAGGCCCTACATTTGGAATAAGGTGGGAATAAAATGGTGAATTCATGTAAAACTTGAAAGGACTTTGCTTTCTTTGCGCTCTTTTCTAATAGAAAGTTGGATGTTTCAGGCTGGTTCACATAGACATGAAGAAGAATGTAAAGAGTACTAGTGCAGTATCACTTCCCATACTGATAAACGTTTTTACGAATCTGTCCCGTTATGTATTGTTCAGTTTCCAGATTAAGCAAAATAATTTTTTCCAGTAGACCAGAATTATAATGTCAGGACTCTGGAGCTTAAATGGTTTATATGAGTGTATCATTACTTTTATTTGTCAGGTGCAATGAGAGAGTGACACTGATTCCACATGTGCCAAAGTCTAATGGTGTACGGTGCTCATTGATTCTAGTGCATTTCAGTTGTTCTCTGAGAGCACAAAGAAACAAGTTCACTGTTTGAACCATCCATTGCCAGCAAAACTAAATGTGTATCTGATTCCACAACAGCAGGAGATAGGATTTATTGGACCATTATTTAAAGATGGCTAGCGGCAGATGATTATTGTCCTTCTTAACTAACGAATGTGCTGCAAATATGTGCTTACCATCTCCAAAGCTGTAGACCTGAAACCAGGTACATTAAGCAGTACTACTCACCAGTAAGTGCAGAGTTTATTCAATTAAATAAATTTAGCACTTTTTTTCTGTTGTCAACTGTTCCCCCATACATTTAGTGATGGTACATGAACTTTAGAAAAAAAATATTTGATTAGGATATAGGGGTACTAAGGTACCAAGGTTTTAGTATTTCATTCTAAACTGTTAAAATAACTTGCAATCTTTTCTTCAAGGAGAGGTTAATCCACATCTCATGCACCTGCTTCTGCATTTCTTTGATGATTAATTGAGTCTAGGGACTACTTTCTGCATAAGGTGCTACTTGTACATAATGACCTTTCTGTTTTTGTCTTGTCCTGACTTTCTCTTTATTTACAGTTATAAAGGTGTTTTCTTAAGCCCTTCGGTGCGCATGAGGGAATGGTTCCATTATGAGCACCGGCACTTGTGCACTGAGGACAGAACCATTCTATCGTCATCACACAAGCACCATTTCCCTCTACTGTTTTGAGCATAGGGATTTGGTTTTTTTTTCTCTAAAAACAGCTTTGAGAGCCTAAGGCTGTTGTTAGTTTTCACTGAAATGATGAGCAGTGTGCAAAGCTCATTTTCCTTTCTCAGCTTTGGTGCTTAAGTGGGTATTTCAGCCCCGAGCACTGAGGCAGACAGGAGAGGAATCTGAGTGGATCCCTGCTTGAAGGGCGATCTCTAAGCCAGGATCCACCCATTAGACACCAGGGAGGGGGAAGCATTCCCTTGGGCAAGGGCTTTTGCTTCCCCCTTTCTTTGGCCAATTTCAGTCTTTCTGTCCCCCTAGGGAGCAGATGCGGGTAATAACCCCCAATCTGCCCCCCTCCTGGGAGTGCAGAGAGCACACTAGCACCAGGAATTATATTTATCTTTTTAGATAAGGGGTGGGGGCTGCCCACAATGGTCATGTCAATGCCCCCACCCCCAAAAAATGGGCAAAGTCCTTCTGCCACCTGGAGGGGGCAGAAAGCACACTTGGCCCAAGGGAGTGTTTAATTTAGTCGGAGTAGGGATGTAGGCCCAGAATGGGCTTGACAATCCTCCCACCCTCCCAAAAATGAGCACAGTCGTATGCCTCCCTGGTAGCTGCCTACAATGGTGGCAACCATAGACTGGCTCCTGTGTCCAGTTTTGTGAGTTTCTTACATGTCTTTCATTTTTGTGCTGATGTTGTGTTTCAAATCATGCAGCTACATTTTAGTAAAGATTCTTTCTACTTGGTGGTAATGTTTTCAATAAGGAAGTTGCTAGTTATTTGACCACAGGCCAACTAGTAAATAATCTCTGCTATTTAGTGAGCAGCTGGCAAATTAGTACACAATTTCTGCTATTTAGCCAAAGGTCAGTTGAATATTTGAAACTTCACTGTTGATCAGGCCACAGGCAAAACAGCAGAGATTATGTTTTCTTTTTATCAGCAACACAATAAATAGTGTGAATGAGGTCTATATTTAGCCAGAAATTAACAAAAAAGGGATCATGAGCAATGGCAGAATGGTGGCCATTGTGTAATAAAGAACATGAAAGTGTGTGAAGCTTTTGAAAATAAGTACATATATAAACGTGTAAAACAGTATGCACGCAAGTGTATTAAACTAAGTATGGTATACCATTAAAATGAATTTAGAATCTCAACTTCTGCTTTAGGAGCTTCAAGTAATGGCATAGAGATAATGTCTAAGTGTAGGAGTATTTGTCTGCCTGTGTATGACTGTTTCTTGTTATGTCTTCACAAAATAGTATGTTTTTAAAGCAGTGCACACAAATGTTTTCTTCACTCATGAGAATGCATTGTGCTTTTTAAAGAAAAACTAATTTTGAGGTTCTTGTGGGAGGCCTTGTATCTGTTTTGATCTTCTTTGTAAGGCTGAATGTGCTTGCGTAGTGTTTCACATCTGGCAACGAAGCAGCATCTGCTAAGCAGCAGCCAATATGTACTACAGAGAGAGACTGGTGGTATTGGAAGGATCACTTACATAAGGCAATTAGTGCTAGGGGGTACAATGCTTTGTGACACTTGAAGGAGGTAAACTGGGTTAAGTAATAGTAATACGACCTTTATGGACCCGGGGAAGAGAAAGAGGGGACATGTAAGCAAAGCTTCTGGGTAAATGTCAATGGGAGTATCTGTTCACTCAGCAACCAGATAATAAACACATTCATTCACATTTTTCAGCCACTAGAGTGTTTATTCAGACATAGATGCTTAGTAGTCCCATGTCATGAGTGGCTTCTTTAGCCACACTGGCATTTTATTGACCTAGTCAGTATATTTTGGAAATAGTGTTTACTTTTTAACATTCTAAGCAGTGTTTTCAGCTGGATGGGTAAGGTCACTACTTGGCCCTAATATTTGTCTTTGACAGTTCTGCCTCAGCAAAAAGAAATGTGTAAGCCATAAAAAGAAAATAAATATCTGAGTGACAGGCTTGGAGGCTGTACCCTTCTAAAGTCATCGTGGAGAAGAACTGGATAAGGAAGAGGGACAGTAGGAGGAGGATCATGAGAAGGAGGAAGATAAAGTCAGGGACTTGGACCACTAGATGACCAGAACCAGGTTGACCCGGACAAGAATGACCAGGGAGATCTAATCCACAAGTATCTGGGTGGCCAAGGCCAGGGGGGCCAGGAACAAATGGGCAAGGAGGAACAGAACCAACACAAGCATCATTATTTGTTCTGTGATTCGGGTGAGAATGGCCAGGAGGCCCACGAGGATGTGGATCGGGGGGATCAGAACTCACAAGACCTGGGCCAGAAGGAACATGAGTAGGTGGACCAGGAGGCACTGCACCAGCAAGACAATGATGACTGGGGAAGTCTGAGAGCCCTGTATAGGAACAGGGGAGGATAAGGATGGCCATGGCCAGAAGTAAGAGACCCATGTGGGCTGACCCAAAAGAACAGGCCCAGCAGGACCCGGGTTAAAAGATCCATTTAGGTCAGACTTAGGGTGACCTTAAATCAGGATGACAATGACTACATAGACCAGGGTGATTCACACCACCAAAAAAGAGGACCAGGGCCAGGGGTACAAGTACTGCCAGATGTACTAACTACATCTGGCAGTTAGTAAAGTAGGCCTCTATGCAAATCACTTGCCCTTGCATTGGCCAATGATTGTTGTTGCCTTTGAGAAATATTTACTTGAGCCAATACTTGTTTTATAACTCGTGTAGGAAGATGGGGCACATGTCAACCTGTTACCTGAACTTGTGGCATCCTCATGACTCAGACTGGGTGTGTCCAGGTACAGCAGCCTTATGACTCAGACTGGGTATGGCCAGGTGCAGCTTGTATTTAAAGCCACACCAGTCTTGAAGTGATTGCTTGCTGTCAGAGGTCTCCCGATGCAGAGTGGGATTCTCTGCTCCTCCTGGCTTGTTCCTGAATCACCTATTCCACAGTACAGCATTGTTGATGCCTATCATAGAAAATAAGAGATCAAGAAGATTAGCATCATAAAAGGCGG
This sequence comes from Pleurodeles waltl, assembly GCF_031143425.1. Lineage (NCBI taxonomy): Eukaryota > Metazoa > Chordata > Amphibia > Caudata > Salamandridae > Pleurodeles > Pleurodeles waltl. The sequence continues at coordinate 747,637,753 of NC_090446.1, read as the reverse complement.
CAATGCACTGCATGTGCTTGAAAGGCTTCTTACTGGTTATCTTTGACAGTTGATTGCTGGATGTTCCGACGAGCAGTGCGCACTAGAAGGGCATGTTATCAGTGTCCTTGGTTACTTGAATACTTGTTGTCTGTCAAATAATAATGCTCATTGTTGTTAGCTTGCAATGACAATACAGATGTAAGCATGTGTTGGACATTTGTTATTTTAACAATGCACTATGAATGTTTGTTATAGTTGAGTTTTATGCATCATTTTTGTGATACCAATCATTGCCTCTGATAAAGGATACTCAGTGCTTGGCAGATGCTAATCTCAAAACGTGAATCAAAGGCCTGTTATTTCTATGTTCAATTGTCACTGTGATGCAGCAGTGATGACACCAATTACATATGAAACTGAGCTTTAGTATATTAACTCCATGCTCTCAGTGTGGTTAAAACACTGAACTGTGTTCTTTCCGATACTAACACTGCGCTGTTTAATCCCTGAATATTTGAGAAATCCAAATACTTAAGAATTGAATTTCCTCCTTTATCGCCTGTTATATGTCTATGATTGTGAGTGTGACTGTTTTTAGAAAGTCTCATCAACACCCAACGAGCAAGACGTACACTGAATTTCTGGAACACTTTATGTGGGTCTTCCAGTAGGGCCACATTGAATTGGGAACACGGTGGGAATACATGTAGATAGTATAGAAGGCTAAACATTATGGGGGTTATTACAACTTTGGAGGAGGTGTTAATCTGTCCCAAAAGTGACGGTAAAATGACGGATATACCACCAGCCGTATTACGAGTTCCATAGGATATAATGGACTCGTAATACGGCTGGTGGTATATCCGTCACTTTACCGTCACTTTTGGGACGGATTAACACCTCCTCCAAAGTTGTAATAACCCCCTATATCTGGTAGCAGGTTCCATACTGTTTCTTGAAGATCCCTAGAGAGAGGAGAGAGGGGAGAGCCATCAAAAGCGAGAAAGGAGACCCTGACAGGTACACCTAGTTTGTGGGAATTGGCAAAGAGTAGTTTTAGTATATCGGTTACATGAAAAGTGTTCTTTGACGAAATGTTTAATTCATCATAGGAGACATCTGCTACACGTAGACTAGTGCTAGCCATCCTGATCCTGTCAGGCGATGCCCGTGTTTCTCTCTCTCTCATCTATCCTCTTTCCCATGGAATGTTACTGTGCTGATGAGGTACAAGTAAGTGGGAGGCATGTAACGTCTATGTGGAGTTGGGAACAAGCAGCTTGTGTCAGCATTGTGTATCCGTGGATGAACAGGTTAGTGCTTGACTGTATAGCAATGCCACGTTTAATTTCCCACTCAGAAACAATGGAGATGTAAGCGGTCACCCTGGCCGATTTGGCACACATGTTAGGAAACTTACAACATGAAACCTAGGAGTTATCACAACGATTGGGTGCTCTGCAGGCCATGCCCACAGTCCAACCTTCTTCTTTCTATAAAACTGAATTTTTTGGAGCCAAAGCAAGCCCTAGCTAATGCAAAGTTTCAACAGTTTTTCGTGGGGCTGGTCAGGAACAGTCACCAAGTAATGCCCCAGTAATCCAGGTCACTATGCCACCCCCGGTACCATTAGCCCCTTCAGAGCGTTACACAGGGGATCCTGCAATTTTTTTAATATTTTTAAATCAATACCACCTTCATTTTTTTGTGCTGACTAGCCTCTTTTCTTGAAGAGCAGTCTAAGGTGGCATTTGTCCTCTCGTATCTGGCTGGTACTGCTGCTTCATGGTCCATTCTTTAGTAGAGTGGGATGACCTGGTATATGACTATCAGGCCTTTAAAGCAGACATGAAAAAATGTTCGACAAGCATACATTTTTGCAATCAGTAGACTCAGAACTGCTTAATCTAAAGCAGGGGAATATAGACTTGCTGACGTATATCTCTGCATTTAATAGATTGGTGGCTGAGTCGGAATGGCCGCAAGAAAAGAGAGTGTCCTTGTTTGGTACATGGCTGAAAGATGAACTCACGGATCTATTAGCACAAGTTGTAAATCCGCCTTATTCTTGTGAAGGGCTAGTTGATTGAGTGGTTAAACTGGATCACCGTTTATCAGACAGGCTGAGTAACAAAGGTCGTACTGACAATAAGCTGTTCATAATCGGAGATAAAAAAAAGACACAGTTAAAACACATACGAAAGTGAACCAATGTAATCGGTACCATAAGAGGCCCACTTACTAAGGAAGAAAGTCAATGAAGACATGACCAAAAGTTGTGTTTGTATTGTGGAAAAAAGGTAACTTTTTGAAAGATTGTATGGTCAAGCCCAAAAAACAGGCTGTAGGGACCGAGAGCTTTAAAAATGAAAAGTTTGAGGAAAACTAAAACACTCGACTATGATGGAGACTGGTTGTTTGGGTGTAGAAAGACCAGACGTCTCCTACATTTTGGATCAAACTAGCACCCAGAGAGAATTCCACCATTTTTATATATCTGCATGGGCTGAATGGGTCTTTTCAGACCATTCAGTTTCTTTTGAGCTCCTGGTGGATTCAGGGGCCACCGGAAATTTTATGGACATTGCAGTTGCTGCTAGGATCAGTCCAGAGGTAGTTAAGACTATCGACGGTAGCCCCATGTTTTCTGGTCCAGTCACGAAAACTACTTGTGAGGTGACAATGTATCTTTTCTCTAATCATCGTGAAACCATTCATTTCGATCTGATATGTGCGCCCCAATTCAAAGTCATAATAAGCATCCGATGGCTTCAAAAACATAACCCCATCATAAACTGTGTTATACAGAATTTTACCTTGCAGTCCCAGTTCTGTAAAAAAACACTGTTGGTTGGAGACTCCACCTGGTAAAGGTATGAGGAATGTGGAAAAAGGGGAACACAAGTTTCCCTCAGTTTATCGATTTTTTGCAGACGTCTTTAATAAGTGGAAGGCCACTACTTTGCCACCGCACCGTTCCTTCAACTGTAGGATAGATCTACAACCAGGCTCACAAATCCTGTGTAGTCAAATTTACACTTTAATAGAGAAGGAGAAATCCTATTTGCGCCTATACCTAGATGAAATGCTGGCTATGGGCTTTACACAACATTCTAGGTCCCCAGCTTCATCACCACTATTGTCTCTAAAAAAGGGAGGGCTTAGATTCTGTATTGATTAAAGGGCCCTAAATAAGATCACAATTAAAAACAGATACCCTCTGCCTCTGATCTCAACCCTTATTGATCGAGTTAAAAGTGCATGCACATACACAAACTTTGATTTGCTCTGGGCTTACCATCTTGTAAGAGTCCAGGAGGGTGATGACTGGAAAATGGCTTTCCGGACCAAATTTGGTTTGTACGAATATCTTGTCATGCCTTTCGGACTTTGCAATCCCCTGCCGCTTGCCAATATTTTATCAATGAAGACCTACATGACTTCATTGATCAGTGTGCTGTTGTCTATGTTGACGAGATGTTAATTTATTAAAAACCAATGAAGAACATGTCACCCATGTCAAAGCCATTTTACAAGCCTTACCACAACTTCACCTCTTTGCAAAGCTAGAAAAGCGTAGTTTTCATGTTCAAGAAGTGGAGTTATGCAGGTATATCCTAAACCCAAATTTGGTACTGATGGACCCTAAAAAAGTTGAAGTTATTGGTCAGGGGAAAGTCCCGCAAAGTGTCAGAGAAGTACAAAGCTTCCTAGGTTTTGCCAACTTCTATAGACATTCTATCGATCAGTTTTCCAACATTGTTGCTCCCATCACTAAATTACTCCATAAAAGAATGAAGTTTCAGTGAGGATAAGAGGAAGATAAGACCTTTCACCAATTAATAGACAAGTTCAGTACAGCTCCTATTTTACGACACACAGACCCTACGCAGACGTTTACGGTTGAAGCGGGTGCCTCTCAAGTAGCAATGGTTGGTTTCTTGACCCAGTGTGATCATGGGACCTGGGACCTCCACCTAGTGGCTTACTTCTCTCACAAATTGAATCCAGCTGAGACAAATTATTCAATAGCAGATCAAGAATTACTAGCAATAAAATGAGCCTTTGGGGAAGGAGACATAGGGCCTGATTACAACTTTGGAGGAGGGTGTTAATCCGTCCCAAATGTGACGGATATCCTGCCCACCATATTATGGGTTCCATCGGATATAATGGACTTGTAATACGGCGGGTGGTATATCTGTCACATTTAAGATGGATTAACACCCTCCTCCAAAGTTGTAATCAGGCCCATAATCTCCTAGGTAGTTTACACACAGTCACCATTCTGATAGATCATGGAATTTACACTTTCTTAAAACTGCATGCATTTTATCCTCTGCAACAGTATAGGTGGTCCCAATTCTTCAGTGATTATGATTTTCTAATCCAGGTCTATCCACGTCATAAGAATGGCAAAGCGGATACACTTTCTAGACTAACACAGTCCACTAATGAACAAGTGGAAGAATCACCTTTTATTATCTCTTCAGACTAAATTGTGGGGTCCATTATCCTTGATTCATGTTCTTACAGGAGGTTCAACTAGAGCAGGAAAGTACTGCAGCCATAGAAACCCTGTAACACCACATCACAGATGCCAGTAGCTGTGTGGGGTTAAAGTATGTAGTGCAGAAGTTATATCTACCCACAGCAAAATTACAAGACAAAGCCTGTGAGTGGATCCTCCACCGACATTTTGGTTGGCCATCCATATCCAAAGTTGCAAAGGCTTATGTAGTGAATTGTGTTACTTGCACACAAGGGAACATTTGCCCCAAGCTCTTGCTGGTCTTTTGCAACCCCTACCTATGCCACCTGCACCCTGGCACACTTTATCATTAGACTTCATGGTAGAATTACTAAAATCCCAGGCTGGGTTTACTGCCCTTCTAGTAGTAGTAGATCATTTGACCAAAATGGAGCACTTTATCCCTCTAAAAACCTTACCTTTGGCCTTACAATTAGCCCAAATTTTCTTACAATCTATAGTTCATCTCAATGTCCTTCCTTTGATTGTCATTTCTGATCCAGGACCATAATTTATATCCAAATTTTGGAAATACCTTTGCCAGGAATTGGATATGGATTTCCACCTGTCGTCCAGTCACTACCCACAATCAGATGGGCAGACCGAGTCAACCAGTGAATGGAGCTATATTTACATTACTGTCTTATAAGCTTTGAAGTGGATTGGGCAAAGTGTTTGTGGGCTGCCGCATTTGCATGTAACAAAGTCATCCATGCATCTACTGAATATTCATCTTTTCACTGTAACTATGGGTATCATCCTTGCATGTTGGATTTGAATGTAGTACCTCAGTTACCCACTCCTGCTGTACAAGATTTTTTATAACAATTGAGTGACATTCAAAGAGATGCACAAGACAATCTAAAGTCACAAAACAAATGTATAAGACATACGCAGACAAAAAGAGATGCCAGTGACAAGATTATAAGGAAGGACAAAGAGTATGGTGGTCAATTAAACACTTAAATCTGAAAGGGGCATGAAAGTTTCATCCAAGGTTTGTGAGCCCTTTCACCATCACCAAGAAAAATAATGAGGTAGCCATGAAACTAGGACTTCCCACATCTCTATCGACTTATCCAGTGTTCAATGTCTCCTTGTTAAAACCAGTAGCAGACACCATGCACTGCCCAAAGGGACCCTCTCTGATCCTAGTGGTTAATCAATCAGAGTAAGAGATAAGGGCAGTATTACATTCTGAATGACTGCATAATAATCTCTACTACTTGTTGGATTGGAAAGGTTACAGACCGGAGGATCGTTCAAGGAAGGTAGCAGGACATGTATAGGCTCCTCGATTGGTTCACCAGTTCGAACAAGATACCCCAACAAACCAAAACTAATTAGGGTCACTTTCTGAGGGGTGTACTTTCGGGCTTGCAAACCTGATTATGCTGCAGAACCCACATCTGGCATTTAGCATAGTGTTTCCCCTAAGCAAATCACCTGCTCTTGCATGGGCCAATGATTGTTGTTGCCTTTGAGAAATGTTTACTTGAGCCAATGCTTGTTTTAAAACTTGTGTAGGAATTTGGAGGACGTGTCAACTTGTCTTCTGAGTTTGTGGCATCCCCATAACTCAGACTGGGTATGGCCAGGTACAGCAGGTATTTAAAGCCATACCAGTCTTGAGGCGTTTGCTTGCTGTCAGAGGTCTTCAGGTGCAGAGTGGGATTCTCTGCTTCTCCGTGCTTGTTCCTGAATCACCTATTCCACAGTCCAACGTTGCGGATGCCTATCCTAGAAAAGAAGAGATCAAGAAGATTAGCATCATAAAAGGCAGTAACGCACTGCGCATGCTTGAAAGACTTCTTACCAGTTACCTTTGATAGTTTATTGCCGGATGTTCTAATGGGCAGTGCGCACTAGAAGGGTATGTCATCAGTGTCCTTGGTTACTTGAATACTTGCTCACTGCTGAATAATAACACTCATTGTTGTTAGCTTGCAATAAAAGTACAGATTTGAGAGCATGTTGGACAATTGTTATTTTAATGATGTCCAATGAACATGTTTGCTATAGTGGAGTATTATGTAGAATTTTTGTGATACCAATCATTGCCTGTGATGAAGAATACTCAGTGCTTGGCACACGCTAGTTTTAAAACATGAATCAAAGGTCTGTTATTTCCATGTTCAATTGTCACTGTGATGTAACAGTGATGACACCAATTAATACAGAAGTGAGCTTTAGTATATTAACCCTATGCTCTTAGTGTGGTTAAAACACACTAGCATGCTGCACTCATTAATCCCTGAATATTTGCAAAATCTAAATACTTAAGAATTGATTTTCATTCTTTGTCACCTGTTATATGTCTATGACTGTGGGTGTGACTGTGTTTTAGAAAGTCTCATTAAACCCAACGAGCAAGATGTACACAGAATTTCTGGAACACTTTAGGTAGGTCTTCCGGGGGGGCTCATTGCCTTAGCAACAAGGTGGGAATTCATGTAGATATTATAGAAGGGTAAACATTGTATCTGGTTGCAGATTTCAAACTGTTTCTTGAACATTCCTGGATAGAGGGGAGATCCATCAAAAGTGGGAAAGAGGACTCTGACAGGTACGCTTTGTTTGTGGGAATTGACAAAGAGTAGTTTTAGTATATTGGTTACAGGAAAAGTGTAATTTGATTAAATGTTTAATTCATCATAGGAGATATCTGCTCTTTATAGACCACCACTAGTCATCATGATCCTGCCAGGCAACATTCGTGTTTTTTCTCTCTCTCTCATCCATCCCCTTTCCGCTGGAATGTTCCAGCACCGATCACGGACAACTGAGTGGGAGGCACGCAACGTCTAGGTAGAGTTGGGAATTAGCAACTTGGGTCAGCATTGTGTCTTCTTAGGACAAACAGGCTCCTGCTTGACAGCAGCAACAGTAAGGGGAACTTGGCTGGTTACACATGAACACATGGGTGTGACTCGTGTGGGCTGCACGTGGGAGACTACTGTTGTGCACTGCCCAGTAACAGTGCACAGGTAGCCTGGTGCAATAGGGACTTTGCAGGATAGGGTATTCACCTGGGATAGGCCTTATAAGGGTAGTGTTCACTAATAGGGAAAGTCAGTGTGATTTACTGTTTTGTCTATAGTGGGACCCCTTTATACACAGAGGGAGAGTGCAGTTTCACTCCCCTTTGACCTAGAGAGACCATTGACGTCTTAAACTGGAGTGTAAGCTGTGCAAGGAAATCAATTATGTAAGCTCCAAAATGATAAATGTACACCTTATGGGTCATTCAAAGTTTTCATATTTTCCTGGCTCAGCTCATCTGCTGTGGCCAGTTAATTACATTTTCGCCAGCAGCAGGAACAAAGGCTGTCCCACACAAAAGGAGTAATTTTCAGTACTTGTCCTGGCTCCTGAGGAGGAAAGGGGTGGGGTGGAATGATCTGCATCAGTCACCTAGCTATCACATTGGACTAGGGATTGGCCTGCCCAAGCCCACTGAACAAATGAGAGTGCCGAGATCCTGGATCCAACCCACTGGGGGCGCTCCCTTTGAACTCTAGTGTGCATTTCCCTGTCAATCATGTCAGTGAGGGGTGCAACTGAGACCCCAGGAGCTATTGTGTAAGATCGCTCCTAGATTATGCCATTTTGGACTGTCCCGCCATGCTGTGTAGGAGGGTTGGGACAGAGGTGATGTGGCACCCCAGAATTGCCAAGGAGTGCCTGTCTTCTGGAACCCTTCTCTTAAAAACCCTTGCACAAGGGGGAGACTCTCTCTTGCCTGTGGATTTTTCTACGCTTCACTGCTGGATCCTGGGGCCACCATGGAGGACTGGAAGGAGGAATCCCCTGACTCCCACTCTGGACCAAGTACTCTGCCCAGCTGACCCCAGGACCAGTGGGTCTCCCCAAGGGCCAGTGAGGCTAGCACCCTTACACCCACTGTAGATCAGGTGGGGGAAAGTCCTAGACTTTTCTGCACCCAGGAAACATGGATCAAGAGGAAGGCTGGCCCAGAGAACCAGGAAGACCAGCTCTTTTGAGAAGTGCACCACATTCTAAAATTTGGCAACCCTTGACCATTTTCCTGTGTGAGAGCATGTGAGGCTCTACTGTTCTGCCATTAATTTCCCCCGAGGTGGGCCAGGTCCAGGAGACAGAGCAAAGGAGACACTCTACCGACTGGAGCTGGAAGAAGACATGCATGGGGCACCCTCAAAGTTGCAGAGAGAAGGTGGGAGGGACCCAGGACCCCTCACCTGGGCCCCAGTGAGAGAAGGAGAGAAGGGTAGTGCTGTTGTTCTCCCCCCATGTTACCAGCCACGGGGAGCTGAGGGAACAGCCAGGGGTGGCTTACCGAGCTGTCCTCCAACTTAGGACCGGAGGGGACCAGGCACCACAGGATATACTAGGGACACAGTGTGAGGTTGCCAGACACACATGCAAACAGCCGTGCTCTCCCCGGCCCAGTGCGAGAGCCGCTGTTAAAAAAGTCTCTGTATGGCAAAGATCACCCCACAATGCCTTGTGTGGCCATCTGGTTTTCAACCTGTCTTTTGGTGATTTCTCCCCTTGTGTTGGCCCCAGGAAAACAGAGTCACCACCAACAAACTATTGGATCCTGCCATTCCCCTAAATGGATTTACAGAGTCCTCACCCTAAATGGAGGGAAACTCCAAAACCATCACCTCCCCTGGATTTCCTTCATATTACCAAGCAGCCCCAAAGTTGGAGCTTTTTCTCTGCAGCCAAGAGTGATATGCCCTCTAGGGTCTATGTGTATGCTGACACTCATGAGGGTGTGAAAGGCCTAAAAGTGGCTATGTGTAATCTTGGTTTTGTAAGGCACTCTAGGGGCAAAGTGTGTGGTTGCAATGCAATTTTAGGTCGATGTGATGCCCTTTAGGGGCTGTTTTTATAATCACTGTTTAAGAGTAAAATGTATAAGAAATTCAGTAACACATGGTTTATTCATGACAGTTGCTTTATTGGTTCACCATAATGAATTCAAATGCTTCAATGGGTCACCCTCAGGATTTAAAATGCTCTTTTGAATACTGCAATGATGACAAAATAACTTCTGCTAAAGGTTTCTGAATGTGTTTTATTTCAGTACGAAATGCCGATATTCACTAGATCTGTTTGGGTGACCCTTCTGGGGGGGTCACCAGTGGTTATAAAACATCATATGTGCCATTGTACATATTTCTAAATTGTTGTGTAGTATTTAGTAGAGTCTGTGTAATAAATATACTTCTCCTTTTTCTAAAGAAAAAGTACTGAAACGACACTCATTTGTTGAGTGTTAATATTATTGCACACCAGTGAATGGGGATTACTAGCCCACACCACCTCCCTTGAGTAGGCCTTGGAGTGCTCCACTCAGCTACCCTGTGAGTCAACCATGACAGGGGGGTGTTTGGTTCTCAGATCACTTGTGGAGGCCACACAACTAATAGCCAAATTTCCTACTCCAATTACACTCAATCACACTCATTCTCACTCATTACCTGACACTAGCAGTCACTTTCACTCACATACACGTGCTTACATCTATAAACGCACACTCTCTCTCAAGCCCACTCTTACTCACAAACATACAAACAACATACATTTCAAAGCATTTTTTACTTACCTAAGTTTCCATTTGTAATCGGGGTTTAGGTATTGTTTCAATCCAGAGAGAGTAAACGTTAATTAAAAATAATATTTCCGGAGAAGAAGATGGAGGAATAGAATTCATATTTTTTCTATGTTCGTTGGAATTCCTCTACAACGTATAATCTTGTACAGATTATAAATATAAAAATTCTAAATCCAGTAGAACATTAAACGTCCGAAATTCCCAAAATATGTTCTACCATAAGTCCGAGGTTTAATTATTTTTAGCCCCAAATCATCAGTTTCTCTGGTGATTCACAGATAAAAAATTAGGATCAGATCCTTTCCTCCCTTATTGGTACTTGAAATGAAAATACCCTTCATTGCTGATGCAATATTGGTTTGATTCACAAGCTGCAAGCTAGAAAGCACAGCTGTGAAGCTTTAAAGACAGGTGGAGAAAATCAAAGAAGGCGCTTGACAGATGTGACCTTATGAAGATGGGAAAGTGGTATCTGAAGGCAATCAGGCATGCCAAACATCAATTTCTATTAGCTGGAATATAAAAGCTTCGAGCAGCAAGCAGCTTTCTTAAACCTAGCAGGAGACATGGTAAACCGAGAGAGACAGGTTCCAGGCTGCTGACCTGCACTCGCAAAGTGTAAACTTTCATTTTCCACAAATAAGCACGGGATGTTTGCCATCCAGTTCCATTTTAGGCTCTAAAAGCCGATTTTTCCCTTGACGAAGTGGTTTAGGGCTGTGAGCTCTGACCTGCTGTTTCTTAATTCCAGCAGGGATATTGACATTTAATTGCCCACCATTATACTAGCCAACAGCGTATCCAGTAGTGACCTTCAGCCCTAAATTGGTGACACACCATTCAAAACTAAAGATGGCCGGAGGTGCAACATAGACATTGTTTATGCACAATCACGCAATAGTGAACTGTAGAGTAGTTGTATCCAACTCAAGAAAGACCCGTGGCATGCACACCCTGCCCAGCACCGCAAAACGATAGCTCCACTCAAGGGAATCAAACATCTTGGAGGCATCTAAAAAGATTGCCACAGCATTCATGTCAGGTTTGATGTGCTGCATGACAGCGAATAAAGGGTGCGAGTTATGGGCAGTGGCCCGGCCCGCCGGTCACACATGTTTAGGAAAAAGAATGAGCCGATTGACCTCACGTTTAGCTAGATCTTACTCTCACAATTAATGAGTGACAGGGGCTGATACCGATCACATTTGTGCATTGTTTTGTTTGGCTGGAGCAGTGTGACAATTACTGCCTCCTGTATAGAGGGAGGAAGAATCAATCACCTCAAAGACTGCTAGTAGCTGTGGGGCTAGGAGATCCACATATCACTTATACAATTCAGGAGGCAAGCTCTCTGAGAAGGGCACCTTCCACGGGGGCAGCACACCTACCATTCTCTCAACTCTTCCACGGTTAAAGACTGCACCAGGAACAGACATCTAGCACTGGTAGACAATCTCAAGGTTGTGTCTTCCAGATATTCGTCCACCTTTGAGGTGGATGGTACCCCAGAAGTCACATAGATGTCCTGAAAATATAGCAAGGAGACAGCCAATATCTGCAAAACATCACAGCAAGTCTGCCCCTGGTCGTCCTCAACCTTAAAAATGTTGTTAGTAGCACAAGGCCATTTTATCCAAGCAACCTATGACAGGCCTCGACGTTCCCCTTCTCCATATGCTCTCACCCTGGCATATTTGCCTCTAAATTTACATTCTCTTGCTGCCACCACTTTATACTCAGTGAGCTTGTCATGGAGGTGCACCCCCACTGATGAATCTGAAGCATGCACCAGGGCTCCCTCTGTCACCCTCAACTCTGCCTCGAACCTGGCCAAGTGATTTCGGAGAGACTGCAGCATTTCACTACAGTTGGCCATACACCTGCCATGGATAGCAAACTTAAAGGCCTACCACTCAATGCCCCTAGAGGTAGCTACTTCATCATTTATTTTAAAATATACCATGATCTCAGTGCGGAGTTTATCTGCAAAGTCCCTGTCCAACATGACTTCAGGGTGCAACCTCTGAGAAAAACCTGACCAGGTGTCCCTGTAATTCTCATAGTTAGCAAAACATGGGCATGGTCCGAGAGGGTATAAAGTTGATGTGTCACTTCTTGCAACCAGGTTACCATATCCTTAGACAATAACCAATAGTTGTAACTGCCCCCACATATACATGGGAATAGTAAGTGCCTTCTACAATGTGCACAAACCCATGTCACCGAATAACAAGTAGGTTGTAATCCTTCATGATAGCTCTGTACAGCAGTGACAGTTCCAGTGCTGGGTGGCACTCAGGTTTTATTCAGATGGTTCAGCAAGACACAACTCAAGTCTCACCCCTATATCAAAGTCTGAGGCTCAGTAGAAAGAATCCTCCCTTACAAAAAATTAAATAATCTGGGGCTGTCAATATTGGGCCCTTAACAATTACCAATGGTTATGTTGTATGTCCCAGCCTTCCCCACAGAATAACAAACCTGCCATGTGCATCTATGAGTGACCCACCCATTGTAAAAGGTACACCACACCTCACTAAGAGGGCCACCTCCTGCATATATGAGGAATAACACATGGTAACCCAACAGGAAGACCAGCGCCTACTCATGGTATCCTGCGAGCATGCTGTGAGATGAGTCTCCTGTTGGAAAGTAATGTCCACTTTGTGACTGTCAAGATAGGCAAACACCTGCCAAATTTTCTTGGGGTTATTGAAAACCCTGACATTCCAGGTAAAGCTTTGGCAGGACTAATACCTCCATTCTCCAAAGCCAGTAGACATTCTAATAGGAATATGTTCTCCATGGACTTCTATGACACTCTACAAATGTTATGTCTCCTCTATACTGCAATACAGGCATATAACGTACACAGCAAACATCCCCCAGCTCTACCCCTTCAGCCACCTACTGTAATTGGCCAAACCTAAAAAGAATATCAACCCACCTGTAAAAAATATTCAAGCAAATCAGCAGTACAACAAACTAAAAACAGAAGTGGGGGCACATATTGCCCATAGGAAATTCACAGGTATGTCCCATGGGGTCCTCCAAGACAGACAGTGACTCAACCCCAGTGTAAGCTAGGGGTATCCAGGACATCCAGAAACATGCATGCTGTAACACATGAAAGAGTATGAGGTGAATGGTGCGCAACGACCTGTCCCGGCAATGATAACATTCTAGATGTACTTGCCCATCAGTCCAGGAGCTGGGTGGCAGAAGAAGCAATCAGATCAATGCCTCCTCCTAGGAGTTTCTTGATGAGAGAGGCATCCCAATCCACAGAGGGTTCTGTCAGTGCATCATCAGCCAGTCTACAATTATCAGTCTGAATTATTGTGCAAGGTTTGTGTGCTGGCTCGTGAGCATTGTTTCAATCCTGGACTATGCTCTTTCTGTAGCTTCGCAGATATTCTATGTCCTGCTGCAGGGCCTGAAACATATGTTATTTTCCCATGTGAGTGATTCACAGGCATGCCGGCTACAAAATTGCTTACTGGATTCGAGCCTGTATGAGTTTTTGTTTCACCAGGATAAACTTATGGCTTGCTTCTTGTATCGCTATTGTAAAGTCTGGAAACACCATCATATTTCTCCCTCACCATCCAAAGTGTTGTATCCTTGTCCCAAAAGTTTGCCAAGCATGCTATGATAGACTGTGTCGGAACCAGCAGCGTCAGTCTGGCCACTAAGAATCTGTGGGCCCTCTCCACCACTAACAATCAAGAGAAGGCACTCCAAGAGACGAAGATTATTACGGCAGGACCTAATCTCAAGGTTCAACAAAAATACACTGTTCCAAAAAACATATAGGAGTAAACGTTGCCAGGCCCTCCTATATACAGAAGCTAAAAACCCTCACACATCTTGTTAGATGTGATGCTTCATCATAGGGGAGCTCCTCGTCAGACTGCCGCTGCAATATTTGACGGGCCCCGTGTACGTGGTATCTAGTATTGTGCATTGTGCTGTGTTTTCTTCCATTTCTTTATTCTTATTACTGCTGTGTAATGTAGCTTCTAGTATCCTGTATTTTGTATTTTGCCCCATTTTCACTCTGCTTCCACCGTCTGCCGTATTTCAGAGACCCCACTCCCCCTGTGATCCTCTGCCCGCACCTCTCTGCCCCCCCACTCTCAGAGCTCGCTCCGCTCCCTCCCACTCTCCCCGCCTGTTTTCTCCCTCTCTGGCTCTGGCCTGTCTCCAATCCACCTGCTGCTGCCTCCCCTGCGGCCCGCACCCCCCCCCCCCACACACCCATTGGCCCTCCCTCCCTCCTCCCAGCTGCTCCACCCTCCCACCCCACCCTCTTAATGGCAACCGTCCATGTCAGACTGCGCCCTGCGCCAGTCCTCCGGCCCCCCCAGCCCAGACAACTCTGCACCACTAACACACTCCACTCCCTCAACCCAGGAACACGCCCAGCATGCACCCAAACCAACCCCACACACACACACAAGGACCCTTCACCTGTCGCACCTGCCTTTTTTCATGCTTCCCCTCTCTCACTTCCACGACCCACATGCCACACACCACTCCAGGCACCCCCCACACCAAACAACACAATCCCAACACAACAGACTCACGCACAACCCCCTCACATCCCAACAAGCCCCACCTCAAAAGACCCCACAACCCCAACACACTCCACTACAACACCTCCAAAACCCACAACAACACCACTGGCACCCACACCATCGCACAACACAACAACAACACCCCCAACAACCATCTCAACTGCCTACTCCTCAACACCCGATCCCTACACAAGCACGCCATATAACTCTGGGACCTCATCACATCACAATCACCTGACATCGTCTTCCTCACAGAAACCTGGACTAACCACTCATCTGAGCCCGACATAGCCACAGCCACCCCTGACGGATACAAAATCCAATGCAAAGACAGCCTAAACAAACCAGGACGAGGCATCGCCATCCTGCACAAAGACACCATTAAGGTCGCCACCAACACACACAACACCCTCAACAGCGCAGAACACATGCAGTTCCTAATCCACATAAACTATAACACCACCCTCAGAGGAACACTCATATACAGACCCGAGGGCCATGCCCCCCCTTCTGCGACACCATCGCCAACATCATCAGTCCTCACGCACTCATCTCCACAGACTTCATCCTCCTCTGTGACTTCAACTTTCACCTGGAGAACCCCCAAGACCACAACACCTCTTCCCTCCTAGACAACCTCACCAACCTCGGACTCAAATAACTGGTCACAGCACCCACCCACTCAGCAGGACACACTCTAGACGCAATCTTCACCTCAAGCCAGCACATAACCTACACCCATACCACCGAACTCCACTGGACGGACCACCTATGCGTCCAATTCTCCTTCGCCAAATCCGCCTCACACCACCAACAACACTCCATGCCCTACCGCTTGTGGCACAAGATCCCCACTGAACACCTAAACTCTCATCTGGCAGTGAACCCCCCCGCCCACACCAACGACCCCAACACTGCTACCCACAATCTCACAAAGTGGATAACTACCTGCGTAGACACACTCGCCTCCTCAGAAAAAATATCACCACCCGCAACATCAAGAACGCCCCGTGGTTCACCACTGAACTCCACGACTCCAAACGCAAATGCTGCAAAGCCGAGAAAGCCTGGCGACAGGAACACTCAATCACTAACTTCTCCACCCTCAAAACCATCATTCGCTCTCACATCAGCTCCTATGCACCACCAAAAGAGCATACTACAAGGATCGCATAGATAGCAACTCCCACAACAGCAAACAACTCTTTACCATCATCAGAGAGCTCTCCAAACCCAAAGCCAGCAACATAGACCCCACACACACACAACTACTCTGCGACTCTCAAACCACTTCCACCGCCAGATCCTAGACATACACAATAGTTTCACAACACACACAACCCACCACACACCCCCCCCACCCATCCAACACAGACCCCCCTCACGCCCCCCCAGCCTACTTACCACCTGGGCCCCAACCACCGATGAAGAAACCGAAACAACTATGAACTCTAATCACTCCGGATCCCCCTCCGACCCGTGCCCCCACCGCATCTACAACAAAGCCTGCCCCACCCTCACCCCCAAGCTTTGTGACATAATCAACACCTCATTCAATACCGCCACCTTTCCCAGACCCCTGGAAGCACGCAGAAATCACTGCACTCCTAAAAAAGCCAAAAGCTGACCCAGACGACCTCGCCAACTACCGCCCCACCTTTCTCCTCACTTTTCCCGCCAAAGTCGCCGAAAAACTAGTAAACACACACCTATCCCACTTCCTGGAGGAAAACAACACACTCGACCCCTCCCAGTCCGGTTTCCTCAAGAACCACAGCACGGAAACTGCCCTCATCGCATGCACTGACGACATCAAAACCAGAGTCGACAAGGGTGAGACCATCACACTCATCCTCCTAGACCTCTCCACGGCCTTTGACACAGTCTGCCATCACACACTCGGCACACGTCTCCACAACGCTGGGATTCGACACAAATCCCTAGACTGGCTCACCTCCTTCCTCACCATAGAATCCAAAAAGCCCACCTCCCTCCTTTCCAATCCACCACCACCAAAATCATCTGCGGTGTCCCCCAGGTCTCCCCCCTCAGCCCCACCCTCTTCAACATTTAAATGACCCCGCTCGCCAACATCGTCCGACCACATGGAATCACTACTTTCTCCTATGCAGACGACACCCAACTCATCACCTCCCTCACCCGCAACCCCACCACCGCCAAAACCAACCTCCACGCCGCACCCCTCGACACCGCCACCTGGATGATAGCCAACCACCTCAAGCTCAACTCCAACAAAACTGAAATAATCATTTTCGGACCTAACAAAACCATATGGGACGACTCCTGGTGGCCCACTGCCCTAGGCCCCGCACCCACCCCTGCTAACCACGCACGCAACCTCAGCATCATCCTTGACCCCTTCCTCTCCATGACCCAGCAGATTAACGCCGTCACCTCCTCCTGTTTCAACACCCTCTGCACGCTGAAAAAAACCTTCAAATGGATTTCCCTAGAGACCAGAAAGACCCATCACCCACGCACTCATCAGCAGCAGGCTAGACTACGGTAACGCCCTCTATGCCGGCATCACACTCAAACTGAAACACAAACTCCAGAGAATCCAGAACACAGCCGCACGCCTCACCTAGATCTCTCTCGCCAGGAACACATCTCACCACACCTCAGATCCCTTCACTGGTTCCCCATCGACAAGAGGATCACCTTCAAAATCCTCATCCATGCACACAAATCCCTTCACAACACCGGCCCAACCTACCTCAACGAAAGAGTGATCTTCCACACTCCCATCCGCCACCTCCGATCTGCCGACCTCGCCACAGTCCCCCGCATCAAACACACCACCACAGGAGGGAGATCCTTCTCCTACCTCGCCCCCAAAGCCTGGATCTCCCTCCCCACTGACCTCTGCAAGACCCAGGATCTCCCATTCTTCAGGAAAAAACTGAAGACATGGCTGTTCAAACAGTAACTCTTCCCCCCCCAGCCCCTGGAGACCCTAGCAGGTGAGTAGCCTGCTTTATACATTTTCTGATTGATTTATTGATTGAACTACCACCTAAATCATTCAACATCTCCAAGCGGATCCTGTTTAACAACTTGTCACCAAATGGTGTTGTTGGAGGCTCCAGACTTCACAAAAGAGTGTATGTAAGATGCTTAGGTTACAGCCATAGCCTGATAGCTACTCCTAGAACTTCGTTCTCCCCCCTAACTGTACTTTACTGCCAGGTTTGCCCCAACAACCCTAACATTCCATGCATCTTCACATTTTCACAGCTCCCTATTCAACATTTTACAGCATGCACCCTCAGCCCAAGCATCACAGCTACATCATGTTGCAACAATATGCATTGGACTTAGCTTGATATAAACTGGCATACTTTTGAAGTTGTATACAGTTCCATGAATGAAGTAGTGTATTTTCATTGTTTGTTTCTATGATCATTATTATTCTACTGCTGTGATTATTTTCAGAAGTGTACTTGTGTTTCTGCATTTGACCTGCACGCTTTCCCTGCACAAACCTTGAGAAGTGCCTTAATAATTGTATTACTCAGACTAAGAGTGCTGCATTGTTGCCATTCCTTACATTTTGTCTTCTCTCCATCTAAAGTATAGCAAAACAAAGATAAACTGTGTTGCACAAACAAAGAGGACAACCCTGAAGTCTATAAAGAGGTGGCAAGACTACAAGCATAGGACAAATGAAAACTGGCCACATTAAGGCAGCCATGAGGACCAGAGGAGGGTCTGATATAAAGGAGGTGTTGGACCTGTTAGAGAAACAGGTGGCATCCCTCATCCTAACAGAGTTGGTAGCTGGAGTGGAATGTCTGGATAGTGCTGAAATTGAGGACCAGCAAGAACTCAAGGGTGAGTGAAAACAAGAGACCGTATTGTTCAAACTGTCAAAAAGTGGAAAACAGCAAGATACTTTGGTGAGCTGTGTTTAAGGGAAAGGACAGGGATGCCCCACATGTTAAGTCATCCATCACATAATTGTCCTTTCCTAGGGCAGTTACTATTTTTCCAGCTCAATCCAGACCTGCCATGTTTGCCTAGTTCATGTGTGATGTGCTGCCTTAGTCCAGGTTTCCCTTTGAATACTAGGTATTGTATATATGTAATGTATTACAACATAGAGCAGGACTACAAGTCCTAGAATAAAAGGTCAAAAACCTGGACTGGAGCACCACATCATGCACAGACCTTTGCAAATTTGTAGATATGCCAGAGCCAATGCAGGTCCCCTCACACCAGGACCCAAGTTCCTGTGTTGGGGCCAGGCAGCCAAACGTAAAGCCAAATGGAAAATCAGTTATTTTGGCCTTGTAGAGGGTCAACCTGTCAACAAAGACGGTTTCCAGGTGCTGAGTAGGTGCATGCTCTGCAAGTAGGATCACTTAAAGAGCGAGGTGCTTTGTTACTATCACAAATCCATATTTGATGCAGCTGTCCTGATGCGCTGGGTGAGGTTGTTTTTAGGTAAAGCCTGACATGTAAGAGAATACCCTACCCCCTGTCTTGCTCATATGGACATTGGTGGTGGGGGTGAGTGCAAGCGATGCATAATGGAGGTTCATGATTGGTTAGTGGAAGTGTAGATGGTGGGTTACTGGTAGGGTAGTGACTTGTAGGTACAGATGAGCATCTTCAACGGGCAGTGTGTTTGAATGGGCAGGCATTGTATTTTCCTGAGGTGTGATATGTGTACTGTAAGGTAGCTTGAGTAATAGTTTGGCATTGCTGTGTTGAATAGTTTGCCTCTCGTGTAGCAGGTGTGCAGAGATGCTGTAGTAAAGGAAACTGGTGTAGTACAGTCTACATGTGATGAGGGCCTGGGTGATGGCCTTACAGGTGTCAGGAGGGAGGCATATGAAGAAATGTCTGAACATGCAACTATGTGAATGCAGGAATAGGTGATAGTGGTAATTTGAAGTCTTGTGTTGAGTTTGGTGTCCAGGATGATGGTCAGGTTCCTGGGGTGGATGGTGGGTGAGGGGTTTGAGCCTAGTTCTCTGGGCAACCAAGGCGAGTTTATATTGTAAAATCTCATCAGTTCTAGTCAGGTTGAGTATGAGCAACTAATCTCACATAGAGTTAACTATGATGGTAAAAGGCAAGATGCAACAACATTAGGTGGCTTTGCTGTCTCCTGAGAGTTAATTTATAAACTGGTTGTCATCGGTGTAAGAAGTAATGTTGGGTCCCTAGGCCTGAATACTGCTTGCAAGAGACATGTGCTTAACATATCCCTCTATACTTGAAATTAAAGATAAATACTGTCTGAATAAAACAAAAATCACATGTCATATGCAATCATATACTCTTCATGAAAATTGTTCTATTTCTTTCCAGATGGTCAAGCAACATCTCCTGGAGATCAGCCTGCCCATGATGCCCAACCTGTTAAGGACACCATCCTGCCCCCATGGACGAAGACACATTCCAACAGCTCCTGGGCGGTATTGACATTTCTCTTCTGGCACTGCAAAGGGAAGACAAAGTTTGTTAGGTCTCCAGATGAAGCAACACAAATGAGACATGCACCATCAACTGGTCACATACCAGCTGAGGAGTCTGATGACCCCTAAGTTAGTTTCCAATGGTGAGTGGTAGGAGTCCAGCAGCGAATGGCTGAGGAAGTCCATTTGGGGTTGGAGACCATACCGGGCACTCTTGAAGGAGTCCATGGGTGTCTTCACCTTAATAAGGTGTTGAATCACAGAAACCTATTCTTCGTTCCATGGGATTGATGAATCACTAGTAGACACTACTGATGTCATGATGCAGAAGGAAAAACAATGACAGCCTTCTTCATCTGACACCAATGAAGTTGTCAGGCAGCTGGGAGCCATCAGTACATCCATCCAGTCCCTGAAGGCCAAGATTGACTCCTTCATAGCATCAGCGAGGGCCCTCAATAGCAATGTCATTGGCTAACCAGAGCCTACCATGTTGTTTTACTGTCAATCACAAATGTTGTTGGAAACATAGGATTTGTATCTTCTGCCTCTGACATGTGTGTGCCTGAGGCTAGTAACATCTCTCAGCTGCCTCCCATTCCAACACACAACTTCAATAGGAGACAGAACATGCCTCAGAGGAGGAAGATGTTGAGTTCCCCAGTTTCTGACAAACAAAGTCCTAATAAACATTAGTCAATGCCCCTTGACCAGTTTTCTGACATTTTCCTGTGTAGGACATCAGTCCACCTTCTTTGTAACCCAGTGCAGTACTTTTTGTTTGTGCAGTAGTTTATCCTAAATAATCTGTTACACTTTATACTGGCAATTTGTTCCTCCTCACTGATCTCATTACATGCACGCAAATGTGAAGTCACACACACACAATACATACCAAATTGAGAAATGTGTGGTTTAAAAAAAAAAATACTCATGTTGTAATGTGAGTATATGAACCTCTGGAAAAATACAATTATTATTTTTAAAAAGCATTATAAAATGTATATGGTTGTTCTTCAAAAGTGTACATACATAATGTAACTTTAACACCCAGCGCCACTTTTTTTAAGCTGAAGAAGAATGAGCTAAAGTTAATTGAACATGCTGTATGTGTATATGCACAGGCACTCATTACTTTCCTTGCAATGATATGATGAGCAATGTATAGTTTATCAATGTAATGCCAGAGTGTATCAAAAACATGACTTTTCTTGAGAGATACACAGTGAGAAGGTTCATGCAAAGTACACAAAAGCATACCTCTTATACATGGGATGTGGAAGACATGTGAGTCAAAACACTGTTTCAATGATCCACATAAATGTTGCAAAGTAAAGATGAGAACATCTTTACCAAATGTGAAAAACTCACTGCTCACAGAAAAGATAAGCAACAGTACATAGCTCTGGATGGTTGTACCAATAATAGCTAAATACTGATGCCCATATTCCTCCTGGATTATCATTGTACTTGTGCCACGCAAGGATGCACAAGGCCAAACCAAAACCGTGAGTGATACTTCCAAAGACATATGAGTGCACCTTGCCTTTCCATTTGTATACTGATAAATGTTGAGTTATGAAACACAGGCCAGCATAGCTGGCTTATGGTACTCTCCCCCTGAGAGGCCTTATGTGTGGTGAGTGTGAGTTCATCCACACATTACATCATTTATACACATCAGTTTGTATGAGTGGCAGACACAGGAACCTGTAACAAAGCTATACCTCCCCAGGGGAGGGGAAAATGGTAGATAAATGGTCAAAACATATTATTGTCAGCTTTTTCTTAGTGAGTTGCATGAAATGTCACACTTAGTATGAAGTATATGCCAATGATGATGGATATTGCCCAGGCAGGTGTGACACGCTGCACAATTACAAACCAGCCAACAACACAGAGTGCCAGCCAGCAATTTGTGTCACCGCCCAGGCAGGGATCAGCAGTCTGTAGTAAAAAGTTAAATCCATCACTTACCTGCCCTCTCCCCAATACAAAGGATAAAACAGTAAGGAGACTACCTGCGTTATGCTGTGTGTAAAATCAAATACTGAAGCCCACTTTCAGTGTCTAAATTATTGAAATTGTTCCACACATAGCTCTAATGTGAGGACGACCCACAGTTGTCCAGAGGACTCTGGCAATGTAACATATTCCTACAATGTATTTGGGACAAATTGAACTGCATCTACTCACCTAACACAATAGTACCAACTCTTGTTAAATAAATTATATCCAATTAGAGAACAATGAATACATTATTTCTATACAAAACCTAATAACAAAAACACTACCCAACCATAATTAACCTACACTAACTCTCCTAAATACTAGCGTATACTACCTCAGCTTGCACTTAACCTATCTTAACTACTATTGACACATGACAAGTTAAACATCAACCCCCACCCCCATAATACACATAGCTCATTCATCTGCATCCTAAACATATACTAACTACACTTAGAAGCCTAAACAAAAATTTATTTTTGGGTGTACATTTTTTAAAGATTTTTTTATTTTGGGGGTTTTGTTTTTTAAACACAAAGCGTTAAACCCCCACCCACTTAAAAGCCTACCATATTTATTTAAAAATAACTAACCAACTACTACATAAAAACTACTAACTTTTCTAAAACTACCCTAATCCATTCCCACACCTACACTAAATTACCTAGAACTAAAACTATGACTAATAATGATATAGCAATATACATTTTATAGAAAACAGGAAAGGTGAAGTCCAGAGGAAGAGTTTATATCAGTGTAGCTATTCTCTCAAGTACCCCCTGGCACTTTTTCCAAATGTCTCCCTGCTGCTTCTGTTCCTTTTCAATTCTTGACATCTTTTTGTCCATCTTTCTCATCCTTCTCAAGAGCAACAAACTGAAATTGGAACATGCTGCACCTCCACTTCTAGTTTGTCCATTGCCTTACAGCTGCTGTAGTGGTGGTGTTTGCTGTTCCTGTGCAGATGTTGGTGGGACCCAAATGACAGCAGGCTTGGCCTTGTGAAATGTATGGCCTATTTTCCTGAATCCATTTGCAATTTTCTGAATACAGGCATACTGTGCCCACCTCATGGCAAAGGTTTTTGCAGTTTCTGGTGTCATGTGAGCTAGGGAGAATACTAGACCTGGAAACATGTCTTTATGCATCAAGTTCACAGATTGACCCAAACCAGAATAAATAATACTTTATTTCTGCTACCTGATCCTCCCTGTGCTGCATTCTGCAGCACACAAACAAAGAGCAAGGGGCCTCTCAGGAGTTTGTTTATGCAGGCACCTGTCCCTACCTGCTCAATATCCATTTTGCCTACAATGCAGACCCCCTTGCACCATGATGCAAGGATGCCTGCTTTGGTGCTAGGAAGGCACAATTATGGCACCAGTAGGAAAGGACAGAAATGTGCTGTATCATGGAATCATTGTGCATGCCCACCCTTTCCATTTCACACAGTGCAGCAAGGTAGCTTGCCACATTGCACTACATGAAAGCTTGACATGAATGCCACATAGGTTAGATACTGCCCATACAGCTGGTATTGATGTGCCAATATATGGTAAAACCAGAGCTTTTGTCCTGCGCATCAAACTTAAGGCAATGACTTTGTTCCCAAGCTGTGGGGCCTACTGGTCCTGCATAGGATTTACAACAATGGTATTGCCTCTCTGTGCTCAACAGATGCATATATTACTGAGATATGCAGGCTGCCATTCACAGTTCAATTGCTAGGTCACATCACAATTTCCCTGTCATGTGGACATCTACCCTCACAATGTGCATTAGATAGGCTAGGAACTATTATACTGCATCAAACCTTGGATCAATACATGAGCTGCCATATATCCACGCAGCTATCCAGGGCATCAGTGTAACGGGGCCACTGCCACTCCTTTCTACATAGGTCTGACATGGACACCTATGATGGAGGTTCAGTCACCCCTGACACAGGATTACAAGAGCTGTACTTCAGGTAAGTGGTAATACTGAGGGATTGTTTAGATGTCATTCAAATTACTCACATCCCTGCAGCAACACATGTTGAGATGTCAATATTACATTGATTCAGGATACAACTAAAGTTCAGATGTAACTGGAATATTTCTAGCATCTATCTGTTGTAATGATTGCAATGTGATGGCTATCATGATAGCACTGTCATAAATGTTTATGCAAAGTGTGATTAGGCATGACACACAGGTATACCATACCTATATTTGAACTGGGTGTACACATTACACACACCTATGTTGATGGTGCACTACACTCACACCTCCTTTTTTGAGTTATTGTGTGATTTGTTGTGAGGTGATGTCTATCTCCTCATAAACATCACACTGTTACAACTACTGTTACAACTATCATGGATCACACACACATCACAGAGATAAAACCATGTAGTCATGGCACTGTGATGCAGGGGTGCAACCTTTAGCAATAGGTAGTCATAAGTGTACCAGTGCTAGTAAAGCACAGGAATGCGCAGTAAACAGTTGAATAAGACACATTCCTGTCCTTTCATTTTCCCGCAGCACAGCAAGGTGACTTGCTATGCTGTGCTGCATTAAGATTTAATAGATGTGACCCTTGGCACATACATACTAGCCTTGCCACACAGACATACCTAATACCTTTTGCAGTGTTTATAATAATCCGTATTTTAAATCCCACCATAAGAGCCGATATAGCCACATATTGTGCAGTGTTTACGGCACATGAGTAAGGGAAAACAGCAATAAATGATTGAACCAATCAGTGCTGGAAATTGCTAAAGAGTAACCCTCATTTGGACAACGGGCTGCTTTGCATTACTTAGTGTCAAGACTAGTAGCTCCCTGTAATGCAACACAGTATTTATGCCTATTGCACTACTTTGTGTGACAGTTTGATACACCTGCCACTTGGAGTCACTCTGTTTTGCCTTGTGTGTCACATGGCATCTACACATGCCACTTGGAGTCACTCCGTTTTGCCTTGTGTGTCACACGGCATCTCTACATTGCAAATACATTTTGAGATTAATATGTACTGTGACAAAGTTATCCTTGTTACTACATGTGGATTGGTATATTAATACATAGCTACGGGCCTCTGATCTACACTCCCAGCAGGTTCAGTACATCTGCTTCTGAAGCAATGATGTCCACTAAACCATGTTTAATTTGGTAGACAGTGCGCTCCTCATGTCACATCTTGCCCATGAACCAATGCACCCACTCCCATTGATCCTTCTGCTCTTGTGCTCTGTACAACTTGCTCACCCTTCCCCTGCAGCCAGCATCAGCGGCAGGAAGTGCTTTCCCACCCAGATGAGACAGCCTACCTTCCTCTCTGTAAAGTTGTTTCCTCTCACCTTCCCAGTCATGGCCAGAATAGCACAAGCCCTACCTATCCCTACCCCATAAAACAAAACATATAACTGCTTAAACCCCTACCTATACCAGTTAACTATTACCCTAAAATGGCAAACACCCAGCAATACAAATACAATACCAATTACAAAAAAGAACACTCAGACACAAAGACTACACAAAATGTGATTAACCAGGACAGAGCAGACACAGAAAACAACAGAAACAGCAAAAACTCCTCAGACCTCTCACTGCAGTTTAAAAAACCACCAGCAACATCCAACAGACACTAGCAGAAAGTGAAAGTAACATTTAAATGTCCTACTCCTTTTGATTCCATTTTCAGCCCAATCTCTCTTTTACTGAGGTGTGTCCAGGCTCCTTCCTTGTTATCTAACACTCAATCATCAAACACTTAGGAAGGCACAGACACAGCCTGGCTCTCCCATCCTTCAGTGTATGTCCCACCCAGCTTGTAACTTTGCCGGACTATCAACATCAAACTAGTGGGATTCCTCTAGTCCTCATGTTTTCCTCAGGCAGCCATGGCATTACTCAAATAGAAACACTAGGTCCTCTATGTTATGTGCCAGTGCAGGAACATCTGTACTCTGTGTGCAGTCATAGCACATTCAGTGCCCAGTACTGTAAACCACATGTATCATTCTACCACTAGCATACTCATATGCAGCAAACACACTGAGTTTGCACACACTATTCATTACTACACTCCCTTCAAACACTCACTACCAGCAAATACACAGTTGCCATGTGCACACTCTATGTTAGTGTGTCTTGCATGGGTATAGGCATTCAGCACATGATTTACTAATGCACACACTTCCAGACCAACCTCATGTTGGTCAGGGGTGAGTTTAACACACAGCAGCAAAACTTTACAAGAGGCAAGTGAGCCTGTAGGCTTGACTCCAGTGACCCAGGGTATAATGGTAATGATCACTACTACTGATCACTACATGGTGTGCTGCCACCACCACAGCTGTGCTGTTTTATTCCTGGTGAAGGCAGTAACATAAAAAACTATGAGGGTAGCTCAGGTCCAACAAGACCGCAATCCATGACACAGGCCTATGTCATGGCACACACACACATGTTCCATGTTCCCCCATGGAAGATACAAGCATTAGAGATCCATAATACAATTCATTTGGGCACTCATGATAGGGGTACACAATTCTTACAATGGCGAGCACAAATCCAGAACACCACCACCATTACACCACGTTTCCAATATTTGTTTATGCCCCCATCCATTTGTGCTTGCATTATGACATACATACTTCACACATTACACATCTCTGTATTCCTAAAGTGATGTGAATGCTTAGAAAACATTTCCCTTATCTTACATTTCAGACAAATGAAATGGCTTGGTCCAAACTTGGGTGGCATGGTGAGCAAAAAATTATGGATTAAACCCAGATCTTTGCGACTGGGGGTGAGTGTTTGCATTGTTCAGCATTCTGTCCGTCATCTCTTCTTTTTGATTTTATTGCCTTAAGTGCACTGGGTATGCCCAGACGTGGGTTCCGGGCTCACTATGCCACTGGAATCAAGGTAGTCTGGCTTATGAAGGGTGATACCCTGAAACCGGTCCCAGGATGCTTGTTTCCCATCCAGGAATGATCTGGCTGGGCAGTTTAGGCTGGACTTTCCCATGAGGAACAGGGTCAAGACTGATTTGCATATGACTGGGTCCAAACTGGGGTGGCATGGTGAGCAAAAAAACAATGGATTAAACTGAGATCTTTGCGACTGGGGGTGAGTGTTTGCATTGTTCAGCATTCCATCCACCATCTGTTATTTTTGCATCTGATTTGTCCAAGCACCTGAAGAGGGACTTTCGTACCCCAAACATATGCTCCACCACATTGCAAGATATTGACAGAGCTGCAATGTATTTTTCTGCCCAGTCCTCAGGGGATTTGTGAATTGAGTCACTGCCATAGCTGCAAACCATATGTTTAATCACCTGAAAAGAGAAAACATAACAATTTAATGATTGTATTCTTTGTGACTTCTACATAACTACTTGTGTATGCAGGCAATATAAAAAAGGTTTTATTTAACACTGATATTGTTAGGCATTGTTGAACATTGCTTTACACATGTTTGTTGGAAAATGTTGGTTAACTGTACATACTGTACAGCATGTAAAGCATTCAATACTTCAACATGAAGTTTATCGTGTTTACACAGATGTTAGGTGTGATAAGCAAATTTCACTATTTGTATTCACTATCTGTGAATTGGGCACTATGTGAGTGCAATTTAGCCAAGTTTAGATGGGACCCTCTTGCAGGCATATGGAGATACGTAGATTGTAAAAGTGACAGTGAGTTTGACATTCACACATACATATACCATATTTACAACTATGATGCGCCTGTTTGCCTATGTGGTGTTGCACAACCTTAAATAGTTAGACATAAGTTTGCATGTATACTTGCTTAATAAAGTTTTCCATTATTTCACATATGTCATGAATATTTAAATATGGATTAATCATCCTTCATGTATTCCTTTGGGCATAGCAAGTTGTCTAGATTAACTCAGCATGACACGTAGGAATTGAAATGGAGCACTTTTTTGTTTGAGACAAAATTATGTATGGACAACTGACTTCGTCGTGTGAACATAATCGCTGAGACTTTGCAGGGCTGAAAGGTTACATACATATTTTCCATTGTAACCTTATGTCTTATCCAGGTGACTGGTTGACACCTGTTCGGTATAAGTCAATAAGGACGTACAATGAAGGACCACACGCCAATTATGAATACAATTTAGCTTTACTAGAATTTCAGGTAAATGTAGGCGATTAGCACATTAACAATAGTGGAATAAGAATAGCAATGAAAAGCATCTATTTATATATAAGTACACTACAAAGAGCATCTATGTATACATATGAGCAAAGAGTTCATTGACAGAATAAGAATAGCAATGAAAAGCATCTATTTATATATAAGTACACTACAAAGAGCATCTATGTATACATATGAGCAAAGAGTTCATTGACAGATATAAGCTTGGAATAACTGTATACACTGTGTTACACTACGATGTTCAGTAAGCAAAATATAAACAAGCTGAATTCTTCAGATTAGCTTTGCTTAACTGCATACCAAAATGTATGTTTCAATTACTGTAACAGGCTCACACTACGATGTTTAGAAAGCAAAATATAAACGAGCTGAATACTTCAGATTATAAACACAGTGCAAGCATAATAATCAATCATAATAATAGAGCAGAGAAACAAAGGCCTTTCATCCCTGTGTGGAACTTAACTTAGTTCACGAAATGCTAGGAAGCCCTCTACCGCCCGCTTGGACCTCTCTCCCCCTCGAGTGTCACGGTCTCTGAACAGCAAAACAGGGAGGCAGCGCTGGGCCATGGAAGCTTTCACAACCCCATCTGCGAGCTCCAGGTCCCTCACCCGCACTTCAGTGCTTAAATAACTCGAAGCTTGGATTCTATCTCTTTCTGGCATTTCATAGCTATGTTATCAGCACTTGGCTGCTCTGCCCTTCCCCAGCCTTTGTTTTCATTCCATCTTCTCCCTGTACTCTCGTTCTCAAGGTTGAGACGGAGTCTTCTACACAAACAAGCTTGAAAATAATATTATGAACTTTTCCACGTTGTTCGGTGATTTCAGCAGGCATCACGCTCATCTACACTGCTCAAGCTAATTAACCCTTCGCGTCACAATGTCTTCCGCACCTTTCC
Organism: Pleurodeles waltl; assembly: GCF_031143425.1. Classification (NCBI taxonomy): domain Eukaryota; kingdom Metazoa; phylum Chordata; class Amphibia; order Caudata; family Salamandridae; genus Pleurodeles; species Pleurodeles waltl. The sequence goes on along the minus strand of NC_090446.1, from coordinate 747,608,498 downwards.
CTATACTGATCACCTTATAAGCATTCAGATTTCATGTATAACATTCCCCAATTCTGTGTCAAAGGTATAAGATAGTATATCCATGCATGGAAACCAGAACACCTACCAAAAGAATGTATTTTACACTGAAGGCATTCCATTAAATCATGTACATGCTTTTTACTCAATGTGTGAGAATACCAATCTGTTGCGAAAAGAATCCAATTTCAAAACAAGTAAAAAATCTAAATGAAAAAAAGAAAGAAAACAAAACAAACAAAAAAAATTACTCACATTTTTCTGGACCCGAATGAGAAAAATGAACCAATCACCAATTACCAGCTTTCACTAACTTGCAGGTGTCATCATTAAAGGTGGAAACCACCAACTCTTAATTGCCAGCTTAAAATATCCTCTGAAATTATTTGTCCTCAGTAAGCGCTGACCACGTGTCTTGCATCCTTCTCTTATTTATGCAATTCATAAGAAGAAAATAGAGGGTAAGAAAAGAGAATAATCCAACTGTAAGAAAAACCTTAATCATTGATTCAATTCTATTAATGCCTTAAAGTAAACATCCAACATAAACGCTAACCAAAACCAAGTTCACAATGAACGCACCCAAATAATTGATTGCCCACACTGTATATCAGAGATGTGTACCAGCGTGTACGCCCCTAATAATACATTAAAGTAAACATCCAACATAAATGCTAACCAAAACTAAGTTCACAATAAACGCACTCAAATATTGGATTGCCCGCAATCTACATGGGAGATCTGTATTAGCATGTATGCCCACGTTATCACAAATGAGCAACTGTATATGCATCCGCATCACCTCCAGCAGACATGTGCTAAAAAAAACGGTCATAATCGTACATACCATTCATGTCTGTTATTCACTCCTCAAGTAGTCTCCGACCCGTAGTATTCTCGGCGTCTCAGTGCAGGCTTGTACGCCTCCACATCGTCCTTTTGGGTGCCATCTTTGTCTTGTCATTTGTACAAATAGGCAAAGAAGAACAACATGCTGGCACTGCCGTCCTTCTGTTTGAAAATATTTAATTCTGGCAAATCCCCACAATCTCCATATGTGCGAACCTTATCGTTAGCAAATACCTGTCTATCCATAAAGAAAAAAATAATATAAATAAGAATAAGACCAGCACAGATAATCAATGGCAGTTACCTTGATCAGTTCCTAATAGGCACATTAGCCCATTTAACATCATTTCATGAATCAAGAAAATAAAATTATTCATAAAGTGAAACCATCTTGGTCCCTGGTTAACATATAATTACCACAGTATCAAATTATTAATGCCCAACAGGCCTTACTCACTATCATCACCTGTCTGGGAGATCATCATCCCATATCTTTCTATGTTATCAAATGCTCATCGGGCAGCACAAGAGGAACAAATTATCGTATATGACTGTTGTGTAACAATTATTCAACAAGAAAGTTTACAATTAAGAAAAACAAGAATATCTACCAAAATATTCTATGGGCATAATTTACATCATTGCTCCATGAAACATTATTGCGATTATTATTATTTTTTGTCCATTATTAAAGAATTATTTACAAGATCAAAGTCATACAAGCAGTCCTCCCCTGTAAATAACATAGCATAACCAATTCATGATTGGTATTTAGACCATCCTCCACTGCTCTCAATCGTGAAATCCAAATACATTCCCTTCTTCTTAGAAACAATTCTCTATTGTCCCCACGGTGGTCTTTTGTGACTTACTCTGTACCGAAGAACTTGAAGTTCCTGATGGGTCTTTGTGCCGGACATTGTTTCATGTGTACAACAATGGGGTATCTGACATCATGCAGTCTCAGGCCTCTATAATGTTCACTCATTCTTTGCCTCAAAGCCCTGATTGTACTCCCCACATACATTTGACCACATTTACATACAATCACATATATCACATCATTACTGTTGCAGGTAATGTTAGAAAGTATAGGAAATTTTACCTTTCTACTGTTTTCAAATGTATGTATACCATCATGTGCCCATCCCACAAGGACCACATTTGTGAAAACCTTTGTTAAACACTGTTAGCCAATTTTCAAAAAAATTCCTAGTTGAATGATTGGGACATAACATGCTCTTAAGGCTCATGCCCTTGCGATAGGTAAAATCAGGTCTATGAGAAATATGTTCCTCAAACCATTAACAGCTTATAGTATATGCCAATGTTTACGCATACTTTTCAGTAGCAGACCGGACATTTGAGTATGGTCCACAATACTTCTAATGTTCTCAATCTTACTCTTCTTAATTTGTTTCAGTGCATCTCCCCTGGGTATTTTCATTATTTTATTCTGGGCTTTTCTAATTGTGTGTTGGTCTTAACCCTGTTGTGAAAAATGTATTGTGAGAGTTTTATGGAGAGTCTATGATGGTCGACTATTGCCTGAACATTTATGAGATAATTATGTTTGCAGTTCCTCTAGAGATGTTAAGTGGCTGAAGGGGGCACAAATTGAACATGTGTGCAAGATATGGCACCAAGCGGGAATCCTGCAATATTGCAGAACCCGTGCTTGGTACCCAATTGCTGTTGGGTAGTTTGGGGGAGTATAAGGTAGTGTGGGGGCAGTTTTATGATGGCAGCCAACACGAATAATACTCCCTGTGAAATACTAGCAATCTTGCTGATGTTATTTGGAAGGGTCCAGAGGCCAACATGGGTCACATAGACATCGATCTGATGTGTGCTGGAATAGCATGGGACCTTGCAGTTGCTGGCTGGAGACTTGGCAATATCTTCTCCGGCAGTTCCATGATAGACACACTCGTCAAACTGTATAATTATATATAAATGACCTCCTCCTCCCTGAAGTCAACAAGGGATTTGCATTGACCAAAAACACGTACTTTCCTCTTTCGCTGCCTACGTGGTTGTCTCAGAGCAACTCCCAGTTGCAGTATGACAACCTCCAGGGCATAGTTGCGCTTGTCAAAGTGTGCTGTGATGCTGAGGATTTTATACTACAGCTACTGCATCATTTTCTATGCCTGAGTTCCCGATGTGCATCAGTTTGAATGCATTTCTATCTTTGCGTTGCAAAAAGCCATGCTACGTCACACAGTGATATAGTGTTAAATACCACAGAAATAAGGTTGAGCTGGATTTTGCACGCGACTGCCTACATTGCCAATATTCATTCATGATGCAGCAGGATTCATCACAACTTTTCCATGACGAGGTTGTTGAAAAATGACACATTTGTGCTGATGCGTCGTTTCTTAAATATAACTTACTGGTTGCATCACCCTTGCATCACAATACATGGAGCAACACCAGCACAAGCCCTTCATAAATCTGCCCCTCAGTTCTCTGCAGAAACATTGTTAGATGTGGCTGGTGCCATCCACTTAAATACAGGGAGGCAAGGAGATGATGATGCTTGGCTATCATAGGGACAGAAGACTCCCCCTTCCGGAAAATGTCTTTGAATTAACGGGTAAAGCAGAATCCTTGCCAGTGCAAAACCTTGTTTCCACACAACATACACACAGTGGGGACTATTCACAAACTGCTTTCGTAGTACTTTATTAGTACTTTAAAAGTACTACAAAATGCTGTTCACTATCCTACATGTGTCTGTCTACACTTCTGCCTCTCCCATATTTTATGTGCAGAGATCTCCACCCAAACTGCAGAGCTCTCCACAAATGTAGATATATGTTGTAGAAACAAATGTGTGAGGGATAGTTTGGAGTGGCTAGTAAATCAAATATTTATGAATAAATGAAGTGGGTTTATGAAACAGTAAGCAGGGGTTAGTGGACAGCAAGGTAGGGAAGGACATGCACGCATCACCCTCAAAAGAATAAACTCATCGCCATTAACAAACTCCACTTTTATAGTTACTACAGCCAAAGAAGACCCAACACAGTTATACTTACTGGAGTAAGTCCATGACATGACAATAATGGAGGAAGGGACTTCCGATAAAATAACAAAGAAAATAAATTATTTGTATACTTCAGTTTAAATAATTGTTAACACATAATAAAATATGTGTATATACACACTGTCAACATCAGGACAGTGCGCGCTCTACGGGCGACGTAAATGCAAAGACCCAGTCCTTATGCAAAGTCATATTTCATGCATTGTGTTTCTATGTAGTATGTTAACCTTTTGCATTGCAGAGCTTTTACCTTGAAAAGTCATTAATGCTGTTTATAATGCATTGCTAATTTGCAAGGCTTGTTTGCAGGACTACAGGGTGTGGTCCTTTATTCTAAGACTTTCTAGAAGCCTTTCTTGCAGCGTGGTTGGGTGTGGCTCGTGGGTGGGGCTTGGCTCTATATAAGGGAGCCAGCCAAGCTCCACATGCTCACTATTCAGAGGTCCCGGTGCAGAGCAGCAGCATTTTCCAGAGCTCCTGTCCCGGAGGCCTATCCAGTCATTTCCAGGCCTGCCCTCGTTTATTTGGTGATCTTCAAGCAGGGCGGTAAGGTGGAGGTCGGGTTTTGGGCCTAAACTTAAAATTGCGTGTGCGATTGTTTTCATGGCATTTGTATTGTGAATTCCAAATCGCCAACAGTGTGCGTGATTCATTCCAAGCATTTCCTTTTTGGTATTCAGATCGGCAGTGTGCGCGATCATTTCATGGCATTTGTATAGTGATTTCCGAATCAGCAACAGTGTGCGCAATTCATTCCAGGCATTTACTTCTTGGTACTCAGATCGGCAGTGTGCGCAATCATTTCATGGCATTGGTATTGTGAATTCCGAATCGGCAACAGTGTGCGAGATTCATTCCAGGCATTTACTTCTTGGTATTCAGATCGGCTGTGTGCTTGATCATTTCATGGCATTTGTATTGTGAATTCTGAATCGGCAACAGTGTGCACGATTCATTCCAGGAATTTACTTCTTGGCATTCAGATTGGCGGTCCGTGCGATCATTTCATGGCATTTGTATCGTGAATTTTGAATCGGCAACAGTGTGAGCAATTCAATCCTGGCATTTACTTCTTGGCATTCAGATCGGCATTGCGCAATCATTTCATGGCATTTGTATTGTGAATTCCGATTCGGCAACAGTGTGTCCAATTCAGTCCTGACATTTACTTCTTGCCATTCAGATTGGAAGTGCGTGCGATCCTTTCATGGCATTTGGTTATTGATAATAGAAACGTTAACAGTGTGCGCGATTCTTTCCCGGCATTAAACTCTTGAATCACAGATCGCCAGTGTGCGCGATTGTTTCATTGCAAGTGAATCTCGATGTTCGAATCGGCAACAGGGTGTGCGATTCATTCCTGGTGTTTAACTTTTTAAATGCAGATCGGAAGAGTGCACACTCATTCCTAGACATTGAAATCTAGATGTGCAGTTTGATTGACGTGCATAATATTCCCTGAGCATTTGAGTCTTGAAACTCTTAATCAGAGAGTGACATAGCAGTGTTATTCATGATTTTAGTACAGTTCATTCATGCAGAGAAAAAAACATTGTGCTCTTCGATTCTTGCTACAATGTAGACATTATTCTAAGAAGTATTTGGAGACAGTTTATTGTTCAAAATATAATATGTTAATTCTGGAATGTTCATAAGAAAACCTTGCATAACCTTTCTTGATTTCCAAGTACCTAGATTCTTGAGGCCTAGTTATAGTGAAGCCTTAGGCCATTCATGTTTTCAGCATAAGTGTTTATTTGAAACAAAACTTATTGAAAGTCATTATGATTAATCTTGCAATTGTGTTGTTTAACTCTTGCTTCCACAGGTCTCCTTCCCCGCTATTCCCAACCAAAAACCCATTCCCCCACTAGACCATTCTTTAACTCTGTGCTATATAACTAGTGGAGTTTTGAGCTGCCAAGAGGTGGAAATGTTGGGTACATGCGCAAGCCCCGAGGATCTGGTCTCCTTGACAGACACACATGTAATATTTAATTGGGATTTACTTGTATTCAATCTTAATGTAAATTTATTTTAATTTACTTTAAGTTACTAATTCTATGACATTACTTTATTTTGTTCCACATTTGAAATTAGTTTAATTAATTTTCATAAATATTTTTGATGAAACCATTTTTAATGTTGTTTTTTTAAGTTTAATAAGCTTTTAAATTTCTCCCAGTACTTTACAAAAGGAGATCTCTGTCTTGGTAGTGGAAAATTCTGCCTATCTGTGAAAAGTTACAAGTGGTAAGTAACTTCACACTAATTAGGCTCAACATGCTAAATGCAGGGGTTTGGGGACATGTAAGTCTACACTGTTGAGTAACTTTACATTTGTAAATGGTGACTAGCTAGAAGGAGAAAAGTTACTCAAAAATGGAAGAGTAAATGTACTCTTGTAGATTTATTCACATGTAATTTTACATTGTGATCAATCCCCTGTGTTAGTATGCAGACCACCATCCACCATCAGTCAATTTGAAGGTATTTTCACATATGGTATCCTTCCACTTAATTGCTGCTATCATATTACCTTGATTGATTCTATTATTGTGGGTGGATGAAGCTCAAATTATGATTCCCAAAAACTGTATTGACCCATATAGGCAACCCTTTAATGAGAAACTGTGAGCCCCACTCTGGTTCAACTGAATTGCTACAACCCCTATATATGCTTGATCCTTGCAGTTTGGACAATTGTGATAAACATGGAAACTCCTTTTTTTAAATAATTTGAGGACTAGTACACTTAATACATGTCACAAACTGTTAATTTGTAAAAAAAAAAAAAAAAAAAATGTGTTTTTGTTTTCAAGACGTATGAGATAGGGTGTGGGTAAATAAGTCCATAGGTTATTGACAGTTGGTTATGTCATCCAAGGTGCATGATTTTATTTTCAAAATTGGTAAAAAATAATTAGGCAAAACGTTTGTGCTAGTCTGAATTAAATTTATTGATAACACAAGAATAATTTCTTGTGGTATTAAATAATTACAGTCAAGGTAAATTGTGGTTACTGAATGTTTAAAAGTGGTCCAGCGTTGCTGATTAAATACATCCAACTGATTGGTTTATATTTTCGAAAGTTGCCATTTTCCTGCCTTAGTTAGTCAGTGCCTGCAGCCTTCCCCTGGATCACATGACTGGCTGTAGTTAGCAATTGGGCTTTGTGTATTCCTTCTAAAAAAAAAAAAAAAATAGGGAGCATACGTGTGTCTGGATGGGCCAATACTGGCAAGGTTGTATAAGAAGCGTCATTCCCAATCCTGGTGTCACCTAACAGGGTGTACCCGGTGAAACATCTGATCTGTGGTAGTTAATTGTCCTATAAGATAACCCTGACTGAAATAGTTCAGCTGTGTAATTTGCTAAAGCAGTCACAGGAGCTTCCACAGCATCCACACCACTTCCCATTCACCAACCACGCCATTTGCACCAGATTCCCCCATATCTACTCCTTTTTTCTGGTGCCCATGACGCATCCAGTAAATCTTTAGCCTTTTCTGAAAGGCCTGAGAACCCTGATATTCTTCAAGCCAGGTTCAGCTTTCCTTCTACTAGTAAAGGATGTTCTTCTCCATTAAGGCCTACCAGCAACCCCTGATGAACTGGGATAAGACGTGCTTACTGTACCACCAGCTATATCACCCCTGGGAACCAAACCTGAAAACTATAAAAGGGATTGACTGGCGCTAATTTGCATCTCTCTTTCTGAGTTTTCCAGAGTACTCTCTGGATCATATTAAATAGCAGAAAGGCATAACCCTTGCCTGAATTCCAATCGTTGGAAAATGCATCTACTGTCAAAGCCTCTGGGTCCAGTCTCCAGCTGAAATATCTAGGTATCTGACATGTGAGCTTGCTGGCAAAAAGATCCAAATCTATTAGACTCCAAAGTTTCTGGATTTCCCTGAAAGTTTCTGGATTCAATTGCCAATCACTGAAGTCCCTTAGGTGATGAGAGTTCCAATCTGCTGTCAGATTTAATTTGCTTGGTATATGGTATGCTGTCAAGATAATCCTGTGTTCCCAACAGAAATACCAACTTTCTAAGTGATTGATATAAGAGACTGCTGAGACATTTTTATGCAAATTAGGATCACACTGTTTGAAACATGAGCTTTGAAACTCTTTAGACCATCAGAACTTCCATCAACTCCAAAAGGTTTATGTGTAAGGAACTATTTAAACTAAAAATGACCCCCTGTTTCTAAATTGTTCAGATGGGCCCCCCAGCCCAAAGAACTGTCATCTGTCTCCGAGGTAAACTCTATTTCTCAACCACCATTCCAAATCCGAACGAGCCACTGGGGATAACTCTATCTGGTATGTATACCAAAGACCCTTGTCTAAACCCAAATGCCTTCAGTCTCTGGAGAGTGCTGTAATGCAGGGGACCAGGTGAGATAGCCTGAATCGAGGAGGACAGAAGACCAATTATCCTTGCTAAATCCCTGATAGACACAATCTCTCTCCCTAGAATATGTCTCACCTCCTTTTTTACTTTGCTTATCTCTTTCTGAGGTAAAATCAGTTGAGCTTGCAGTGTATTTACCTGAAAACCCAGACATTCAGGCGACTTACTTGGAACCAAAACTGATTTCTTTACATTGATGATGAAACCCAAGCTCTTCAAGAGTTTGCCTGTCAAAAGAAAATGTTCCAAAAGATCTGTCTGCACTTGACTCATCAACAGAATGTCGTCCAAATAAATTATCAATTGAATACCTCTCTCCCTTGAAAGGCCACTACAGGCCTTAAAACCTTGGTAAAACATCATGGAGCAGAGGAAAGACCAAAAGAAAGACAACATAACTGGTACAACACACCCCTCCATCTGAAGTGGAAGTATTTCTGTGAATTCTCTGCCATGGGAATCCTAAAAAACATTTTTTCTTTGTCTTAGACAATTTCTCGGGCTGAGATGTCTGAAAGGGAACTTTCCAGAAATCTATTGTGAAGCCTGATACGGTTTCTAAAACCCAGAGATCATTTGTTACAAGTCTCCATGTGTGAATGAAAATTTTCAGTCTTCAGGCAACCTTTACTGGGGAATAACTAGTGCAAAGTGTTCCACCTACCTTCAGGGAATGATGCATGTGACCTTGACTTTCCTCCTCTAAACCTTGATTTTCCCCCTTGTGGCTAAAACCCTGGTGGGTTCTGGAAGCCTCTGCTGATGGCTCTGGAACCCTGGGTGTGCTGCCTCTGGGTAGAGAATTTGGACCTATTAAAAACTCAGCAGACAGCCAGTCCCCTCCTGTCGGCCTTCCCAAAAACACTTGCCCAAAACACGTTTCAAATTATACTGAGCTTTGCTTAGCGTTGTGAATGTAAATACATATATGCTCAATAGTTTTATAAATTCCTGTCCAAACAGGAGCCCTCCATGGTCACCTTTTGGCTCATTAGCCAATTCTACGAATTTGAGGCTCATCCTCATAAGGATGGCCTTCTTCCTCTCTGTTATGAGGGCCACAGTGGCATCCCCTAACATACAAACTGCCCTCTGGATCCAACTTCGGATGACGCCTAAATCTAATTCTGAATCATTCATATGTGCCTCCTCTGCATATCGGAAATTTGGGCCAAGGGGCCCATAACGTCTAGGAAGCGATCTAACTTGAGGCACCGTTCTAAGCCTTTTCTCGGGTCCATTCCAGATTTAAGTAAGAATGTAATTAGCTCTGGGTTTGATGTTTGACATCCTTTGTCATCAATGATTAGCTTTGGACACTCATCCCTCATTAGATTTCTTTGCTGGCTCTCAAGGGGTTTCCTAACCTATTACTTAATAAACCTCGCTACGTGTGTAAGTGGCCACCTCTCGGAACTCCAAGGGTGTTTTATAGAATGAGGGGTGAATATCTCATTGCCCAAAAGATCTTTAACAGGTTTAGTAGAGAAGGTGCCTTACAAATCATCATCCATACTGCCCATAGTGTGAGGATCCTTCCCAATGTCAAAGACAAACTCATCATAATCCCTCTCTTTGGCATCAAACATATCCAAGCTAAAAGAATCCTGGTCGGCTATTGTGCCATGAAAAACACCATAACCTTTTGTGCTGTGGTGGACACCAACATTTTTTTAGCGCAATGGCTAACAAGGTCTCTTGTGGCACTCAGGCTACCATGTAATGAGGATAGGCTGTCATCCAGTCTTGTCCTTGACCAAGTGTCTTTGGGCTTATCAAGATGCCTTGCCTTGCATAGGACTTTACCCCCTTTTCAGACCCTGGGGCTAGCGGAACGTTCATCAACGGAAATAGAAAAATATTTCTCCTCTGAAAGAGCACTCATCTTTCTCTTCGTCATTGCGGCACCAACCGCTTGTTTAATAGAGCTTTTCAGACATTCCTCAAAATACTTCTGAAAGAGCTGTTCCTCAATTTCCATTTGAGGAAAATAATTCTCCTCAGTTATGTTAATGAATAAACAGAATCCCTATTATATTATAAACTATTATAATATTCTCTTAAACCCTTCTATTTTGTTATAATTATAATGTAACACTATAATCCAATATAATATATGATCTAACAAATATAGGGCCTGATTACAACTTTGGCGGAGGGGGATAATCCATTATATTCTATGGAACTCGTAATATAGTGGGCGGGATATCCGTCACATTTGGGACGGATTAACCCCCTCTGCCAAAGTTGTGATCAGGCCCATAATATGTATCCTCAACTTTCTGGTTGAATAGAAATGCTAAAATATCATAAATCTAAATAATAGTAATAACAATCCTTCTTAATTGGAGGGGAGCACTCAATGAGGCAGAGCATCGAAGCAACTGTATTTGTAATTTTTTTTTTTTAACTGTGCAACTAAGTTACGCAACTGTAGAAACAAATGTACACTGTTTGGTCGGTCGTCAGTTTCAATTGCAATTGCTTATCCCAAAAAAGCTTACTTTTAAAAGAATCGTGGCGGCAGCCGTGTAAACGAAGCATTCATTTTCACTAAGAAAAGGCTTTGTATCTAGAAAGGGGAATCACCACTGTGGTCTGGCATACAAGCTTACCTGAAGCGGAAGGAGAATAATCACCACTGCGCCTGGATAAACAGAGGAAAAGACTGTCTAGTCAAGAAGGATCTTGCCAAGCTGAGGTAGATGCACACTTCTTGTTGGATGCGATGTGCCCAAGAGCAGCGAGCCTCCCGGTCGGGTCCTCATGTACGAGGAGACCCGCTGGGATACTGAGGCGGTCTGGAAAGCTCCGGCAGGAGCAATGAATGTGAGGGATGCGAACGCACCTTAAACACAGTGGTTGCACCCTCAGGATTTTGAAACTCATGGCTCGGAAGCTTGTTATGTGTTATAGACAGCTTTGGCATGAAAGAGAACATTTTTTAAAAGCCTGTTATTTCACGAAATAAATATATATTAATAATAATAAAAACACAAGTAAATCAAAAGGCTGAGAACTTATTCCATAAATTGGAGAAGAAAAAAAAAAATATATATATATACATATATATATGTACTCAGTTTTTCCTCTTCATTCAAGGAAGGCCAGGACACCCCCAAAGTACTGTAAGTTCAAATAAAATTTGTTTGGAAGAAATAAATCTCCCCTCCAATGCATTTCACCCATAGCCTTGGTCACACCCTTGGAGCAGCTAATAAAAGAGGAAGATGCCTCTTGCTATGATAGTATATACTGGAGCAAGGTTCCACAAATGAATATTTTCTTTATGGTGTTTGTTTGTTCTTTAAAGGGCTGCATGTTGGGTCAGCTATAAAGGGCAGTGTTGTAATGATATCGATGCATCACCACCACTGCAATTATCTCCCCCGATTGCAAAGACTTTCATTGCAGTCCGCTGTCTCATCAGAACCGTTGTTGCTTGACACATCCTCAGCAGAGTCCCTCGCGTCCCTCATCAACAGCTGCCTCGACAATGATGATGGACTCCATGTCACAGCCTTGCAGCTTCTCCTAACCAATGCTTCCCCTCAACTGCACAAAGTATCCTCGACACCAGACTTCAAGTTGCAAGCCCTCTTTGATTGAAGCCTCAAGTACAATTCATCGCAACCTCACCCCATCTCTAAACTGATGCATCGCATTGACTATGCTGACCATATCTTCGATGCAGACCCTCGCAATGCTCTGGAAACCAGGATTTAAAGTACTTTATTTAGCTGGCCTAACTGGTTCCCTGTAACTGGCCCATACTCCATGTAGGTCAGCCTGGGCTTGTGACTTTGTCCCAGTCCGGTGTGACCAGATATCCATGGTTGACTGACATCTTAAAACCTTCATATCTCCTGTTCTACTGATTGGATTTTCTGTAATTTTGATCTTGTTTTATTTATTAAAAATGAGTCTATTTTTAAATCTGGTATGGGATCTTTTTTGCTGTGTTTTCATTTTATTGCTGAAGTGTTGTACTAATACTTTACACATTGCCTCAAAGTTAAGCCTGATTTCTCGTCGCCAAGATACCATAGGTTTGAGCACAGGTTAATTTAGGGTTGATTTGTGCCACACCTTGAGAGGGATTGTGATTGCTGCCTGACCAGGGCTCAAACCCAAGTCAACCAAGAACCCAATTTCCTAGATGGATGATATGAGGTCTGAGATTAAGAAGGGGGAGAAACCCATGATATGGATTTTTGTGGACTTAATAGTGGCTTTTAATACCATCATCCCTGCTAACAATATTATACGCAAGTGCGCTAAGAGGTTAGGTAGTGCAGTTTCAAGATTAAACTCACATTTGAGAAAAACACTGCTCATTGTTCTGCCTGGCTAGCTCAGACTGAGTGCAAAATGAACACAAGTTACCAAAGTGTAACCTAAGCAAAGCAAAGTTTTGAGGGTCCTCAAAAACATTACTTCCTGCAATATGTGTGCCCTCATAAGGTTTGTCCTCTTCCACAGGTTGGACTTTTCCATTGGAGCAAGGGCAACGCTGATTTGCAAATGGCTGTGTTCAAATTGAGGGTGCATGATATGCAAAATAAGGATGGACTGAGATGTGGCCCAAATATTCAGCAGTGCCTGAGAAAAATTCAAGCATTACATCTATCACTTTTTTAATACTTCATTGCGATGCCCTAAGTGGGACAGGTATGCCCAGATGTGGGCCCTCTGCACACTGTGCTGTGGAGCCAAGCTATACCCAACTGATGAGTCCTAATAAGGGCAAAATCAGTCTTGGCTTGCTTGAGTTCTGGTTCAGGACAAACCTGGCTGGGTAGTTCAAACTAGAATGTTGCTAATAGAGCAGGATGACAAACCTAGACTTGAGTCTACCGAACCACTGGGAGTTGAGGACATTAACTAACTGTAATAGTAAGAAGGTGGTCTATGTCATTTGCTGTCCCTGCAAGCTAAAATACATTGGTATGACAACTAGAAGGGTGGGTACCCGCATCTGTGAACATAGGAGCACAATACAATGTAGACAAGACTCAACTAAACTCACCAGCCACTATATCATGAATACACTGCAGACAATGCGTAGTGGTATGTCATTGACAAACTAAGACAAACGATAGTTGACATGAGCCAACTGCTTCTGCGATATGAACAGAGATGGCTGTTTGGTTGACATACAATGGTCAGTGTTACAGTAGTAAGTTCTGATTCACTGTAAAATGTCATGACTATTAGCACATCTAACAGAGAACATAGGGCGACAACACAGCCATATATGTAATCACTGAGGCAATTTATAGAGACGTGCTATTGCCCGTCTCATCCTACTGCCCAAGACAAAACCCACTAATACCAACTCCCCCCTCAAAAAATAAGGTCGAAGAGTAAGGGATGGGGATATGGTAATAACATACGGTTCCAAGTGTGGGTATGCTCGTTATATAATGGGACATTCCAGAGAGTCCCATCGACTCTAAGCATGAAGGCAGATTAACAACCTACCTGCAAAGTGTTGGTACGAGTTGCGGCCAGCGCGCATGCACACGGATGAAGATTAGATTGGGACCACAAATCCAGTGACGATCAGCCAGTGCACACAAGAATGTGTGGATGACACATACACCGCACGTCTGGGAGAAATGCCACAGGCGCGCAAGCCAAGATGTTTATATGGGGGCCCCCAGCTCCTCACATTCAGCTAAGTGGCTGGGAGGAGGCTGAAGTAGATGCTGAACAATGATGAACCCTTTGATGAAGTAAGTGTGGGGGTACGTAGACCTGATCGCGGCATGTTTGCCCTCAGCAGGGATGGGAGGCAGTTGAAGTAGGTGATGAACGATGATGCGTCCTTTGACGAAGTAAGTGCGGGGGTACAGGGTACCAAATTTCGGCATGTTTGCCCTCAGCAGGGATGCTGTACACACTAGCACATTGCCTATAACCAGCAGCAGTCGGTGTAGGTTATGTTACCCCTGGAGGGTCACATGGGGGACAGGCACTTTGGCCGCTCCTTTTTCAGTACAATGTTTTGGGTAGACAGTGCAAAATAGATTGTGCTTCTGAGTCCTGACAAGCCAACGGATTCATGCATGGCAGCACAGGTTTTACCTTATTTAGCCCATAACTTGATTCCCATGTATCACCAGTATAGGTAGAAAGAGTAGTATATGAGCATCTCAATTTATACTATCAACCATTGAGCTGATGATTTACTCCAGGTTAGTACAGGAGATGTATTGGCGGACATACATCAAGGATCACCTCCGAAGAATTTTATTTTTCTCTCAGCAGTGTGTAACTACAAGGGGCATCAACCCCACCCCAGACCAGGTGTCTGCATCCCTAAAGTGTAGGGTAAGAGTACAAACATCCCCATAATTTAGAGTATGAGTGGATGTAGTGAGTAACAATGATAGGCACCACATCCACAAGAATAAAGACCTACATAATTTGTGATATTATTTGTGGCATGTAACTTCGCGCCTTTGTTTTCAGTGGTTTTCAGTGGTTTTCAGTGTTCTATCACTAGGCATGTTCACATAATAAGTCACTGGTGTATGCTAGAAATAGGGCACTTCCCGTGAAGGAGCAGTTTTAATGTATTCTGTTTCCCTTCGTGTACAGGTAATATCAACCTTTCATTAACACTCAGGTAGGCCTTGAGTATTATTGATGTGAAGTATATTTTCACAGCAGTAGGATAGAATAGGATCCATCTTGTTGAAGCATGGATAGGGATCTCTGGCCATGAAGAATGCCCCTGACCAGTTGTGGCTCAATGTGAGGGCAGTAACATGTTGGCCTAATGCTTTTTTGATGGAGTGAGTCATTATACTCACACATACCGTATAATTGTGTTTTATCCTTATCAACAGACACTACTATTGAAGGTGTAGTTAACACTGGTTGTCTGATAGGTAATTTTAAATATGACTGGATCCTCATATTATCCAGAATAACTTTATCTAAGAACTCCTTCTGAGTGTATCTAACCACGAGGTTGAGTCTGCCCTGGTGGCATTGTCCTACCAGGGTGGGGACAGGTGGCCGATGATGATGCATGACACTATTATGCGTGCGAGACCACCTGTTCCATAGAGGAATTCCCAACATAGGTGCTAACTTGACGGTCTTCAAGAAAAACACTAGATGATATTAGTACGATCACAACCAAAGTGGTTGTGGTTGACAGTTTTATCTTTTCTCCTCCATACCTGTTGTGTTCACTCTTGCTAATGGAGCAAGGTCAAGACTAATTTGCACATGGCTGGGTCCAAACTGTGGTAGCATGTTGTGCAAAATTAAGATAGATGTGGATGGTGCCCTGAGTATTTACCAGTGACTGAGATTAATGCAAGCATTTCATCTATCACTTTTTTGTATATTTCAGTCCTCTTCAACTATCCAAAACGGAAAGCACCTAGCTCTACTATTATCACTGAGCTGTCTGTAATCCACTAAGGCCCTCATTACAACCCCATTACATTAAAGCAGCGGTAATACCGCCAAAAAGGCCAGCGGTAAAAAAAATGGGATCACGACCACGGCGTAAAACCGCCAACACAGACAGCCACTTTAACACTCCAACCGCCACGGCGGTAGCAACAAACACCGCAGCGGTAACCGCCAACAGACAGGCGGAAGACAATGTACCGCCCACCGCATCACAACCTGCCAATCTGCCTGCTTTTCCAGGGCAGTACCAATGCCATCAAAAGCACGGCGGAAACAGAACACCGAAGAGAAACCACTCACCTCTCAACACTGAACGAAGAACCAGGACGCCATGGCACCCGAGTTACAGGTCCTGCCCATGCTGGTCTACCTCCTCATCCACCAAGAATACCAGAGGTGGCGGCGACGACCACTGTGAGTATTGCACCTAGTACACAGGGGAGGGGGGAGGAAAAAGAGAGTGACACACACACACGCAACACGCCACACCCCCACCTCCACCCTCACACACAACACCATACACACAAACACATGCAACAACATTACATTTACACCCCTTAGCCCCCTGGAAAAACACAAGGACAAAATGAAGCAAGTCAAATCAGTGATATATTAGAAATAGGCAGATATACATAACAAATACAAATACAGTATTAACAAAAATATACAATATGTACATAAGGCTGTACATTGTCCTTCCCAAATGTCCACAGCCCACACTTGACTCCTGCCTTAATATGGAGAGAAGACTGCAGGGGCGTCAGGTAGAAAACACACAGGCACCTCAGGGGGAATGGGAAGGAGGGTGCACCTCAGCCGGAAGATAACCTCTGCTCCTGTAGGGGCTCCATGCCCACAGCGATGTCCTGGGGAGTGCAAAGCCACAGTCTCTCAAGTGGGTGGTTTGCCCACTGCTTGGTCCTGGGGAGTGCAAAGACACAGTCTGTCTAGTGGGTGGTTTGCCCACTGCATGGTCCTGGGGAGTGCAAAGCCACAATCTCTCAGGTTGTTTGCCCACTGCTTGGTCCTGGGGAGTGGAAAGCCACAGTCTCTCTAGTGGGTGGTTTGCCCACTGTTTGGTCCTGGGGAGTGCAATGCCACAGTCTCTCTAGTGGTTGGTTTGCACCCTGCTTGGTTCTGAGGAGTGCAAAGCCACAGTCTCTCTAGTGGTGGGGCTGGCGGTTATGCTGGTGGGCACCAGGCGCTCACCTGCAGCCTCCGACGGCTGAAGTGCCTTAGGTTTTCTGCCCCTTCCTCACCTTGGCAGATGCTGTTGTGACCTTGCCTCTGGCAGGAGTTTTGGAGGAGGCTTTGCTGGGTGGGTCGTGCTCCTTGCCCTTACTGCATGCTGTCCCCTTCTTCACCTTGGCAGGTGGCGCAATGGTTTTGTTCTTTGCAGGGGTTGGTGGCACACTGGCTGGGCTGACAGTTGCCCCCTTTGAGGCTCTGTGAGTTGCAGGTACCACAGCAGACGCTGACTTGGTGGCTGAGGTGCTGGCCTGGGTTCAGGACACCCTGGCCCGAGGGGAAGGATGGGGGAGAAGTAGGGAAGAGGTCAATGTTTCCTAGGAAAAGCTTTATAGACACACTTGGGCGGGAAGAGGGAGAGGGTTTGGGAGTGGAGCAAGAGGGAGTGGGTGTAGGAGGTGTCTGTCTGCTGAGTTTGGGTGAAGGTGCATGGGCTGGACGGTGTTGTGAGGTGTATGCTGTTGGGTGGCTGGGTGCTTGCATTTGTGTACTTTGGAAGGAGGGGTCACAGACACACTGGGAGAGGACACAGGGGACATGTGCATGGATATGAGGGTGGTGACTGCCAGTGAGGGGTGAGTAGTGATGGGCGTGCTTGTGATGGAGGTAGTGGATGAGGATGTAGTGCATACAGGTGTGAGTGGAGACGCTACTGGGAGGTAGGTGGACGAGGAGGAGGGGGGGACACAGTGGAGGCTGTGGATGTTGGTGTATCTGCATGGGGATGCTGCTTGTGTGAGTGCCTGTGGGATGATGTATGGTGCTTGTGTTTGCCTGAGCCACTTCTGTGTGTTGATTTGGGTGAATGCTGGTCTGAAGGTGTGCTTGGGATAGGCTGGGGTTGAGGGGATTGGGACTGGGCAGAGGAAGTTGGAGGGGGGAGGCTAGAGACAGGGACAATGGCTGCCATCAGTGCGGAGGCCAGAGCCTGAAATGTTCTATGCTGGGCTGCCACGCCAGAGTGAATGACCTCCAGGTATGCATTTGTTTGTTGCAAATGCCGCTCAACACCCTGGATGGCATTCAGAATGGTTGACTGCCCAACAGTGAGGGATCTCAGGTGGTCAATAGCCTCCTCACTGAGGGCAGCATGGCTGACTGGGGCATGGCCTGAGGTGCCTGGGGCAAAGGAGATGCCCACCCCCCTGGGTGAGCGGGCACAGGAAACACACTGAGGGGCTGTTGGAAGGGCGGTGCTGGTGGGGGGGTGGCGGCTGTACCTGTTGTTGGGGTGGGCAGAGAGGTGTCCGCCACCACCGGGGAGCTTCCATCTGAGGAGGAGTCGCTGTCTGTGGTCTCCGCTCCTGTTCCCGTCGTGGTGCTCCCCTCGCCCTCTGTCCCACTGGTGCCCTCACCGTCGGTGGATTCAGCCTCATGGGCCCTGTGGGATGCAGCTCCCTCCGTCGCCGGTGCCTCTGCTCCTCCGCCAGATGATGCTAATGCACACAAGGACAGGGTGACAAAACAAAAAGGTGGGGGAGAGACTGAGAATACACTCGGTCAATGCCAGCAATACCACTACCGTGGGCGTACACAACACACAGGGAGCAGCCCTATGCACTAGGCCATGCCCACCCATTTACCAAGATAGTCACCAGCCCATGGGGTACAATGCCTAACACCATTAGATGCACACCTGAAACCCACAGGACCCTGCCCAGTAGTAGAAGCCCACTAACACTATTGCGGTACGAGTGCTTCAGAGCCTGTCCAACAAGGGACCTACCCTGCTCATAGCCCACATCCCCCACCCAGGTACCTCTTAACATGCGCAAAGTCAGGATTCAGAATCTGTACTCACCCCCTTGTGGTTGCTGTGATGCCTTCAAGCGCCCATCCAAGTCTGGATAGGCCACCGCCAGGATGCGGAACATCAGGGGGGTCATGGTGCGACAGGCACCCCTTCCTCGTTGGGAGGCCAGCCCCAGCTGGGCCTCTGCCATCTTCTTTGCACAGCGGCGCAGGTCCTCTCACCTCTTGCGCAAGTGGGTGTTCCACCTGTCAAAGACCCCCAGGGTCCGCACCGCCTTCGCGATGGCACACCAAATACCCTTTTTCTGGTGGGAGCTGACCTGCATGGAAAAGACAGCAGAAAAGGGAATTAGTCAACCGTACGGAAGGTCACACTCATGGCCCACCATCTCCCTCCCATCCCATGACGCACATACATTGACCACCTTACATGCAGCACTCTGGCCAGGACGCCACTGCCTGCCACCCTACATGTGGCTTACATACACAGCACTCCATACATTCATGGCCCACCCATCATGCTCACCCTTTACTCACCTGTTTGTCAGGAGGACCGTAGATTAACGTGTACCGGGGTAGGACCCCATCCACCAGTTTCTCCAGCTTCTCCGCAGTGAAGTCAGGGGCCCTTTCCCCAGACACATGAGCCATTGTCGCTTCCAGACACAGGTCACAGCAGCACTTGCAGTGTAGGTCATCTCCTATTGAAGGTCAGGTAGCAAGTGAGTGAACAGATAGAAAATGGTGGCGACGTCCGCAGCGGTGTGTACCGTCACTGAGGGCGCACATCACCATTGGCTCCTGGAACCCATAGGGCCCAATGATAACCAATGCAAAGTTGTGTGGTGGTCTTCGACCCCCTACCGTGACGGCGCACAACGCCAGTGCAATTACCTCATTTTCACTTGTCCCTCCTCACAGGTCAGGAAGCTGCCATTTCAGGGGGGTACAGGGCATGGCACCTAACTGCGTCACAGCAGACATTGGCACAGCAACTGATTGTCAGATTCACATCTTGTTTCTGTAAAGTAAACAAATCATCATTAGTGCAATAGATGTGGGAATATGACCCTCTGCTCACTGTTTTCTTCCATAGCATTCAACCGCTGAGGCTGAATATGAGATGGCGGCATCCTTCCGTGTACAGACCCCTGGTGGACCTTGCGACAATGGAGGACAGACACATTATCATAACCTACAGACTTGATCGTACCACAATCGAAGAACTGTGTGCACAATTGGAGCCAGACCTGATGTCAGCTATCTGCCAGCCCACAGTTATTCCCCCTCTAGTGCTGGTCCTGTCAGTGCTACATTTCCTGGCTAGTGGTTCCTTCCAAACAACAGTGGCCATGGCATCAGGGATGATGCAGCCAAAGTTCTCCAACGTGTTTACCAGAGTGTTGTCAGCCCTGCTGAAACACATGCGCCACTACATCGTGTTCTCCCAGGTGGAGGATTTGGCCACAATGAAAGCTGACTTTTATGCCCTGGGACATATCCCCAACATCATTGGTGCCATTGATGGTACACATGTGGCATTTGTAACCCCTCCCCAGAGAAATAAACAAGTTTTCAGGAATACAAAAAGCTATCACTCTATGAATGTGCAGATGGTGTGTTAGGCGGACCAGTACATCTCCCATATGAATGCCAAGTATCTTGAGGAATAGCAGCATCCCATATATGATGGGCCAATTCCAGAGACACCAGGTGTGGCTAATAGGTGAGCCTAAGGTCCCCACACAGGATGAGTAGGTGTCTGGGTATGGGGTTGGCCCCTAAGGGTTAGTGTGTGTCTAACAGTTGTCCCTCGATATTTGCAGGTGACTCTGGTTACCCCAACCTCTCATGGCTAATGACCCCAGTGAGGAATGCCAGGACAAGGGCAGAGGAATGTTACAATGAGGCACATGGGCATACAAGGAGGATTATTGAAAGGATCTTCAGCCTCCTGAAGGCCAGGTTCCGGTGCCTCCATCTGACAGGTGTCTCCCTGTACTACTCACCCAAGAAGGTCTGCCAGATCATCATTGCATGTTGCATGTTACACAACCTGGCCTTGAGACACCAGGTGCCTTTTCTGCAGGAGGATGTGCCTGGAGATGGTCTGGCAGCAGCGGTGGAGTCTGTGGACAGTGAGGAAGACGAGGCAGAGGAAGAAGATGTTGACAACAAAAGCAATATAAATCAGCAGTACTTCCAGTGACACACAGGTAAGACACTAAGGGGGTCATTCTGACCCCGGCGGGCGGCGGTTGCCGCCCGCCTGGCGGGAACCGCCATTTGGCCGCACTGCGGTCAAAAGACCGCTGGTGCCATTTCAACATTCCCGCTGGGCCGGCGGGCGCTAACATTGTTAGCGCCCGCCGGCCCAGCGGGAAGGGGGCCTGCAACACTGAAGCCGGCTCCGAATGGAGCTGGCGGTGTTGCAGGTGTGCGACGGGTGCAGTTGCACCCGTAGCGCTTTTCACTGTCTGCTATGCAGACAGTAAAAAGCAGGCTGGGGCCCTGTTACGGGCCCCTAGACACCCGTTACCGCCAGCCTCTTCCTGGCGGTGTAAACCTCCAGAAACAGGCTGGCGTTAAGGGGGTCAGAATCCCCATGTCGGCGCTGCTTGCGGATTCGCCCAGCCGGGGGAAATCCCGCGGGAAACCGCCGGACCTGGTTTTCTGACCGCGGCTTTACCGCCGCGGTCAGAATGGGCAGGGAAGCACCGCCTTCCTGTTGGCGGTGATTCCGTCATTTTAGCCCTGGCGGTCTCGGACCGCCAGGGTTAGAATGACCCCCTAAGTTCACTTTACATTTCAGTTTTCAGTTGGACATTGTACTTGGCAGCCTGTTTCCCTATGTCTACGGCCACTGACTGTACCTTTTGGCATCTCTATTTTCAGATCTCTGTGCCCCACTCTGGTTCCTGCTATGTGTACTGCTGCCCACCAAAGGTCATTCCAAAGTAAATTTCACTGTACACTTGATAATGTTGTTCTAATACATGTGAATCATTTGACAGACACCAGATTAGTATTTGTTCCAAGGATGTTTATTTAAGTGCTCATAAGTAGAGGGGGATGTGCAATGGCCTGGGCTGATAGCGGAGAAAAGTCCATGGTAGAGTCCAGTCTCTTGGAAGCACAGGTGCATTGTCCAATGGGGCATAGGAAGGGGAGTAATGGCAGTTCAAGGTGGACATGGTGACAGAGTGGGACAGAAGGGTAACAATCAGGAGAGTCTTATTTCCTGGCGGGGTCTTGACAATGTTCTCTGGCTTCTGCCTGGATCGCGGTGACCGTTTGTGGGGTGGTTCTCCTTCTGCAGGGGTGGGGTGCTGGTGGCCTGTTTTTCCTGTGGCGGAGCCTCCTGTCCACTAGCACCGGTGGAGGTGGAAGGCTGTTCATCGGTTTGGCTAGTATCAGGCGGCCGTTGTTGTGCCACTGCCTCCCTCATGATCTTGCCCATGTCAGCCAGCACCCCTGCAATGGTGACCAGGATGGTGTAGATGTTTTTAGGTCATCCCTGATCCCCAGGTACTGTCCCTCCTGCAGCGGCTGGGTCTCCTGAAACTTGTCCAGTATCTGGCCCATCGTCTCCTGGGAATGCTGGTATGCTCCCAGGATGTTGGAGAGTGCCTCGTGGAGAGTGGGTTCCCTGGGCCTGTCTTCCCCCTGTTGCACAGCAGTCCTCCCAGCTTCCCTGTCGTCCTGTACCTCTGTCCCCTGAGCCGTGTGCCCACTGCCACTGACCCCAGGTCCCTGATCATCCTGGGTTTGTGGGGTTGCCTGGGGTCCCTGTAGTGGTGGACACACTGCTGATTGATGTGTCCGGGGGACAGTGGCAACGGCCCGCTGGGCGGGTGTAGTGCTGGTGTTTCCTGAGTGGGGAGGCTCTGTGGTGGGTTAGGACTGTGGCAGGGGAACCGACTGTCCAGAGGTCCCGGATGGGCCATTTTGGTCATCCTGATCCAGGCATGCAGAGCTGCTGTCATCACTGTGGGCCTCTTCGGGGGGACTTGATGTAGCTGGCACCTCCTCTCCGGTGACGCTGAGTATGGGTCCTGTGAGGATGCAAATGCAGTGTTATTGTATCTGCGTGTGCCATCTTGTGCATGGGTGTGTTACCCTGTCTGATTGTGATTTCCTTGTCAGCTTGGCCTTGTGTGAGTGGTGATTTTGTGGATTGGGTGAGTCTCTCTACTGGGCATGCTGTGGTGATGGGTGTCCATGCAGGTCTGTGTTGAGGGTCCATGCATTGGTGTTACATGCAGGGCTTGGTATTGGGATGGGTGGGTTGTGATGGTGGGGTATGTGCGAGGTGGTGGAGTGCTGGGGTGAGGTTAGGGGTAGGAGTTTGTGATGGCATGCAGGTAAGGTGGGGGGATAAAGTAGTAAAGATTTGACTTACCAGAGTCCAGTCCTCCTGCTACTCCTGCGAGGCCCTCAGGATGCATTATTGCCAAGACTTGATCCTCCCATGTTGTTAGTTGTGGGGGAGGAGGTGGGGGTCCACCGCCAGTCCTCTGTACCGCTACCTGGTGTCCTGCAACCACGGAATGCATCTTCCCCTGTAGGTAGTTCCATCTCTTCCTGATGTCGTCCCTTGTTCTTGGGTGCTGTCCCACGGCATTGACCCTGTCCACGATTCTCCGCCATACCTCCATCTTCCTAGCAATGAACGTCTGCTGCACCTGTGATCCGAATAGCTGTGGCTCTACCTGGATGATTTCCTCTACCATGACCCTTAGCTCCTCCTCTGAAAATGTGGGGTGTCTTTGGGGTGCCATGGATGTGGTGTGAGTGATATGTGTGAGGATCTGTGTGGTGATGTGTGGGGTGATGTGTTGGGGTGTATGCCGTGATGTGCGTGGATGGTGTATGGGTGATGGTGTTCTGTAGCTCAGATTGAGTGGGTGCTCCTGGCTTGTGTCTCTCTGTGTTAGCAATCTTGTTTTTCATTGAAAGGGTTGTGGGTAATGTGGGTGTGTGTTTGATAGTGGTGTGAGTGTGTGGGTGTGGTGTGTGTATATGCGTCAGGTGTGTGTAGTTTGAATTGTCCAATGTGGTGGTGTTTTGTAAATGTGCGTGATTCGTGGTTCGTGATACTGTGGGCATAATCCTGTTGGCGTAACTGTGTGGGTGTTGCTATTACCAGTTTATTACTGACCTTTGGGCTGGCGGACTTCTGTGGGTGTCGGTATAGTGGCAGAATTCTCTGTGTGGGTCATAATACCCCTAGCGGACTACCGCCGTGGGCACGGTATGTTGGCGGCCATCAGCACGGCGGTAGGTGGCATTTACCACCACGGTTGTAATGAGGGAATAAGTCTCTATCATGGACAGGCTTTTAACTTAATTATATACCTGAGGTGCCCCAGGCAATCATTCAAGCCTAGATTGGCCTTTCTAAGACCATGTATCTCAGATGCTCCACATATATTATTTTGAGTTTCGTAATCAGAAGCAAATGTTGTGTGCACCCACATTTTTTTTCTATTGGCCATTATTGCTCATAAAAACCGCGGTTTTCTCTGAAAAAATTCAGCCATACATAACCAGGAGGAATTTCCTCCACATTCTGACTTTCACAGACCAGAAATGAGGAACAAAATGCAGATACTATCTGTAGGGAAACCACATTCGTATGTCATGTTCCATTTCGAAAGGTTAAACTTAGAATGGGAAAATGACGCCGAACCCCCACTGAAAAAGAAAAAATTTTGTTTGCAGTAATGTTTTACCATGGTTCAATTTTATTATTTTAGCATCTTCTAAGAGTGGTGCACGGGGTCCTTTACAGAAACACCTGCTATTATTTAAAACATAATTGCACCCTTCATAAAAAAAACAATAGGACTCTTACATCTGTGGAACTGCACTTTCTCCGAGCCCCTGACTTGCAGAATATGAACCAGGAACATCATCTGTGGAACAAACAGCACTGTCACATAAAATACCTCTGAAATGGCAGGACAACTACCATGCCATAAACATTATTTTTCCCAGATAGTGTGGAGTAGCTATGTGTGTCAAAACAGGGGAATTCTTCTCTTCCAGCACCAAGAGAAGGTTTTTCTGTTAATGTAGTATTTATAAATTACCCAAAACAAAGGTAAACTGTCCCAAAACCTAAAACAAAAACTGGCCCGTAAGTAGCTGTGGGAAAATAAAAGATCAATGGTATATGTTTTAGATTAGGTAGTAGACACCCTTGATTAGTACTCTACCTGAATATCGGCCCCAGATGATTGTGCAATATTTTGGTAATTGTATTTTGGTAGCACAATGTTCCTGTAGTTGATATTTTGTCATATAATGCTTTTAATGGTGGCACCTCCGGGTCAAAATGTTTGGAGGTTTAATTCTTTAGCGGGGCAAGGCTGGAAACAGTACCAGCAAGGAGTTTCTCAAATCTGGCTACTCATTTTAAGGAAAGTTTCGGAGATTTGTTTCTGGATGCCAGAGATTTT
Source organism: Pleurodeles waltl (assembly GCF_031143425.1). Lineage (NCBI taxonomy): Eukaryota > Metazoa > Chordata > Amphibia > Caudata > Salamandridae > Pleurodeles > Pleurodeles waltl. The sequence continues at coordinate 747,583,251 of NC_090446.1, read as the reverse complement.
CTAAACTTTCTGAAAAGTTTCCTTTGCGGCCTTCCACGGATTCCTGTCGCAAAAAGGCTCCTCTCAATGCAATTTAGTTGCACACTTACATATCAATCAATTTACAACTGACTCCTTTCATTCCTTTTGCAAGTGAACCAGCTGCCTTTTTCTGTATTGGCTATTGTATTCCCCAGATATCTAAAGACGTTTCACAAAGGCTAGGAGTACACATTTCTAAGTTTAGCTTATCTACTAGTTTTTTTTCTCAAGGCAGCCACAGCCTTCTCTCCCTGTAGGACATTCTGCACTCGCCAAATAAAGGAAAGAATTTCTACAGAAAAAAGCAGTCTCTCCACGGGAAGGACCTGGACTATTCGGTAACTCTGGAAACAGCAACTGGCTAGCTTCACTAGATGTCATCGTAGAGATTAAAAACAGACTGAGATGAAGACAATTTTCGGCAGCAAATAGGCAAGCCTTTAACTTCGAACGGGTTCTCTCATGCTAACTAACCTACAGTAAATAGGGACCTCTTTTGCTACTACATAGGAAGTCCTGAAAAACAATGTATTTCCTTTTATGGAAATCTCCTTGCCATTGCTTTAATTAATGTTGTAATTTATTATATCACTGACTGCCTCAAGACTGCTCTTTAAAGCTTAACAATATCAAATGCCCTTAAGGCCTACAAATCATGCATAGAGTCAATATGCATTAAATGCACATCCCTCATGTTATGATATCCATCACCAATGGAATGTCAGAGTGCTGATTGAAAACAACCCATGCCAGGGCAGGTGTCAACCATGAAAAATGTTATTTTATTTCTGGAATGTTAAAACATTGCCATTTGGAATTATAATTAGGTAACAGTAAATTAGGAGGATGTTTTTTTATTGAGCGATTTTGTCACAAAACGGACAAGAGCAAAGCTTGAGATGTCTGTGGTTTCACTCAGAACCCCAGTATGTAAAACATCCCCGTATTTCACTTTATTGCTATTTATAATTGTATGTTATGCATAGGGCCCCAAATCATCTGTCCCCTCCTACAAATAAAACATAGAAGCAAAGAGGTAATAGGTGAGCTACATATAACCTGGCTTCTCCTCCCTGTCATAACTGAAAAACAAAAAAATGGTCCCCTACCATCAACCCCTACTGCACTCTGGAAAAAACACAGCATATGAATTTTTTAAAAAAATATGTATTGTTATACTTACATAGAATAAACACTGGTATAACAAAAGAGGATCGCAAAAGAGTAATTTTGAAAGCATATCTATTATTAACGTTTTAACGGTTAAATTATTAAAGTGATATACTTGTACCCTGTTGATTACAGGATGTCAATCTAAATACTTAAGTCTCACCACCTACAGAGCGGTACCTTTTCTGTTTATGAGAGGAAAAATGAAAAACAAAAAGAAAAGCAACACATAAAAAAGTCAAAACAGAGAAAGGTGACAAAACATTATGGGGTCGATTACTACTTTGGGGGATGGAAAACGCCATCCAACGAAGTCCCGACAGGCCCCATTAAGAGTTTCCCACTGGGTCAGCAGGCGAAATTGGGTTTATTTGCCCGTTGGCCCAGCGGAAAACGGCCTACAACATTGACACCGACTCATGATAGAACCAGCGGCAATGCTGTAGTGCGTAGGGGGCACCACCCCCGGTCGTGATGCTCACTGTCTGCAAAGCATCGCAATGGGACGTGGTCAGTGATGTCTAACAAGGAATTGTAGGTGTGTGGAAAAGGACAGAATTTCATCACTTTCGTGAATGCCTGTCAAAAGGCTCATCTCTCAAAGACGGTGACACAACTTACTCATTTACATATGTATTTATGCACTATCCACACAAAAGTCAGGACTTAAGTTCATTAATATGCAAGTCATACATCGTCATTGCAGCTATAATTTCCTAGGGAATTCCCTGCTTTGAACAAAGTTCAAAACACAATATTGTGTTTGATGGCACGAGCAGCCGTGTGAGATGTCGGTGGGGATTCAACAGAAAAGACAGAGTAACACTTCAAGGGGATCTTAACCTTTATTCAAAGTTCTATCACCACCTGCTGCGGTATTCAGTAAGATAAATGTGAGCTGTGCTGCAAGATAAGCCTCCCTTAAGAACTGTTGCCGCTGCACTTTCCTGATTTATAGAAACATAAGGCGGATACCCCTCCCTCCTAGGATGTACTCATAAGCCGTTTTTCCAATGTACTGCTCAGTTGCTGGGTAAAAATAATATTTCTATTTACCGCTGTGAAATTTGTACTAATGTATGAAAACAAAAGCATTCCTGAAAGAGCATAGAAAGTGTAATTGTCCCTGAATATTCCACTTTCCGATCGCTGTTGTCAGACTAACCCGCTTATGTGTATAGACATCTGTTTTGCAATATGAACAAGCCCATTTCCTGAGTATTCCTAGAGCGGATCTTTCTCAAAATTGAATTCACAAATAATGGCGGCGGACTGGATTTCGGTGGGGTTATGAAGGGTTGAAGGTCTATAAATATATCTGGGACGCGGCACTGCTTTAATGGTAACAGAGCTCGAGCACCTAATTAAGAAATCAATGGGGAACAAATGGCTGTCACCCATGGAGTTTATATCTCTGGTTTTGAAATAGCGTGGCACTGGAGATGTGCAAGATACTCAGCCGCGGTATTTGATGTTCATTAATGGTGGTCAGTGAGACGTGAAACGCGAAGCACGGGGAGCAGGGGTCAGAGAGCAATGCTTTGGCCCGTCCTATCATATCAAAAACCTACCTTCTTACAAAACGGATGTTTTTGCTTCTATGCCGTTCTTGTGCATTGCATCTCTATTGCTTTGAACAGTGCGAGAGCAGTATTCAAATGATATATTTATTTTTAACTTTCGGAGTAATTATGAAAAATATCACAATACCATCTCCCCTCTCGTCAAGCTGTGCATTTGAGACTTCTTTTCCTGTCTCTGGGCTCTGGTGATCCATACGTTAATGAAGAAACTGTTGCCTCGGGTCGATTCTTTAAAACTTGACCAGGTAAAACTAGTTATTTACATTTAATTGGGCATTACAGCCTGCTGGCAGAGAGACTAATGACGGCGAAGTTCCCGATGAAGAACCACAATGCGCAGCCTGTAAACAAAACAAAAAGTGTTGCTTCTTTCTTCCCCAAACAAAATAGAGGTATGCACTATTCCAAAACATGTCAGGAGAACTTTCAGAATATTCAGAACCCATTAATGCAAACATTCCCAAGAGAACATTTCAAATCCTTATAATACTGAAGAACAATAACACTTAACCTGCACATTTTTGGAAAGCCTCGCAGGAACATGGCAAATAAAAATCACATCCCTAATAAAGAAAACAATTTGTAAACATATTTCAGTATATAGTTGTAACATATGAGAATAAAGTAATTTTATTAAAAGTCCAGCAATAAATTGTATTATATAATTTGAGTACGTTATAAACCCCAGACATAGAAATATACATACATCTAAAACTGTAATCATACACGGTTGTGGGTGCATGGCTGAACCCGAAGTATGAAGGTGGTGGTGATCTCTCTGAGCTCTGCTCAGGTTTACAGAGAGTTAAATTCCAATGGATTTATTAACTCCTGGTATGGTGAATCCCCTTTTGATTTCCCACTGGGCCCCAGGAGTTAGATTAATCTTTGGCTTGCAGGCCTGTTGCCCCCAACATCTAGTGACCTTTTACCTAGTTAGTGTGCTCTGTTTTATTCCATTGATTTTATTATTTCTTTTATCTCGCTGCCATTGCTTACATTTTATAAGAAATGTTTTAATTTTCATTATCAGTGCCAATCTGAGAAGGCGTCATCAACGTCAATATCAGGGATACATGTAGGTATTGTCATCATGTCCCTTTCTCACTTACGGGGACAGGAACAACATGTGCACTTGTTAAGGATTGTTTATGCAATTGCTGACACAAGTCTGCCACATTATCAATTGTTTGTGTACATACCTGAGTCAGGGGTCCTACATGATCTGTATAAATACACTTCACAAGGACAAGGTCATTAGATCGGTTCCTTCCAGTTGCCATCTGCGCTGCACGTCACCTTGCTGCAGAACTCAGCCTTTGTGTCTTCACAGAGTCTGACCTAGAGACCTCATTCCAAGGTAACAAAGTTTGGGGGTGCTTCTCATGCATATGGTTCTGGCAGATTAGGTTTATCACACCTAGCTCTTTTTAGGGTAGAGATTAGGTTTTTTTGGTTAGGAATTTCTATCTTATGTTTATTGTAGGCTGGTGGAGGTTTTCATACTCACAACCCTCATCTTCAAAATCTTGCTTTTATTACTATTCGCTATCCTAATCATTGCAGCACATGCATTTTACCATAGATTGCAGTATTTTCAATAAATATATTGAAAACTCTCCTGCAGCTCCTACATTGCCAGTGTGTGTATGAGACTTATTGCTAATGAGAGAAAAGGGTAACTTCCGTTCCACCACAACTTCCCTGAGAGGACCCATCTAGAGACCATGCGTAAAGCTGCCGGAAATCTCCTTTACTGTCTGAGTTTTGGTGAGGTACTGATTGTGAGCCGGGAGGGTTGGTGCGACAGTTGGGACTTGTTATAGGAGTGACTCAGTCACCTACAAACAGACATGCTGCTGCCCCAAACCAGCAGTCTCGCTAAGGAGCGAGAGTCCAACTACAACACTGGGTTGCATATAGTTTGCTGGGAATTAGCTGCACTGCTCTAGTGCTGGAAAGCATTATTTGATGCTTGGTAATGAACACAAAGACCGAAAAAAGTGCTGCTTCTTTCTTCCCCAGCAAGGAATGTGACTCTGATGTGACTTGAGCTTCTCAGCCAATTCTTTCTCACACTGTCACACAAACTGTAGAAAATGCCTTCTTCTTTCCGAAAGCAATTTCTCTAGGGTTCACTTGATCCATAAGTGTTAGTGTTAGACCTGGCATCCTTAGGGTGGTCTTAACCAAGACCTTTTGATTTCACCTCCTGTTTTTAGCTGTATCTTTTTGTTGGCCTTAGGACCCTGAGCACTTTATCACTACTAACCAGTGCTAAAGTCCGTGTGCTTCTCCCCGTAAAACATATTAACATTGGTGTATCCGCAATTGGCATATTTCATTTACCTGTAGGTCCCTTGTAAAGGAGTATACAATATACACAGGCCCTGTTACATTGACCCACCCACTTAAGTAGCCCTGTAAACCTGTCTCAGGCCTGCCATTACAGATACTGTGTCTGCAGCTTCACTGACAATTCGACTTGGCATTTAAAATCCCTTCCCAAGCCTTAAACTCCCCTTTTCTTACATGTAAGTCACCCCTGAGGTAGGCCTTACATAACCCATAGGGCAGGGTTCCATGTAAGTAAAAGGCAGGACATGTACTTTTAAGTTTTTCATGTCTTGGTAATGAAAAACTCCCAAAATAATTTTTCATTACTGCAAGGCATGCTTCTCCCACAGGCCAGCACTGGGACTCTATTAATATACTTTTAAGCTGTAAATCCTGATCGGAAAGATGTAGCTGATTCATGCCTGATATAATTGGAATGGTTTTGATAAGTCCTCTTTATTGGTAAAGTCAGACTTATTAATACTATTTTAGAAATGCCACTTTTAGGAAGTGGGCATTTCTCTGCTCTGACTGCCATGTGTGCCCACAGCCTGTCTCTAATGCATGTCTGGACTAAGCTTGGTGACAGCTACTTTTATGCATTCCCTTCATATACCCTCAACACAGCATACTCAACTGCATCTGCATTCATCTGCATACTGACGGGTCTTCCTGGGGAGGAGGATGGAGGTTGGAAAGGGCTCACACATACACTTGAAAGGGTAGCGGCCTGAGCCCAGACAAAGCGGCTGCTTACTGCCCACTGATAGTCCGGAGCCAGGGCTAGGCTGAAAGGGGAATAATGCACTTCAGAAAGATACTTTTGATGTCATCCCCCACATCAAAGGCATTTTGTGATATAAGTACTGGGTCTTTGGCCCCTGAATTTGGATCCCTACTGGACCTGGAAGAAACTATGCTGGAGTAAAGGATTTAAATCTTACTGCACTTGACTGTTCCAAGGTACTGCTGCTCTGCCTGATTGAGCTGCCCAGCTGCCTGCTGACCTCTAACCTGTTGCAAAAACTAAAACAACCCCAGAGTGTCTCCAGGGTGTTCCTGGTATGCTCCTGTCTTCCCCAAAATCTCAGGTATATTAACAATCGTACTAAACCTGCCTTGCGTTCGCCACCCCTCCTGTCTACCAATGATGCATGAGCACCTGACACCGTGGACTCCTGGACCAAGACTCGACAACAGCATCATGGGACCTCCATCAAGTATCTTCCTTGGACTGAGGAACCCTGAAGGTGGCACTGCACTCCTTGAAGTGACTCGTGAGTACTGTTGTAAGGATTAAACCAGAGCGGTAATAGGGGTCTATGCTGCACTCCACGTAGCTGAGTGCAAGTACTTTGTTTTATCCACTTAGAATGGACCTGAGCAGTCCCTGCAACACAATACTGAGCTCCTCGCAGTTGAGAGAGATTCTACTATACTTTTGGGAATAATTTAACCCTCATTGATACCCCTTGATTGCCTCAATAGGAGCACACTGGCTTTGTACTATGTAAATCCTAAAATACTCATATAAGCGTAAAGCACTGTTTTCATTCTAATAATTAATTTACTAAGAGCGATTACTCAATATTTACTGATTGGATTTTCATCATTTTGGTCTTGTGCTATTCAGATGAACCTACTCTATGTTTCTACATTCATGTGGAGTCCTTTTGTGGTGTTTCATTGTGTTGCTGCACGAGTGTGTTGCACAAATACTTTACACATTGCCTCTTAAGTTAAGCCTGGCTGCTCTGCACCAAGCTACCAGGCTATTTTAGGGAGTGTATCTGACTCACCCTGACTAAATTGTGGTCCCTATTTAGACAGGGTGTATACCTCTGCCTATTAAAGACTCAATTTATATCTGTTAGGTATGGCCTCAAAAGGGGTTGCTCTGTCATTCTTGTTTGGCAAACTGAGACCTTAAAGTGCCTTGAACAGCACAGCAAGTATAGTTAATGAACAGGTAGCCAGCTAACAAATACCTCACTGAGCTAATAGTGGAGAAAAGAGAAGGAACACCCCGCTGCATGAATGTTGAAAGATTGGCAGTCCACTATTTTGAGGTCCACCACACCCCACCTGCAGAAACTGGTCAACATCATCGGAGGAGCACAGAAGGGAAAATAGATCTGGCAGATGAATGTGATTCCTCTGAAGTATGCAATTATGTCAGGAGAGAACTCAGATGAAGGAAAGCAGGACAGAAATAAACATATATTTTTTACTCCAATGATTATTAATGATGGACAGGGAATGGCAGAACTGGAGACTGACAAACTGCCAGTAGAAGTCACCTTAGAAATCAAAGAGCTTTACCAGCTTTCTAGATAATAATCCTATTGAGCTAAAGGAGACACTGAGTGCCTCAGCAAAGGATTCCTGCAGAATAGGGAACAGCAGACACCAGATGATATTTTAATCTTGAATTGGCCATTATTGATTTCACAGCCACTTGTGTATTATCATGAATATACTGCACTCTTTTCTAGCGATCATTAATCCTCTAGGAGCCCTCTTATTTTAACTGGGTTCAGAGAACTCCATTATTTCTCATTTTTGTAATGAGCTTCATACCACTGTTTAGCAGTCTGAACTCAAATTCTATTTTCATTGTCCAATATTCATTTCTGATTCAATTTTCATTTGTTTCCTTGGTGCGTTTGCCAAAAAACCTGCAGAACTGTAAACTATTTTCTGTCAATATTAAATGGGTACAATTCTTAGTTATTTATAAACATGTGTGCAATTAATGATATGGGACCGCCACCATAAATATGGGCCTGTTAGATATCTGTAGTTGGATCAAAGACTGACTTTGTGACATACCAGTTCCACTTGCCTAAAAGGCATCTCATCATTAATAATGTTTTTAGATCATAAAGTATCATATGTCAATTTCTCTTATTATTTGCTTTTATGTCTGATTAAGCCAGCTATTTCAGGTATCATATCTTACAAATTGCTTACTCCTTCCTGAATTATAACCATCATCTGTGAAATTTTATTGATACTATCTGATATCTCTTGAATATTCTAATATATGGTGAATGTTCTTTCGTTCTGCCTGTTTTTTTAGAGTTTAAAGGTACTGCGCTATCATCCCTATTGCTGCAGATATTTCTAAGGGGATGAGATGAATATATTGTTCTACAATTTGTCATTACTCATCATAAAGGGAAATATGCACTAAATTACCTTGATGTTATTGGGTATTCTCATTGTTTTTGGCCATAGTGCTTGCATTTGTATAATATAAATTGTGTCATGGCTTTCTGTTTTTTGGAAAATACACAGCTAAGCTTCATTCTCTTCAAACTGTTAAATATCATCACTGTTTGACAATTGCTAGTTTCATGATTCTCAAGTCTTAGGTTGACAGAACCTTGTTCAAGGGGACTCAGGGCACGCAGGGGTTGCTGGGACCAACCAAGGTGGTTGAAGCTTTTACCCTTCTCGGGGACCTCCCTTTGTGGATCCTTCTCAACTGGGTCAAGCACCCCCTTCTACACCTGACTCTCAGTAGAGTAGAGTAGCACAAGCCGTTAGGGCTCCCTCGGAGGGAAGTATAGATACAGATTATTTACCACAACTCATAACTCGACATGCAAGCAGCGCACACAATAAATCAATGTCCAGTCAAATATTCATTCTGTATAAAAGCAACATTCAAAAAGCAATAACACAGTCCCACTTGAGGTAGGCCCACTAGTAGTTGTCCAGCTGGTTCCAGACTGCCTTGTCCCCATGTAAGGGGTGTGCTGTTATTTCCCATTCACATACAGCAACATCCAGGGAATGTAAATTGCTAGGCCCTAGTCATGGGGTGTATCTCTCTTGAACTCAGTTATTAAGGTGTATCACTTAGAGTCAAGTAGGTTTGTAAAAAACGAAGGCAGAATATCCCCTGGGTTCCAGTAGGCCCAGTTCTCAGCTTACCCGCTCTGACGTACAGAACCTGGCAGCGGTGTAGTGGTTCCTTGCCCAGATCAGCAATGTCAGGCTGCACGAGTTTGCATGTTGCAGGTCCTGGCAGGTGCTGGCTCTTTCTCCTCAGGCTTGCTTACCAGTGTCCTGACAATTGGAGTTGCTCTGTCTCCAGCCACACATAGTAAGTCCTTTTTCTTCATTGCTCAGGGATGGATGCGGTCTCCATGCCCCAGTCGGGCTCTAATGGCATCTTCCTGTCCTGGGGCCTCCTAGATACAAAGCCTCCCTTGTCTTGGTTGTAGCAGGAGTTTTGGGTCACGGGCAATGACCCAGGGGACCCTTGCCTCTCCCCCGACCCCTAATGGCATACAGGGTTGTGGCAACTTCCCACACATGGGCAACAGTCGGATCAGTGTGACACAGTTTCTTGGCACACAGGGGCCCCTCCTGGTTATGGGATCACCAAACTCACAACGTTGCACACACACAAAGGCCTAATCAATGCAGCACTTGTACTTGGTGGCCCCTCCTGGCATACCGGGTCACCAAACTCACAACGCTGCACATAGGTGATGGCCCAATCTATGCAGGGATTGTCCTTGGTCCACAGTGCCCCCTCCTGACATACAGGGTCACCAAACTCACAACACTGCACATGGGTGTCTGCCCGATCAATGTGACACATGTCCTTGGTGCACGGTGACCGTCCTGGCATACAGGGTCACCAGACTCACAACGCTGCACACAGACAGTGGCCTGCTCAATGCAGCACTGCTACTAATGCCTCACTCAGGAGCCCTACATATCTGGGCTCCCATTTTTATCGCACTCCCTCAAACACAGTCCTCTTCCTCATGGGCACACCGGTCTTGGTGAGAGAGCAGGTGCTCCAGATTCAAAGGCAGGTGCTTTTGTTTTCCCTGGGTGATGCTCCCTCACCCAACAAGGAGGCTAGTGGGCTTTGCTCCTAGTCCTGGTCACAGGCAGAGGTCTTGAAGAGCTTCTCCTCCTCATGCAGCTGGAAGTTGGGGATTTCAAACTCTCCTACTTATAGTTCTTTTCCAGACACAGAATGTGATTAAGGGTCCGGACCTTTGATGTTTTATGTTGGGGTTCTCCTTCTTTGAAATTGATATTTCTCCCTATCATCCTTCCTCTTGAAAGGATGTCTGTCACTGCTGGCAGGCCTCCGAAGCTGATTAACTCACAACAAGATTCATGGGAGTGACCAGAGTTCACACCTGGATGTCAGCCACATGACATGTGCATCAAAGGTTAATCCTGGTCCCTCAGCCCTACCTTTTATGATTCTCTTATTGGTGTCATCCCCCTCTTCCTGAGATGTGTCCAAGGCCTGTTCCTTGTTATCTGTCACAAAATTAAAGAGCACTTTCAAATGTACAGGGAGAACCTGTCTTCCCCTCATTAACTGATTGTCCCATCCAGCTCACAGGAATGCAGCAATATACAATTCTGCCTGGGGGAAGATTGCTCTACTCCTCATGTTTTCACCAGGCAGGCATGGGCTACCCAAAATGGAACCCAAGGTACTCCATGTAATGTACTAGTGCAGGCACCATTGCCCTCAGTGTACATTCACAGCGCACTCCACTGTCTAGTACTGTTGTGCCCATGTACCATGCTACCACCAGCATTCCCACATGCAGCACATGCACTCAGTTTGTGCACATTGTTCAGTACTAAAGTCTCTCTGTACAGCACTAAAGTTTGTCAGTTACAACATGCAGTGCCGAGGTGTAGGAGGCTGGCCTGGCTTTTAGTGGGTACCAGAGGTACTTACACCTTGTGCCAGGTCCAGTTATCCCTTATTAGTGTAGAAGAGGTGTTTCTAGCAGCTTAGGCTGATAGAAGGTAGCTATGGCAAAACAGCTTAGGCTGAACTAGGAGACATGTAAAGCTCCTACTATACCACTGGTGTCATACGCACAATATCATAAGAAAACACAATACACAGAAGTACTAAAAATAAAGGTACTTTATTTTTATGACAATATGCCAAAAGTATCTCAGTGAGTACCCTCAGTATGAGGATAAGATATATACACAAGATATATGTACACAAACCAAAATTATGCAGGTAATAGCAGGAAAAGTAATGCAAGCAGTGTAAAGTTACAATAGATTGCAATAGGAGCACATAGGTATAGGGGCAACACAAACCATATACTCCAAAAGTGGAATGCGAATCACAAATGGACCCCAAACCTATGTGAGCTTGTAGAGGGTCGCTGGGACTGTAAGAAAACAGTGAGGGTTAGAAAATTAGCCCACCCCAAGATCCTGAAAGGTAGGTGTAAAGCGCACCTACTACCCCCAGAGAGCACAGAAGTCGTGATAGGGGGATTCTGCAGGAAGAACAAACACCAGCAATGCAACAACAGTGAATTTCCGAACCTGAGTACCTGCAAGACAAGGGGACCAAGTCCAATAGTCGCAACAGTGTCGAGAGTGGGCAGGAGCCCAGGAAATGCCAGCTGAGGGTGCAAGGAAGCTGCCACCTGTTGGAAGAAGCTTGGAGTTCTGCAAGAAAGAAGAGGACTAGGAACTTCTCCTTTGGAGGATGGATGTCCCACGTCGCGATGAAGCTTGCAGAGGTGTTCCCATGCTGAAAGACCGCAAACAAGGCTTCCTAGCTGCAAGGGTCGCGGTGGAGGTTTTTTTTGGGTGCTGCTGAGGCCCAGGAGGGACCAGGATATCGCCACTTGGTGGAGGAGACAGCGGGGGCGCCCAGCAAGTCAGGGAGCCCTCACAGAAGCAGGCAGCACCCGCAGAAGTACCTGAACAGGCACTTGGAAGAAGATCGAACCGGAGTCCATGCGAAGTCACAAAAGGGAGTCCCACGACGCCGGAGGACAACTCAGAAGGTTGTGCACAGCAGGTTAGAGTGTCGGGGACCCAGGCTTGGCTGTGCACGAAGTAAATCCTGGAAGAGTGCACAGGAGCCGGAGCAGCTGCAAATCACGCGGTACCCAGCAATGCAGTCTAGCGTGGGGAGGCAGGGACTTACCTCCACCAAACTTGGACTGAAGAGTCACTGGACTGTAGGAGTTGCTGAGTTCCAGGGACCACGCTCGTTGTGCTGAGAGGGGACCCAGAGGACCAGTGATGCAGTCTTTTGGTGCCTGCGGTTGCAGGGGGCAGATTCAGTCGACCCATGGGAGATTTCTTCAGAGCTCCTGGTGCAGAGAGGAAGCAGGCTACCCCCAGAGCATGCACCACCTGGAAACAGTCGAGAAAGCCGTCAGGATGAAGCGATACAAGGTTGCTAGTAGTCGTCTTGCTACTTTGTTGCGGATTTGCAGGCGTCCTGAGCAGTCAGCGGTCGATCCTTTGGCAGAAGGTGAAGAGGGAGATGCAGAGGAACTCTGATGAGCTCTTGCATTCGTTATTTGGTGAGATCCCCAAAGCAGAGACCCTAAATAGCCAGAAAAGGAGGTTTGGCTACCTAGGAGGGAGGATTGGCAACCAAGAGAGGTAAGAGCCTATCAGAAGGAGCCTCTGACGTCACCTGCTGGCACTGGCCACTCAGAGCAGTCCAGTGTGCCACAGACACCTCTGTTTCCAAAATGGCAGAGGTCTGGGACACACTGGAGGAGCTCTGGGCACCTGCCCTGGGAGGTGCAGGTCAGGTGAGTGGTCACTCCCCTTTCCTTTGTCCAGTTTCACGCCAGAGCAGGACTGGGGGATCCCTGAACTGGTGTAGACTGGCTTATGCAGAGATGGGCACCATCTGTGCCCATCAAAGCATTTCCAGAGGCTGGGGGAGGCTACTCCTCCCCAACCTTGACACCTATTTCCAAAGGGAGAGTGTGTTACACCCTCTCTCAGAGGAAATCCTTTGTTTGGCCTTCTTGGGCCAGGGCTGCCTGGACCCCAGGAGGGCAGACACCTGTCTGAGGGGTTGGCAGCAGCTGCAGTGGAGACCCCGGAAAGGCAGTTTGGCAGTACCCGGGCTCTGTGCTAGAGACCCGGGGGATCATGGAATTGTCCCCCCAATGCCAGAATGGCATTGGGGTGACAATTCCATGATCTTAGACATGTTACGTGGCCACGTTCAGAGTTACCATTGTGACGCTGTACATAGGTAGTGACCTTTGTACAGTGCACACGTGTAATGGTGTCCCTGCACTCACAAAGTCCGGGGAATTTGCCCTGAACAATGTGGGGGCACCTTGGCTAGTGCCAGGGTGCCCACGCACTAAGTAACTTTGCACCCAACCTTCAGTAGGTGAAGGTTAGACATATAGGTGACTTATAAGTTACTTAAGTGCAGTGGTAAATGGCTGTGAAATAACGTGGACGTTATTTCACTCAGGCTGCACTGGCAGGCCTGTGTAAGAATTGTCAGAGCTCCCTACGGGTGGCAAAAGAAATGCTGCAGCCCATAGGGATCTCCTGGAACCCCAATACCTTGGGAACCTCAGAACCATATACTAGGGAATTATATGGGTGTACCAGTATGCCAATGTGAATTGGTAAATTTGGTCACTAGCCTGTTAGTGACAAATTTGGAAAGCAGAGAGAGCATAACCACTGAGGTTCTGGTTAGCAGAGCCTCAGCGAGACAGTTAGGCATCACACAGGGAACACATACAGGGCACATACTTATGAGCAATGGGGCCCTGCCTGGCAGGGTCCCCGTGACACATAGACTAAAACAACATATATACAGTGAAATATGGGGGTAACATGCCAGGCAAGATGGTACTTTCCTACACAAGGCACACATATTTGCCATGAGCATACTGTTCCACGCTGCACCCTCTGTGTAGTATTTGTCTTGCATGCTCACATGCATTCAGCATGTTTTCATCAAGGATGCACTTCCATATCAACCTGATGTAGGCCAAGGGTGAGTTAAACACACAGTGACAAAACTTTTAAAAAGGTGATTGAGCCAGTAGGCCACACTTCAGTGACACAGAGTAAAAGGTACTTGTTCACTACTGCTGATCAGAACACGGTATGTTGCTGTGAGAAAACAGGGCTGATTGCAGAGGCCCCATAACTTTTTGCCCCCATTTTCCACTTTTTGCTGGTGTTTTCCTGACTTTAAAGGTGCCCTGGGTACTGCTAACCAGTCCCAGGGCCTGTGCTCTGTGTAAAATGGATATGCAAATTAGGCTAATTATAATTGGCTAAGTTAACCTACCTATAAGTCCCTAGTATATGGTAGGGCATGTAGGTTTAGGGACCACAGCATAGGTGGTGCACACCTAGGTGCATTGCTGAGGTGCCCAGTGTCATTTTAAAAGCAAGCCTGCCTTGCTGGCTGCTTTTAAATTAAAGTTATATGCAAATTCGACTTTGGAATTAAAGGTACTTCCAAAGTCTTAAACTACCTTATTTTTACATATAAGTCACCCCTAAGGTGTGCCCTATGTGCCCCTAGGACTGGGTGCCATGTAACTATAAGCAGGGACTTTATAAAAATAGATTTATAAGCCCTGGTGAGGTAAAAACAGCCAAATTCGTTTTTCCCTCATTGAAGTAAATGGCCTTCATAGGCTAGAATGGGCAGACTTTATTTTAAATTTTAAAGTCTCCTTAAATGTTACATACCAAGAATTTGGTATCAAATTGATTGTTGTAATAAATCCCACAACTTCCAGTTGTTGGATTTAATATAACTTGTCCAGGTAAAAAGTTTAGACTTTACCTAAAAAGTTGCCAATTTCAGCTCTGCATTGTTTTTGCTGCTGTGCTCTGATTGGCCAGCCTGCAGCAGCTTCTGCCAGGCTGCTTTGATGAGGTGTGAAGTGGCCAGACTTCACACAAAGGAATGTGCTTGGGAGAGAGAATCTCCCCTCAGCAGATGGTGAGGCAGGAAGGGGGAGGGCTGCCAAACTGGTCTTCAAAGGCAGAGAAGGACATTTGCAGAACCCAGCAACACCCCCACATCCTGCAACCCCAGACAGCTAGGTGCCCCCTTGATTAGATTAGGAGAGGGCAGGAGAGGGGTGTGTTTATGATTTTTAGCCACACCAGTGGGTGGGCTCAGCCAGATGTAACCTCCAAAAATCAGATTCAGCCATGTTGGATTTTTGGAGACTGTTGCCTTTTGGGATGGATTTTTGCCACACTTCCCAGGAAGTGGTCATCACAGGGGGACGACCCTGTACCTGATTGGAGAACCAGGGCCCCCCTGCTTTTCACCCAGAAGCAAGAATAAAACTGGCAGACCTGCCCCCACACCTCAGATCCCCTCCAGAATTCAACAAGAAAGGAACTAAAGAAGAAGAAGGACTGCCCTGCTGGACCCCTGGCCTGCACCTGGACCCTGCACTCAGAAGGACTGCACCAGCTGCACACTTGGGCTTCACCACAAGAAGGACTTTGCCTGGCTTCAACCGGTTCAAGGAGGGACTCCCTGTTTGCTACAGGTGAAAAATTGCTAAACCAGAGTCCCCTGCACCAACTCCTGAAGAAAGCGACCAGCTGACCACTGTCCAGTGGCCAAAAAGGAGTTTGCGCCAGGTGCATTCTGGGAGTTGAAGTCTGCACCCCCCAAGGACCATCACAGAACTTCTGGACCCTTGGGGTGAGCTGTGGACCCCAAAAGAACCTTAAAAGAACATCTGGGTGAAGCCCCAGAAGTTTGGAGAAGATTTGACAAATTTTGTAAAAAAGCTCCAGAGAGGGACCGACCCGCCGCGGAAATTCTAGCCGGCTTGCCTCAACCGCGACCCGGCCTGACTTCGTGGTTCGTCCCGGTAAAGAAAAACATCAGAAAAAGAGACTAAGGCCCTCATTCTGACCCTGGCGGTCAAAGACCGCCAGGGCGGAGGACCGCGGGAGCACCGCCGACAGGCCGGCGGTGCTCCAATGGGGATTCCAACCGCGGCGGTAAAGCCGCGGTCGGACCGGCACCACTGGCGGGCTCCCGCCAGTGTACCGCCGCCCCATTGAATCCTCCACGGCGGCGCAGCTTGCTGCACCGCCGCGGGGATTCCGACCCCCCCTACCGCCATCCAGATCCCGGCGGTCCGACCGCCGGGATCCGGATGGCGGTAGGGGGGGTCGCGGGGCCCCTGGGGGCCCCTGCAGTGCCCATGCCACTGGCATGGGCATTGCAGGGGCCCCCGTAAGAGGGCCCCTACATGTATTTCACTGTCTGCTGCGCAGACAGTGAAATACGCGACGGGTGCAACTGCACCCGTCGCACAGCTTCCACTCCGCCGGCTCGATTCCGAGCCGGCTTCATCGTGGAAGCCTCTTTCCCGCTGGGCTGGCGGGCGGTCTGAAGGCGACCGCCCGCCAGCCCAGCGGGAAAGTCAGAATTACCGCCGCGGTCTTTCGACCGCGGAACGGTAACCTGACGGCGGGACTTTGGCGGGCGGCCTCCGCCGCCCGCCAAGGTCAGAATGAGGGCCTAAGTCCGAACGTAAAAAGTTGACCGGGACCTCCCAGCCATCGTATCCGAGAAGGGCTCCACGGACGTCGGATCAAGATCCAGGTTTACCCCGGTCGAAGGATTTTCATCTCGAAAAAACGACTAAGTCCGAAGGTAGAAATCACCACCGAGGAAACCCACATTGCGTATCTGGACAAGGGCTCCAGGAGGTCGGATTCAACTGGCAGGTTCGTCCCGGTGAAGAAAAATCTTCAAAATAAAGACTAAGTCAGAAGGTAACTTTTTAACCGAGGCCTCCCGCGACCTGTAGCCGAGCAGGGCTCCATCGCGGTCGGCCTGAAAGTTTGACTTTGCCCCGGTCGTAGTGCAACCAGATGACCTGATTGGCGCTTTTTGTTTCTAAGCGCTAGAAAAGTAATAATTCTTTAAAAATTCATATCTCCGGTTCCATTTATCCGATTTTATTCGTTTTGGTGTCATTTTAAAGATAAAAATATAAACTATTTTTATAAATTGGTTTTGGATTTTTAAACTGTTTCCTGTGTTTTATTTAATTACTGTTTTGTGATATTTGAATGCTTTACACTTTGTCTCCTAAATTAAGCCTTGACGCTCGTTCCCAAGCTACCAAGGGTTGAGCTGGGATTAATTTACTGAGACCTAACTGTACCTAGGTGGAGGTTAGTGGCTTGTTGCTAGGTGTAGGTACCTACCTGCCCTACCAATAACCCATTTTCCAACAGTTGCCACCACAGCACGTGTGCTGTTTAACTCCTGGTGAAGGAAGTTGCCTTCCACCACTAGGAGGGTATCACTTTGGGCGCCCGTCTCAGTGCAACAAGGCTGCACTCAGTGAGACAGACTTATGTCATGGCACACACATATGGTCTGTGCTCACCTATGGCAAAAAATCAGTATTAGGGATCCAGACAACAATACAGTTAGGCACGCAGTGCAGGGGTACACTTCTTCACCATGCAGAAGAATTTTCTGTCCAAACAGAGGTGATTATTTTGTCTCAGCAGTGTTTCATATTTTATATAACAACTGGCATAGCAGAGAGTTTTCTGCCTCAGATCTTGGTCTCCTTTTCGGTTGTTATTAAACTGTGGTGTACCTCTTAGTTTTATTGCATTTGTCTGTGTACCTTATATATTGATCTTATTTTAAAAAATGTTTATGACTTGGCTTCTCTACATGGAACTCAAAACACTTTTCTATTTATTTATTTATTTATTTGCAGGTTTTCATGCCAAATATTTATATATTTATATGGGACTTTGTATGGAACTCATTGCTCTTGAGAGCCAAAGCATAATTGTAAAGGAAGGAGGGTTGGGAGCTTTGAATCTCATGACGAGTTTGGGGCTAAATTCCGATCCCTGTGTAAACATGTATTTTCAAAGCAATATAGTTTTGCTGTTGCTACTGGTCAGAAGTGATAAAAGGCCAATAGCAAGACTTGCAAACAAGTCTATGCTTTGTGAAACATAAGGTCAGAGAAATAGTTAGGTTCTCAGCCTCTCTGCTGTCTCAGTAAGTTTAATTCTAGTTTAAGTTGTATGTGTGAAGGTTCGCCAGATAGTGTATCCTTTTATGCAATGATTTTTTCTACACACCACTTTTTCTTGTTTATGAAAATGTTAGCTGGTGTTAAGTGACTAGTGATAGGTCAATGAACCTTCAGCACTTCTAAAATAACTTGGATTGGTGAGCAAGTCCCTTCAAGTCAGTTCCTTTTGGTTGATGCACAACCTCTATTGACACTGAGGGGCATATTTATACTCTGTCTGCGCCGAATGTGCGTCAAAAATTTTGACGCATATTCAGCACAAACATTGCCCCATAGTTATATAATGACGCCCGCCCCCACGAACGTCAAAATCCCTCCGTGTGCCTCATTTTCTGGATGCGGGAAACCGCCTTGTGTTAATGACATGCAAAGCAGGCGTCCCCATCCAAAAAATGACTTTAAGGCCTGTGCGCCTTATTTGTACGCAGGGGCGGGGCCTTAAGAAACTGCACACAGCCTGATGTGCGCATTTTTTTAACGCCTGGTTGAGGGAAGGCGTTAAGGGACATGTGGGACCACTTCCATGGTCTCTGACCATGGAAGCATTCCATAGGTGCCCTTCCCTGCCCCCAGGGACACCGCCTGCCACCCTCACCCACCTCTGGAGGACACCCATGGATAGGAGGACCCATCCCAGCCAAGTACAGGTAAGTTGGGGTAAGTATAATTTTTTAATTTTTTAAAGTGGCATAGGGGGACCTAACTTGGGCCCCCTTACATGCCACTGTGCCCAATGGCCATGCCCAGGGGACAGAAGTCCCCTGGCCATGGCCTTTGGGGGAGGGGGCATGACTCCTGTCTTTGCTAAGACAGGAATCATTTCAATGGGGGTTGTGCGTCAAAAAATGGCGCAAGTCTGGTTTGATGGACGGAGTGCTGAACAATGCAAACACTCACCCCCAGTCCCAGATCTGGGTTTAATCCATCGTTCTTTAGCTCACCATGCCACCCCAGTTTGGACCCAGCCATATGCAAATCAGTCTTGACCCTGTTCCTCGTGGGAACAGTCCACCCCGAACTGCCAAGTCAGGTCCTCAATGGACCAGAAACAAGCATCCTGGGGCCGGTTTCAGGGTTACACCCTTCATCAGCCAGGCTAGCTTGAATCCAGTGGCACAGTGAGCAAGGGACCCACGTCTGGGCATACCCTTCCCACTTAGGGAAACTTTAGCAAAACAAAAGGATGATGGACAATGCAAACACTGTTTTGAGCCATGATTTTTGACTCAAACCTGACTTGCACCATTTTTTGATGCACAACCCCCATTTTCCACTATGCCGGCGCTGCCTGGTTTGAGTCATTTTTTTTTTACTCTGACCAGCCTGCAGCACTGGCTAACGTCAATCCTTAAATAAGGCGCCCACCTGGCGCATAGGAATGGCGTTAGCCGGCGGTAAATCTTTTGACGCAAACGAGCGCCGGTGCTGGTTTGCATCAAAATTTATAAATATGGGCCTGAAAGTCAATAACAACAGTCAGCGGAGAGTGTTCAGTGCAGAAATCCGTATACAAGTTCATGAGAAATCTGGGTAGAAGAATGTCAGGGCAATGAGACGTTACTGGTCCCTAAAAGTGACAATGAGTTCTCGCTTCTGGTTTCCTGTGAATCCCATATTGTGGTCCCGAAATTAGGAATCATACACCACTTTTAGCCCTAGCTTCTCGGCGTCGCATGGCAGAGTAAGTAGTCTAAGTCTTACAGAAATTGGGGTGTGGGTTTAAAGCTCAGGAGCACAACAAATAATACTCAACGAATAACTGGCCAGTCATCTCTTTGTGTTCAAATAGGTAAATGGACATTAATGTATGCAGAAAACTGGAAACATATCAAAGTTGCAGGTAGCAAAAAAACAATGGTAACACCATTAACATGCTGCTGCATAAAGTACCGGGCGTGTACACTAGGAAAAGCCACAGTCACCAAAGAGTCCCCTAAATGAAAACTGCAAAACATATATCTGTGAGACAGGCCTTCACCTACCTTTCATGGTTTGTGCGTTCATGGTTGGCAGGCCCAAAACCTTAATCCCACAATACCACCAATGTAAACTTATAGCACGTAATAGCACTACACACAGATATAAAGTAATCCCTGCTGGCTTTATCATTGGTGTTCACCAATCATTAAATGATATTAATAAAATAGCCTTTTGAATATAATTCACATTTTCAAGTTGTTTTAGCAAATCTGAAAATATTTTTACAGTCGCCACTATAAACCATACCTATATTTTTTAGATACATTTCCCATAATAAATAGAACAAACCAGTAACCGTTGTAATGAAAGTTCTATTTTTTCTACTGAACCACACGCTCAGCAGTCATCAAAAGCACAATAAATCAATAAGACTGTGAGCTCCAAAGGAACATAAAAACCAAAAGATGAAGACTAGGTAACTTTAAAACTGTGTTAATGTTCTTCTGGGGCCAATAATATTCTACCGAGGGAGACTTAGGATATTCACTTCCATATCAGTTGGGGCTGTTGTGGGTGCCTGTACTTCTCTTGGCAGCCCCCAGTCATCTTTGAAACACTTTGTGGCGCCCTGCTCTTTCCGTGGGCACCACAATAATATGCAAAATAGTACTCCATGGCACTATGAGGTGTTAATGTTTCCAAAAGCTGTTTTTGTCTTACAGATGATTGATGCAGCTGCCGGTCAGCCCACGAAATTTCAGTCATAAAAATAGTACATCAAACAACAACCCTTTCGACTGAGTAACAAATACAATTTCATAATAACCCCATTTTGCACTGAGATAAACTTTCCCTCAAGAAAGCCTGAAATCTTATAAAATTGAAGGGGATGGCCAAAGTCAGTAACCCTCAATTTTGCAACACCGTTGGTCTCTTTCTTACTTATAATGCAAGCAAGATGCAATTTACTGCTGTTGCTATGATTATGCACGTTTTATTTGTCAAACCTCCTAAACAAATACTATGTTGAGTTGTGCTTCTTCAGTTTTGATCTGACAACTGTTAGCACCACTGTTGCATTATCAAATGATCTGTTCCCAATCATTTGTAGACTGTAGGAAACTGGGTTACTGGTTGAGGATGTAATCCCCAAATAAACTTGTGCTTATCCCTCAGTAAGCTTGGCACAAAGCAGTGAGGCTTAACTTAGAGGCAATGTGTAAAGCATACATGCAGCACTTCAAACAGTAACAAAGTGAAACATCTCAGAAAATAAACCCCATACCATTTTAGAAAAAAACGTAATAAATGATTTGACATCTAAACAACAAAACTCCAATTAGTAGACCCACAAAAATGCAATTTTATAGATTTTAGTAAAAATAGTGCTTTAAAGCACAAAGCACCAACTGGACAGAAAGCCACAAGTTCAGTCCCATCGAGATGGAGCATGGGCTAGATATAGGGGCCAAGCCAGGTCCGCTGATCAAAGTAGCTTACATCCTGGTTGCGGAGCAGTGCGAGGTCCTGCATCAAGTATGAATTGCACAGTTCAAAGGAGCTGTGAGCCTGCTACGTGAGGTTCAGTGTCAAGGATACGTTGAACAGCAGCGGTTCTGAGGATCTGTGAGGTCCTGTGTTGGGAATTCATAACAGCAGCAGTTCCGATGTGGGGCTGTGGAGCAATGCATTGTACTTCATTAGTTCTCTTTGGACCACAGCTGGGCTGGCAGAGCACCTTCAGACCCACTTCCAAGGGTTCAGGAATGTTGTGGCACCACTTGGGGAGCAAGACTCATGGCAGACAGAGTCCTGGTGGTGGGTTTAAGGTGGCTGATCCTGAGACTCTAATCAGCATGCCAACCAATTTGTCCTTGGAGTCACTCTGGTGTCCTGGGTTCAAGATGCAGGTGTAGCCCTTTCCACTTAGGCAGCAGGACAGCAGAGTAGCAGGGTAATAGAATAGCAGATTTTAAATTGGAATTCTTTAGAAACAAAACTCAACTCTGTCCTGTTCCAGATTGAAAGTTATCACCCACTAAATGTAATAAGCAAATCCAATGTTGTCCTGCAGGAGGGGCAGGCCCAATAGTAGCATTTAATTTACTGGGCCCGGATGCATGTGGTACCACTGTACTTGGGACTGACTTACAAATAAATTAAATGTGCCAATTGGATGTAAGCCAGTGCTGCTTGGCGGTGGTAAAGTGTGCAGAGTCCTAAAGCCATCAAAGACAAGTTCAGCAAAAAAAGGAGGAGTAAGGCAAACAGTCTGAAGAAAGAAGCAGACCTTTCAATGTGTTTATCCTAAATTAATCAAACAATTCTCTGTTATTAAAAATCCAACTGATATTTGAATAGTGAATGTGATTTCAAGGGTTTATGTCACAAACAGATTTTGACTATAGCCAGGGGTAGTGCACAGAGCCTTTGCTTCCGTATTTTTTCTGAGGTTTAAGGATTATTGCTCAGGGTAAAAAGTGTAAAAGGGAATTCACCAACATACATACTCTAACCATTAAAGTTTAAACAGTGCAATTTCCAAACCAATTAGCTTATATTGATAGAAAAATGTTAACTAATAACCAGGTGCATTTTAATAAAAAGACATAGTGGAGACCAATTGCCTTCAGAGAGATTGTATTATCTTTTTTAAATATAAAACAAAAAATTGCAAATTGGTGTGCTTTTGGAATCACAATGTCCTAACCATTTACCTATGGATGGAAGTCGATTGGTGGAAAATGTATTTTATCAAAGGGTTCCACAGAAATTCAGCAGTAAAGCAGTGCCATTAAACTATGTTGCCTCAGCGTGTCAATACATTTTGTAGAGTCTGGTGAAGAGAAATGTTCTCTTGCAATATGCTGCTGATATGTGAAGATGATTGCTAGACTTTTTATCCTTGGCGTGGTCTCCCTTAACTTTATACCTCTATTTCCCAGGTTCTTGATGTGTGCTCTCCTCTGTATTTGATGTTTTTGTTATTCTGGGCACTTTACCACTGCTAACCAGTGCTAAAATGCAAGTGCTCCTATACAAAAGGTGTATGTAATTGGTTCATCCATGAGTGGCCTATTTGATTTACTGGTAAGTCCCTAATACAGTGCACTAGAGGTGCCGAGGGCCTGTACATCAAATGCTATTAGTCGGCCTGCAGCACTGATTGTGCCACCCACAATTGTAGCTCTGTAAACATGGCTAGGACCTGCCTCTGCAGTGCGTGTGCAGTTTTTAACTGTAAATTCGACTTGTCAAGTGTACCCACTTGCCAGGCCTAAACCTTCACTTTTCTTGCATATAAGACACCCCTAAGGTAGGCCCTTGGTAGCCCGAAGGGCAGGGTGCAGTGTATGGTTAAGATAGGACATATAGGGGGTCATTTTGACCTCGGCGGTCTTTTGCCAAGACCGCTGAGGGACCGCTGTGCGGTAGACCACCAGTGGTGGCGGTTTGCCGCTCGGCGTATTATGACTGTTGGCAGCTCTCTGTCCTTTTTCGGACGGAGAGCCGCTAACAGCCATACTGGCGGGCGGCGGGGAAGTGGCGGTTGCTTCACCTCCACCGTCACGTCAACAGAACACCGCCCACCGAATCACGTCCTGTGATTCGGCGTAGCGGTGTTCTGTTGACGGTGTGGTGTCGGCAGAGCAGAATCCATGGATCCCGTCCCCTCCCGGAGGATCGATGGACCAGGTAAGTCGATCGTCCATTAGGGGAGGGGGTGAGGGGGTGTTGTGTGTTGTGTGCGTGCATGGGGGTGTGCGTGTGTGTATGTAGAGGGGGTGTGTTAGTGCGTGTATGCTTGCGGGGGTGTTGTGTGTTTGGGAATGAGTGCGTGTATGTCTGTGGGTATGTCTGTATGGATGTGTGCGTGTATGTTTGAATGTGGGTGTGCGTGTCTGACTGTGAGTGTGGATGTTGGCATGTATGTCGGTGTGTGTGCATGTATGTGTGTTGGTAGTGCCTGCGTGCGTGTCGTGTGTGAGTGAGTATTGTGATGTTGGGGGTCGGGTGGGGAGGGGGGCCCTGCCACCTTTGGGGGGTGGCCAGGGTGGTGGGGGATGTAGGGGAGGGAGTCGGGGTGGGGTGGGGGGTGGGTGAGACCCCTATCAGTGCCAGGGATGGAATTCCCTGGCACTGATAGTGCTTACCGCCATGGATTTCATGGCGGTTTCAAACCGCATGAAATCCATGGCAGTCAGCCGGGTCCAAATACCGCCGGCGGTATAGTGACGCCCATCGGGCTGGAGACTCAGGTCTCCAGCCCGGCGGTCGCCTCCACCCTGGCGGGCGGAACGGAGAACCGGCGGATGACCATGGCGGTAACCGCAATGGTCATAATTAAAAATTAAAAAAAAAAGACCACCAGCCTGTTGGCGGTCTTACCGCCGCTTCTCCGCCTTCCGCCAGGGTCATAATGACCCCCATAGTAATGTGTTTTCTATGTTCTGACAGTGAATTACTGCTAAATTCATTTTTCACTGTTGCAAGGCCTGTCCCTCTCATAGGTTAAAATGGGGGCTACCTTTAAATGTGATTAAAGTGTAGATTCCCTTTGGGAACGGATAGACATGTGGAGTTTGGGGTCTCTGAGCTCACAATTTAAAAATACATCTTTTAGTAAAGTTGATTTTAAGATTGTGTGTTCGAAAATGCCACTTTTAGAAAGTGAACATTTTCTTGCGTAAACCATTTCTGTGACTCTGCCTGTTTGTGGATTCCTTGTCTGGGTCAGTTTGATAGTTGGGCTGGTTGCACCTCTCACTAGACAGTGACACAAAGGGAGCAGGGGTGTAGCCTACATTTCCTAATGGGCCATCTGTGCTAGGAGGTCACTCACACATGTGCTACGTGGTCACGCACACCTGAAAGGGCTATGCCTGGCCTCACACAATGCAGTCTCCAACCCCCGGTGTGTGTCTGGGGACTGGCCTGGGCAACGCAGGATTTCACAAACAAGAGAGACGTTCCTTTGAAGTAAGCCTACTTCAAAGAGCAACATGGGTATAAGAAGGGCACCCAAAGCCACAGACTTTAGAACACTTCTGAAAACCAAGAGGAACCTCTGCCTGGAGAAGAGCTGAGGAAGAAGAGCTGCCCCGCCTGTGACTGTGCTTTGTGGAGCTATCCTGCAGTTGCTGCTTCTGCCTGTGCTAGAGGACAAAGACTGGACTGCCTTCCTTCTTGTGAAGAAGTCTCCAAGGGCTTGAACTGGAGCTTGTCTCCTGTTGTTTGAAGTCTTAGGGACAGCAAAGACTTCTCTCTGCCAGCACCTGGAGCCTCTGCTGAGACTCCTACTCTGCCAAGTGGTGCCTATACAGTTCCTGTGGACCTGAAAGGAGAAGCTGGCAGAACAAGAGTGAGAAATCCACACACAGACCGCCATGCGGGGAGAAGATCAACGCAACTCAGAGATGTGGCTAAAAAATCAATGCGCTGCTGGCTTTGCGGCTAAAAATTGATGCTCGCCTGCAGCATGACTGAAGAAACTATGCGCAGTATTGCTGACGGAGGCTGGTGAGATTGCAACCAGCGCTGCATGGTTTTTGGATCATCGTGCATCTGGATTTCCGACGCAAACATCGCTGGGTGTGTAAAAACGATGCAAGACCTGCCCAGACCCCAGAGTGCTGACCGGATCGACTTATCGCTCTCCTACAGAGAGAAGAAACGACAAACGCTGACCTGACTGAAGGAGAAACGACGCAAGGTCTCGCTCGTGAGTAATATCAACTCATAACAAGCACTTTTTGACACACACTCGCCCGTGCTGGGTTATTTTTGATGCGCCCAGGTACATTTCCACGCTAAGAGACTTAGGGGGTCATTCTGACCCCGGCGGTCAAGGACTGGCGGTGCTCCGCCGGGCATTCTGACCGCGGCGGTACAGCCGCGGCCAGAAACGGAAAGTCGGCGGTGTACCGCCGACTTTCCGCTGCCCATGGGAATCCGCCATGGCGGCGCAGCTTGCTGCGCCGCCATGGGGATTCCGACCCCCTCACCGCCATCCTGTTCCTGGTGGTTCCGCCCCCCAGGAACAGGATGGCGGTGAGGGGTGTCGTGGGGCCCCTGGGGGCCCCTGCAGTGCCCATGCCTATGGCATGGGCACTGCAGGGGCCCCGTAAGAGGGCCCCACTTTGAATTTCAGTGTCTGCTCAGCAGACCCTGAAATTCGCGACGGGTGCTACTGCACCCGTCGCACATCCTCCACTCCGCCGGCTCCATTCGGAGCCGGCATCCTCATGGAGGGGTGTTTCCCACTGGGCTGGCGGGCGGCCTTTTGGCGGTCGCCCGCCAGCCCAGTGGGAAACCCAGAATACCCGCGGCGGTCTTTTGACCGCGCAGTGGTATTCTGGCGGTTCCCACCAGGCGGGCGGCTCCCGCCGCCCGCCGGGGTCAGAATGACCCCCTTAGCGTTGTGTTTAAAATTACATGAAGACTCTTTTTGGTTTTTAATTGATAACGACTTGTGTATTGTAGATTTTGGTTGTTGTGCTCTTGTTTTATTTAGATAAATATTTTCTAGCTTTCTAAGCCTGTGTTTGGTCATTTTGTAGTGTTTTCATTAAGTTACTGTGTGTGTTGGTACAAATGCTTTACACCTAGCACTCTGAAGTTAAGCCTGCCTGCTCGTGCCAAGCTACTACAAGGGTAAGCGCGGGTTAACTGAGGGTGATTCTCTTTTACCCTGACTAGAGTGAGGGTCCTTGCTTGGACAGGGGGTAACCTGACTGCCAACCAAAGACCCTATTTCTAACATTGGTGATCAGAAGTTGGGAATGGACTTGTATTTGTACTTGACATACAGTAATTAAGTGTACACTACTGTTTTGAGTGCAGACCACTACGTGACCACATACTACTTGTCTTGTGATTTTTGCTTTTTCTCTTTTGCTTGGATTTTTCCCTACATCTACTTTTGTGGTAATCTTTGATTGACTTCTGAATTTCATTGGGAACTTGTTTTCTGCCTTTTTGGAACTATGCACTTTTGTTGACTTTTCATTGTGTCCCAATCTGGAGATGCATCAGTTGGAGCTGCTTTGACCTAGAGAAATTAGGGAGCTATACAAAGGCTCAGTTAAAGCAGTTCGGTAAAAGTTTTGACTGTCCCATTGAGAGCTCATCCAAGAAGGGGGAGCTGCAAAAGGCGCTGAGGGCCTGGGTGACAGCCAAGGGCACTGAAGGGCACACAAAGGTTGAGGAGGATGAGGAGAAGGAAGAGCATTCCATACACAATGGTACTGTGGGTGGGCCTGTTATGTCCAGGGAGAAGGTGTCCAGGGCAGGTAGCAGTGCCTCATCTAAGGGTCTGACCCCTGAAGAACTGCAGGAAAGACAGGCAGAGAGGGAGTACCAGAGGGAGTTGGAGAAAATGAGGATGGCCATAGAGGAGAAAAAGTTGTTGTTGGCTCATGACCTCAGCTTAAGGGAGCTGGATCAGAGGAGCCAGTCTAGTTGGGATGGTGGCAGCCACATCACAGCACAGCCTGAGAGGAGGGTGCACATTCCTAAAGATCTTGAGAAGGATTAGAAAAGGGAGGATGATATATATTTGTGGTTCAAGGGGTATGAGTCTGCTCTCCACATGAATCTGGTCCCTAAAGCTCATTGGGGGGGCGGGTCTGTGGAAGCACTTTGAGGTAGAGGGGAGGGATACACTGACAGCCTTAGGGGATGCTCGGAATCTCACCTACACTATCACGAAGGATGCCCTACTCACAAGATATGGTCTCACCCCTGAGCAATATAAGGACAAGTTTAGGTCCTATGAGAAGAAGGAATCCTAAACATGGTTAGAATGTGTTGATTTGTATTGCAGTTCACTGGATGGTTGGGTGAAGGGCAGTAAGATAACTTCGTATGAGGGGCTTTACAATCTGATTGCTTGTGAGCACTTGTACAGTTTATGTTTTCCAGAGCTGATCCAGCACCTGATTGACAGCAAGCTGACTGATCCCAGGAAGCTTGCGCAGGAAGCGGACCACTGGGAGAGCACCAGGGTCCAAAAGAGGTATGGGGGAGACCACACCAAGGGTGGGCAGTGTCCCTCTCAGAAGAAAGGTAAGGGTAAACAGGGGGAAGGTCCCCAAACTGATTCCCAGGGTAAAGATTCCCAACCCCACAGTGAGAAGAAACCATGGTTCTCCAATGGGAAGCCAGTGGCAGGGGACCCCCACGTAAATGTTATGCATGTGACCAAGTAGGTAATGTGAGGGGGGTACTCCAATTGCTCCAAGAGTACACTGGCACCCACTGGTGCGCAGCCCCAGGGTTTGGTTAGTGTAGCGCTTGGGCAGGAGTTGGTTCCAGATGGGTAGGAGCCAGCTGAGAACCCTCGTGCCTGAGAACACTAAAAAGTACAGGCAGTGGGTGACCATCAATGGACAGAGGGTGGAGGCTCTGAGAGACACAGGAGCCAGTGTGACTGCAGTGAGGAGTCAGCTGGTGTCTGAAGAGCAGATTGATCCCCGGGTCCTTCACCAAGTAGTTGCAGTGGACAGCTCAGAGCACCTGTGCAGAGTGGCGCAGGTTCCCTTTGAATGGGGGGAGTCTCAGGTTCCTTGAAGGTAGCTGTGAGTCCAACCATGTCTGTAGATTGTTTGCTAGGCAATGACCTGGAGGATTCCCCTTGGAAGGAGGTGGAAGACAGGTCTCACTTGGAGATGTGGTCTGCCTGGGTGGGTGTGCGTATCCACACGGTCAATGGCAGCCCGTCAGGGTGGTCAAGAGCTTCTGGAGCCTGAAACAGTGGCCCAGGTGACTGCCAAATAGAGGAAGGACAGGGGGTGCGGGAAACCGGCCACAGAAGTTCCCACGGGCTGGGAGGAGGTGGAGCCAGAGGGTGACGCCCAGGAGCCTACAGGAGAAAAGGTGGCTGAACTGGGAGAGGTCCCTGGGCTGTTGCAGTGGCAGCAGGAAGGGGGACCCTCCAGGGAGGCATTCTGTGAGGCCCATAAAACTTGCCCTACTCTAGATGGGCTGCGGCAGCAGGCTGCAGCCCAGGCGGCTGGCGAGGAGCCCAGTACTCACCTGATCTCTTGGGAGGACGGCGTCCTGTATAGTGAGCCTAAGGTTCCTGGGTCAGCTCGTATGCTGGTGGTACCCCAGTGTTTCAGGGCCTTCCTACTGGGGCTGGCTCATTATGTGCCTTTGGCAGGATATCTGGGGCAGGACAAGACCTATAAGAGGCTTTTCTCCCACTTCTATTGGCCCCAAATGCACAAGCATTCTGCTACACACTGTAGGACTTGCCCAACTTGTCAGGCAAGTGGCAAGAGTGGGGGGAAATGTAATGCTCCGCTCCAACCTTTAACTATTGTCAGTACTCCCTTTAAGAGGGTAGGTATTGACATTGTGGAGCCTCTGGATCCCAAGACAGCCACGGGCAACAGGATCATCTTGGTCTTGGTGGACCATGCCACCCGGTATCAGTCACTTCCCCTGTGGTGGGTCGTGCACTGATGGTGGATTTTACCCACATGGGGTTCCCCAAGTAAGTGGTATCTGATAGGGGTACCAACTTCATATCAGCGTTTATGAAGTCTCTGTGGAAGGTGTGTGGGGTGACCTACACGTTCACCACACTTTACCACCCCCAAAGTAATGGTCTGGTTGAGATAGTCAACAGCACTTTGAAAGGAATGATTCAGGGCCTGTCAGAGCCCTTGAGGCGGAAGTGGGACGTCCTCTTGTCATGCCTTCTGTTCGCTTACAGGGAGGTGCCAAACCGGGACTTGGGTTCCCTTTGAGCTGATCTATGGCCACCCTGTGAGGGTACCTTTGAGTCTGGTGAAGTAGACTTTGGAGAAAGCTCCTAATAAACCCCCCCCCCCCGGATGTATTTAGCTACATGCTGGCTTTGAGAAACGAGACTGCCTGCTTCAGGAGTCTTACACAGAAGAACCTTGAAGCAAACCAGGAGGATGTGAAATTGTGGGATGACCGGAATGCCACTCTGGTCTAGTATCAACCTGGTCAGAAAGTGTGGGTGATGGCTCCAGTGGAGCCTAGGGCACTCCTGGATAAGTGAACAGGGCCATTTGAGGTGGTGGAGCACAAGAGTGAAGTCACCTACCTGGTGGACTTGCAGTCTCCAAGGAACTCCTTAAGGGTCCTGCATGTCAACCACCTCAAGCCACACTTGGAGCGGATTGAATTGTATATGCTCCTTGCAACAGATGAGGGGGTGGAGGAGGAGAGTGAGCCTCTTCCTGACCTCCTGTCTGCAGGTGAAAAAGATGGGTCTGTGGAGGGAGTGATCCTCTCCCACTCCCTGACAGACCAGCAGCAGAGGGACTGTCACCAGGTGTTGGGACAGTTCGCCTCACTGTTTTCCCTGATCCCAGGAGTCACACACTTGTGTACACATGATGTGGACACTGGGAATAGAACACCCATTAAACAAAAGGTTTATAGGGTGACTGACAGGGTCAGGGGTAGCATTAAGGATGAGGTATCTAAGATATTAACCCTAGCGGTTATTGAGCATTCCATCAGTCCTTGGGCCAGCCCTGTGGAATTGGTCCCAAAGGCTGCTGCACCTAGTGCCACTCCAAAACTCAGGTTTTGTGTGGACTACTGAGGACTCAATGCGGTCAGCAAGACTGACACACACCCTATCCCCCGATATGATGAGCTCATAGACCGGTTGGAAGCGGCCAAGTACCTCAGTACGTTTGACTTAACGTCTGGGTACTGGCAGATTGCCTTAACTGGGGGGGCCAAGGAGAGGTCAGCATTTTCTACCCCAGATGGACACTTTGAATTTAAAGTGATGTCATTTGGGATGAAGAAAGCCCCTGCCACCTTTCAGAGGTTGGTCAACCAAGTGTTGGCTGGGCTGGATGAGTTCAGTGCCACCTACCTAGATGACATTGCTGTGTTTAGTTCCTAATGGAAGGAACATCTGCAGCACCTCTGGAAAGAGTTAGAGGCCCTGCAGAAGTCAGGCCTCACTATTAAGGCAAGTAAGTGCCAAATAGGGCAGGGTTCTCTGGTGTACTTGGGACACCAGGTAGGGAGTGGCCAGGTGGTACCCCTACAACCAAAAATTGACACCATTCTGACTTGGAAGCCTCCCAAAACCCAGACTGAGGTGAGAGCCTTTTTAGGTCTCACTGGCTACTACAGGAGGTTTGTGAAGGTATATGATACCATTGTTACCCCCTTGACTGAATTGACTTCTAAGAAGCAACCAAAGATGGTGAGCTGGACAGAGGCTTGCCAGACCGCTTTTGATGCCCTGAAGGCTGCCATGTGCACAGCACCTGACTACTCCAAAGAGTTTGTTGTGCAAACAGATGCCTCAGAGCATGGTATTGGAGCAGTACTCTCACATCTTAATGAAGAGGGCCTAGATCAACCCGTAGCTGTCATTAGCAGGAGGTTACTTACCAGGGAACGTAGGTGGAGTGCCATAGAAAGTGAAGCCTTTGCTGTGGTCTGGGCACTGAAGAAGCTGAGGCCCTACTTGTTTGGGACTCACTTCCGAGTTCAGACCTACCACAGGCCCCTCAGATGGTTAATGCAGATGAGGGATGAGAATCTAAAACTGTTGAGGTGGTCCATTTCCCTACAGGGGATGGGCTTTATGGTGGAACACCGTCCTGGTACAGAACACGCCAATGCTGATGGTCTGTCCAGGTTCTTCCACCTTAGTGATGAGAACTCCCATGAGGTTGGGTAGTTGCTCCCCACTTTCAGCTGGGGGGGACACGTGTTGGCGTTTTCATCATTGGGGTGGTCTCCCTCAACATTTTGCCTCTGTTTCCCAGGTTGTTGATATGTGCTGGATGCTGTTTTTGCTGTTTTGGTACTCTGGGCACTTAACCCCTGCTACCCAGTGCTAAAATGCAAGTGCTTCTATAAAACATGTGCATTTAATTCGTTTATCCATGATTGGCATATTTGATTTACTGGTACGTCCCTAGTACAGTGCACTAGACATGCCCAGTGCCTGTAAATCAAATGCTACTAGTGGCCTGCAGCACTGGTTGTGACACCCACAATAGTAGCTCTGTAAACATGGCTCAGACCTGCCACTGCAGTGTCTGTGTGTGCAGTTTTTAACTGTAAGTTCGACTTGGCAAGTGCACCCACTTGCCAGACCTAAACCTTCCCCTTTATTACATATTAGACACCCATAAGGTATGCCCTAGGTAGCCCCAAGGGCAGGGTGCAGTGTATGGTTAATGTAGGACATATAGTAATGTGTTTTATATTTATGTTTTATATATCCTGACAGTGAAATACTGCTAACTTCGTTTTTCACTGTTGCAAGGCCTGTCCCTCTCATAGGTTAACATGGGGGCTACCTTTAAATATGATTAAAGTGTAGATTCCCTTTGGGAGTGGATAGACATGTGGACTTTGGGGTCTCTGAGCTCGCAACTTAAAAATACATCTGTTCGTAAAGTTGATTTTAAGATTGTGTTTTTGAAAATGCCACTTTTAGAAAGTGAGCATTTTCTTGCTTAAACCATTTCTGTGACTCTGCCTGTGGATTCCCTGTCTGGGTCAGTTGGTCTGGTTGCACCTCTCACTAGTCAGTGACACAAAGGGAGCTGGGGTGTAGCCAGCATTTCCTGATGGCCATCTGTGCTAAGAGGGAGGGGAGCAGTGGTCACGCACACCTGAATGGGCTGTGCCTGCCCTCACACAATGCAATCTCCATCCCCCGTTTGTGTGTCTGGGGACTGGCTCGGGCAAGGCAGGATTTAGAGACTTTCCTTTGAAGTAAGCCTACTGGGTATAAGAAGGGCACCCAAAACCACAGACTTTAGAACACTATGAGGAATCTCTGCCTGGAGAAGAGCAGAAGAGCTGAGGAAGAAGAGCTCTCCTGCCTGTGACTGTGCTTTGTGGAGCTATCCTAAAGTTACTGCTTCTGCTTGTGCTAGAGGACAAAGACTGGACTCTTTGTGTGCCTTCCTTCTTGTGAAGAACTCTCCAAGGGCTTGAATTAGAGCTTGCCTCCTGTTGTTTGAAGTCTCAGGGACACCAAAGACTTCTCTCTGCCAGCACCTGGCCTGGAGCCTCTGCTGAGACTCCTACTCTGCCAAGTGGTGCCCATCCAGTTCCTGGGGCCCTGAAAGTAGAAGCTGGCAGAACAAGAGTGCTAAATTCACGCACAGACTGCCGTGCAGGGAAAAGATCGACACAACTCCGAGACACGGCTGAAACATCGATGTGCTGCCGTCTTTGCGGCTGAAAATCTATGCTCGCCTGCAACATGACTGAAGATCGAATGCACGCGGCTGGAGAAATGATGCGCAGCATCGCTGACAGAGGCTGGTGAGATCACAACCCACGCTGCTTGGTTTTCAGATCATTGTGCAGCTGGATTTCTGACGCAAACATCGCTGGGTGTATAAAAACAACGCAAGGCCTGCCCGACCCGAGAGTGCTGACCGGATCGACTCATCGCTTTTCTGCGGAGAGAAGAAACGACACACACCAACCTGACTGAAGGAGAACCGACGCAAGGTCTCACTCGTGAGTGATATTGACACATCGCATGCCCTTTTTAAACGTGGGTTTATTTGTGATGCGCACAGCTACATTTCCACGCTAACAGTGTTAGGGTTGTGTTTAAAATTACATGAAGACTCTTTTTGGTTTTTAATTGATAGCTTGACTTGTGTATTGTGGATTTTTGTCATTTTGGTCTTGTTTTGTTTAGATAAATATTTTCTATTCTTCCAAACCTGTGTTGTGTCATTTTGTAGTGTTTTCATTAAGTTACTGTGTGTGTTGGTACAAATACTTTACACCTAGCACTCTGAAGTTAAGCCTACCTGCTCGTGCCAAGCTACCAAGTGGGTAAGCAGGGGTTAGCTGAGGGTTAGTCTCTTTTCTCCTGACTAGAGTGAGGGTCCTTGCTTGGACAGGGGGGTAACCTGATTGCCAACCAAAGAACCAATTTGTAACACTGATGTTGTACGTTTTCCAAATGGGTATGCTGTACCATCTGACTAGGGACAGGAGAACGTTGTGACTTCCAGTAAAGACTGTCCCTGTATCCTTTAAAGGTTTTTTCTGTGGGAGCTGATGTTGGCATGGTTGGCAAAGTCTGGACACTGGCTCCAGATTTTCGTGGGCTGGTTGTTAAATGACAAACCCCATCATACCACAGGCTCACTAGCTGCCACCAAATCTTTCACATCTCTCTTCAAATAGCCATTAAAATGACAAAGTGCACATATATTTCCCCAGGCAACAGAACTGTTTACTGCAGTCCATATGTTCTCTGTTCGCCACAACATTTACTCACACAAACCCTCGTGTACTTGAATCTACTTCAAAAGGAAAGCAGAGCAAGACAGCTGGAAAGACCATCCCTTTGGTCCTATGGATAAATCGGGAGAACTTCGTTAAGCAGCTACAAACTGCGAAAAACTTACCACTTACATCTGTCGGGGTAAACACAAATTCTCTGGATTGATTTTCTTGTGGGCCCTTGGGGTTTAATTTCTGTTCGGATCTGAGGTCGGCGACCAAAGCATCAGCTCTTCACATTCAATGCGGCCTCTGTTGTTGCAGGTTTGCACCGAGCTGAACGGTTATTATTAATTAGCGAGCCTTCTCTAAGGTAGTTACATATTTGCATGTTGCCAACACATCATCTGTACCGCATATGAAATGATTGGCAAAATATACATTTTAAAAGTGTTTACTCAGAAGTATGTCTGTGATTAAGTAGATAGCAATGTGATCTCTCAGTTTATATCTGCTATAATGAACTTTATGAAAAAAACGACATTCCTGAAGACTTATTGGCGACAGAGGCTGATTACACTTACACAATCTATGTGTACCTATGGCTAACAATGAAAACATATGAAAACACATATTTATACAGTTATTTTAGTGTTTGACATTTGGAAGCAAACTATTTTGTGTGTTTTCCAACCATGTGAGAAAGTAATAAGTACCTGTCTTGGGCTAAAACAAACTAAGTTACCTTACACTGATGGATTCAGCCGAACCAACCAATCTACTATTAGCTCTATGGGCTTACCTGGACAAAACGGTGAAAATTGAGTTAGGGAATTATCTCTGCTTGCCCAGAAGGTGTTATTCACCCTGTGCGAGAGCTGCAGTTCAATAAGTAATTCGGCAAAACATGCCTTGTGGCAGAAATGAGGCGAGGGGAGATCTAGTTTCTGTCTCTCTTTGAAAGTTTACTGAAGTTTCTGCAAGACAATTTTCTATTGAGCAGAGCTTTTTTCACGTAGAAATTCCACTACAAGGATGTTTGCTCATACGATTCTTTAGAATTTGAAGAGCTGCGAAGCTCCAGAACTTTACTTGCAAAATGTTGCTGCTAAAATTCGTCTGCTTAGTTTAAGAGGATTTAAGGCATTGGAAAGAAGTTTCTTATCCAATGACACAGGGGGTGGTATATGTTAATGGCAACATAGTTACTCTCCAATGTTCAAAATTTTAATTGTGGACCAATATGGTGCATGATTCTTGTACATCTGCAGAGGAAATGCCTAAAGATTTTCTAGACAACCATTTCAATGAACTTGATAAAAGATTGGAATAAGCCAACCTCCTGATAATAGAACTTGGGTCTGCAGCGAAAAAATGTTCTGGTTTTATAACAGTAGCTTTGCCTCATGGAAAGGTTGGTTTCCATGTTTTCACAGGAAGATGCTGACCCGTGTGAGATACCTAGTGCAGTGATCAATTCCTGAAGTGGACTAAGTCAATTCTGAAGGGTACTTTGGTCCCATGCTGACTCGGTGGCCCTGTTTTTGAGGCATCCCTACAATGTTTCCTCCAAGTGAACACTGGAGACAAATCCTGTTGATGTCCCCGGGTTTGGTAGGTTAGCAGAGGACCCCTACTTGAACCTCAATAAACAAATTCAAATGAAATCATTTCATTTTCAGTCAAGACATGGCTTGATAGGCAGGCATGAGAGTTAGCTTTGAACCACAACAGGTGAATGCAACTTTAAAATCGTATTCCAAATGTCCTCAGTTGACCTTGAGCTCTTGCAAAATGTGTTTAAACTCCTGGAGTCCACTCTGTGATAAGGCCTTTGCTTCGGATAATGTAAGAGTTTATTAACTGGAGCATTTCAATTGATATCAATCGAATGAAAGAACAAAACCAGACCAGGAACAGACATGTCCCTGTAGGTTGAAAAATCATTTAACTGCAATCTCACTAAATGTCACTAAATTATTATATTTCAAGGAAAAGAAATATGGTGCTCAGGTAATTTGAGTAATGTTGTTGCTATTTAATTACACATGATAATACCAGAGGTTTTCAAACTGTGGGGCTTGGCACCCTGTGGGAGTGTGTGAGCTGATGTCAGGACTAGTGCTAAGCTTTGGTCAAGTGGAACATTTAGGCCCATATTTATACTTTTTTAGCGCCATATTTGCGTCATTTTTTGCCGCAAAAGCGGCCCAAGCTTACAAAACACAATTGCATTTTGTAAGTTTACGCTGATTTTTCGTAAAAAAACGACGCAAATGCGGCGCTAAAAAAGTATAAATATGGGCCTTAGTATGCCCCTCTGGGAGCATAAACAAATGTCATGATGAATTTTGTGAATCTAGTGAGCGAAATAAGTGGATGACAACTACTCTTTCATCGGCAAACAGAAGCTTTTGTGTAAGCAGTATCATGGCAGGTGTCAATGAGTGGTGCGCAAGGTAAGCCGCAATGTCTCACTGTATCATTTCTGTTTAGGGATTACAATTGGGCACGTTTAACCTCTTCGCTGCCACACCTTTCCCCCCTCAGGTGCCAGGCCTGTATTTAGCTATTTGGGGCAGTTCGCGCTTAGGCCCTCATAACTTTTAATCCACATAAGCTACCCACGCCAAATGTGCGTCCTTTTTTTCCAACATCCTAGGGACTCTAGAGGTACCCACAGTTTGTGGGTTGCCTTGGAGGAGACCAAGAAATTAGAAAAAATATAGCTAAAATTTAGTTTTTTTCAAAACAAAATGGGAAAAAAGGGCTGCAGAAGAAGGCTTGTGTTTTTTTATCCTGAAAATGGCATCAACAAAGGGTTTATTATGCTGAAATCACCATCTTCCTAGCTTTCAGGAACAGGCAGACTTGAATCAGAAAACCACATTTTTCAACACAATTTTGGCATTTCAATGGGGCATACCCCATTTTTACTATTTTTTGTGCTTTTGGCCTACTTCCAGTTAGTGACAGAAATGGGTGTGAAACCTATGCTGGATACCAGACAGCTAAACATTTTGAAAACGTAGACAAAATTCTGAATTCAGCAAGAGGTCATTTATGTAGATCCTACAAGGTTTTCCTACAAAAAGTAACAGATGAAATAAAAAAATATTGAAATTGTGGTGAAAAAACAGCAATTTTTCTCCCCTTTTTACTCTTTAACTTTTTCCTGCGATATCTGATTTTTAAAATGAATATACCGTTACGTCTACTGGACTCTTCTGGTTGTGGTGATATATGGGGCTTGTAGGTTGATCAAGAACCCTAGCTACCCAGAGCAATAAATGAGCTGCACCTTGCAATGGGTTTTCATTGTATGCCCGGAATTCAGCAATTCATTTGGTGAAATTTAAAGAGTGAAAATAGGTATCAAGGAAACCTTTGTATTTCCAAAATGGGTACAAGATAAGGTGTGGAGAAGCACTGGTTATTTGCACATCTCTGAATTTCGGGGTCCCCATACTAGCATGTGAATTTCACTGCATTTCTCAAATAGATGTCTTTTTTACGCACTCTTACATTTGGAAGGAAACAATGTAGAGAAAGACAAAGGGCAATCATACTTGTTCTTCCATTCAGTGTTGCCCCAAGTCTCCTGATAAAAATGGTACCTCACTTGCATGAGTAGGCCTAATGCCCACGAAAGGAAACGCAACATGGACAATTCACATTTTTACATTGAAATCCAATGTGTTGTTTGGAAAGTGCCTAGTTGTGGATTTTGGACTTCAGCTCAGCTGGCACCTAGGGAAACCTACCAAACCTGTGCATTTTTAAAAACTAGACATCAAGGCGAATCCAGGATGGGGGGCTCTCACCAGGTTCTGTTACCCAGAAACCTCTGCAAACCTCAAAATTTGGCAAAAAAACACTTTTTCCTCCCATTTCGGTGATAGAAAGTTTTGGAATCTAATAAGAGACACAAATTTACTTCCACCCAGCACTACCCCAAGTGTCCTGATAAAAATGGTACCTCACTTGTGTGGGTAGGCCTAGTGCCCGGGACAGGAAATTCCCCAAAACACAACGTCGACACATCACATTTTCCCAAAGAAAACTGACCTGTTTTTTGCAAAGTGCCTAGCTGTGGATTTTGGCCTGTGGCTCAACCGGCACATAGAAAAACCTGGCAAACCCATACATTTTTAAACACTAGACACCTAGTGGAATTTAGAATGGGGTGACTTGTGGGGCTCTCAACAGGTTCTGTAACCCAGAATCCTTTGCAAACCTCAAAATTTGGCAAACAAAACACACACACACACCAATCCGACAGAATACTGCCCCATACACAAATCTGCCAGCCCAAAGGTCATTGGTAAACCGTCGGTACCAATACCCATACCGTTATGCCAACAAAACAACGGCCACTACATCATGACCCACGAATCATCCTGGCGGACATTCAATGGCGGTAAACCATTGGCGGTACACACTGGCATGCTCAAAATGGACACCCAAACACTAAACCACACATATTTAGCCAATACCTAAAACACACACCTGACACTCATACACACACCACACCAACCCACCCACAGCACTATAAAACAC
Source organism: Pleurodeles waltl (assembly GCF_031143425.1). NCBI lineage: Eukaryota > Metazoa > Chordata > Amphibia > Caudata > Salamandridae > Pleurodeles > Pleurodeles waltl. Next base: position 747,544,556 of record NC_090446.1, on the reverse strand, counting down.
ACACCCACATCATTCACAAACCTTTACAAATACACATTTTTGCCACCAGACTGACACCAAGACCACTACGACAACTAGACACACACACACCACATACATCCTTCACGCACTCCACTTCGCACACCCAACCACAGTACCCAACCCCACACACTTACACACAACACACAACACCAATGTCCCCACAAAGGTTTCCCTGTTCCCCAGATGAGAAGTTGCGGGTCATGGTCAAGGAAATAGTCAGGGTAGAGCCACAGCTGTTTGCAGGACAGGTACAGCAAATATCCACTGCCGGGAACATGGACCTATGGCGGGAGAATCGCGGACAGGGTGAATGCTGTGGGACAGCATCCAAGAACACGGGACGACATCAGGAAGAGGTGGAATGACCTACAGGGGAAGGTATGTTCCATAGCATCAAGGCACCAGCTCGCCATATAGAGGACTGGTGGTGGAACCTCACCTCCTCCCCCAGAGCTCACAGCATGGGAGGAGCAAGTCTTGGCATTACTGCATCCTGAGTGACTCACTGGAGTTGCCTAAGGACTGGACACTGGTGAGTCAACATGTATTACTTATCACCCCCATACCTGCATGCCATCTCACACCCTCACCGTCACTCCCATCATTCCACTCCATCCTACACTCTGCACCTACACATATGACTAACCCCAATGCCAAGACCTGCATGCAATACCAATGCATGGACAGCCCTCTCAGCCCTGCATGGACACCCATCACAAAAGCAGACACAGCACTGGGGAACTAACAATCCCACAATACATCACCATACACAAACAAAGGTGGCAGGGCAACAGCAACAATAGAGAGGTAGCTAGGGATGTACAGTATGTCACAGGCATGAAGGTATAATACATCACTTACATCCCCACAGGTGCCCCAGCCAATGTCAGGGGAGAGGAGGTGATGACAGTAACTCTGGACTTCAGGATCTGGATCAACAACCTGGCCCATCAGGGACCACTGGACAGTTGGTCACCCCACCCAACTGACAGTCCACCACAGAGACTCCCCCATCAGTATCCAACACAGCACCCACCCAGCGTCCACACACCTCTGTCCCCAGGACATGTCAATCAGCAGTGGGCCCACCTGTACAGGGACCCCAGTCCACACCCTACCCCCAAGACGATCAGAGACCTGGGGTCAGTGGTAGTGGGCACACCATTCAGGGGACAGGGGCACAGGGGAACGGACACTGGTAGGACCGCTGTGCGCCAGAGGGAGGATTGGCCCAGGGAACCCCTCTCCAGGAGGCACTCACCAAGATCCTGAGGCCTACCAACAATCCAAGGACACAATGGGCCAGATCCATGACAACATGCAGGAGAACAAGCGGCTGCAAGAGGAACACCATCAGGAGATCAGGGAGGATTTGCAAGCACTCAACACCACCATGATCTCCGTGGCAGGGGTGCTGCATTCATGGCCAACATCATGAGGGAATCGACAGCACACCAGTGGGCCACTAACATTAGCCAGTCTATTGACCAGCCCTCCACTTCGGCTGCAGCTAGTGGGCAGGAGAACCCACCACAGGACCACAGGCCACCAGCACCCCTCCCCCTGCAGAAGGTGAACCACCCCGCAAATGTTCCCTGCGACCCAGAGAGAAGCCAGAGACACTTGCAAAGACCAAGACCACTGTCAGGAAATGAGACTTTCCTGATTGTCCCCCTTGTGTCCCACCCTGTCACCTTGTCCACTTTGAACTGTCTTTGCTCCCCTTCCTATGGCCACTTGGACACTGGACCTGTGCTACAAACAGACTGGAACAATACCCAGGACTTTCCTCTACCATCACCCCCATTCTATTGCACTGTTCACTCAATTTAATAGCACTACAATAGACACCCTTGAACACAACTTGACTGATAGTATGTTGTGTGTTGAGAATGTTCATTTAGAGGAGCTTTCTCATCTAGTGCAAATGACCTGAACACTGTGATAGCATACAATGAATGACATGTAACTGTCTGTAGTAATCACATCAGGGCACTGTTGTCATATCACCAAGATCTGTAAAATAACAAGCCATAGGTGACAGTAAGTTGAGATGCAAAGGAGGTGAATGCCATCATGCTAAAGTCACACAGATGAAATCAATAGTAAGGGTAATGATCAGTTCCACTGTCTCACCTGTGTGTCATTGGAAGTATTGGCGTATGACTGATGTTCTGTTGTCCACATCCTCATCCTCTGCCTCGTCATGGTCACTGTCCTCAGGGTCCACTGCTGCCAGAGGGGCATCTCCAGTCTCCTCCTCCTGCAGAAAAAGCACATGTCATCTGAGGGCCAGGTTATGCAACATGCAGCATTCCACTACTATCTGGCAGACCTTCCCTGGTGAGTAGCACAGGGATCCACCTGTCAGATGGAGGCATCTGAACCTGGCCTTCAGGAGGCTGAAGGTCCTCTCGATTATTTCTGGTTCGCCCATGTGCCTCATTATAATGGTTCTCAGCCCCTGTCCTGGCATTTCTCACAGGGATCAGCAGCCACAATGGGTTTGGGTAGCCAGAGTCACCTGCAAATATTAAGGGACAACATTTAGCCTGACACAATGCTATGGGGATAACACCTGAAGGCATACACTGACATACAGTGAATGGGGACTCTGGCTCACCTATTAGCAACACCCTGTACCTTTGTAATTGGGCCATCACATTTGGGATGCTGCTATTCCTCAGGACAAAGGCGTCATGCACGGACTCAGGATACTTGGCAGTGACGTGGGAGATATACTGGTCCATTCACACATTCATTGAGCAGAAACTCTTCCAATTCCTGAACACCTGTTCCTTCCGGCGGGCGGGGGGGGGGGTACAAACGCAATATGTATACAGTCAATCGCCCCAATAATACTGGGGGTATGCCCTATTGCATAGAATCCTGCCTTCACAGTGGCCAAATCTTCCACCTGGGGAAAACAATGTAGCTGCACATGTGTTTCACCAAGGCAGACAATACCATTGCCAGCACGATTGAGAACATTGGCTGAGACATTCCTCTTTCCAAGCTCACTGTCACTTGGAAAGAATCAGTTGCCAGGAAATGGAGCACTGATAGAACCTGCACAAGAGGGGGGGATCCCAGTGGAATGATGGATAGCTGATATCAGGTCAGGCTCCAATTGGCACACAGCTCTGTGATTGTGGCCCTGACCAGTCTATAGGTGAGTATAATGTGCCTGTCCTCCAGTGTAGCCAAAGCCACAAGGGGTCTGTACACGAGGGGTTGTCTCCTCCTCCTATTCATCCACAGCAGTAGATATCTAAGGGACACAAGAGTGAGTAGGCTGTCACATTTTGAACAATGGAACCACCACTTCAGTGTACATACAACATCAATGTGATGGGACAGTGGGAATGGCAATGTGTGTGCAATTCTAGGCAATGACGCAGTTATGGATAATCTGATCAATGTCCACCTCCATGAAATGGCCTGTATCTTGGGACAGGTGGAAGTCAGGTAACTGAGCCAATGTTGGGCATCGTGGCGGAAGGTGGTCTTGCACCGCTGTGCAATTCCTCATTGGCTAACATGGGGCTTTATGGAGTACAATGGCCAATTGCAATCAGCGCTGGTGGCGACGGTGTACACCCCCGCGGACGTGAACGCCATTTTCTATCTAAATCCTCACTTGTTTCCTGACTTTCCACAGGACAACACCTCCACTGCACCTGATGCTGTGACCTGTGTCTGGAACCTACCATGGCCTGTGTGACCAGGGAAAGGGCCCCTGCCTTCACTTCGGAGGTGTTGGAGCGACTGGTGGATAGGGTCCTAAACCAGTATAGACTGCTGTATGGGTCTCCAGACCAACAGGTGAGTACACCTTGGGCATGATGCATGTGGGAAGGACGTGTGGAGATGTGTGTGCAAGCATCGTGTCATTGTGGGAAATGTCTGGCTGTAGTTTACATGGTGGGCGCCGGCCGATGTGTGACAGGCTGGATTGTATGTGTAATGGTGGCTTCCCATCTGTATCGCCTCTGCAGATCAGCCCCCATCAAAGAAAGGGATTTTGGCATGCCATCACCAAGGACGTGCAGGCCCTGGGGGTCTACAGCAGGCAGAGCAGCCTCTTTTGGAAAAGGTAGGAGGACCTGAGATGCTGGTCACGGAAGAAGTGGAGGCCCAGCTGGGGATGGCCTCCCAACGAGGAAGGGGTGCCCATCGGAACCTGACCCCACTGATGGCCTGCATACTGGTGGTGGCCTCATCTTGCTGTGGCATCTAGCCAATTGAATGCCAGTGCAATGCATAGTGATCAATCCTGATCCCTGTGTGTGACGGTACTGTGTATGCCAACTGTGGTGTTGGTGCTGTAATTGACCCAGTGCTCCCTTTCTCTCCCTCCCCTCCTTTCTCCTTCTGTCATCCTAATCATGTGTGCATTAGCATCATCTGGCGGAGGAGCAGGGGCACCGGCGACAGAGGTAGCTGCATCACATAGGACCCAGAAGGCAGAGCCAACCGATGCCAAGGGAACCAGTGGGACGGAGGGTGAGGGGAGCACCACGGCGGAGACAGGAGGTGACAATACTGACTCAGATACCTCCTCTGATGGAAACTCCCTGGTGGTGGTGGACACCTCTGTGACCACCCCAGCTGTAGGTATAGCCGCCATCTCCGGTACCAGCACCACCCTCCCAGTAGCCTCTCAGCGAGATGCCCGTGCCTGCTCACCCAGGAGAGTGGGCATTCTCTTTGCCCCAGGCACCTTAGGCCCTGCCCCAATCAGCCCTGCTGCCCTGAGAGAGGAGGCTATTGACCTCCTGAGATCCATCTCTGTAGGGCAGTCAACCATTGTGGATGCCATCCAAGGGCTGGCATCCCAGGTGCAGCAATGCATTCCTGGAGGGCATCCACTGTGAATTGGCCGCCCAACAGAGATCAGTTCAGGCTCTGGCCTCATATCTGATGGCAGCAATTGTCCCTCTTTTTACCGTCTCCCCTCCAACTACCACTACCCAGTCCCAGTCTCCTCAACCTCAATCCATCCCATGCGCACATACAAATGAGCATGCACACAGGACATCACACAAGAGTGGCACAGTGTTGGAAAATGGGTTATTGGTAAGGGCAGGTAGGTTCCTACACCTAGCAACAAGCCACTAACGTCCACCTAGGTACAGTTAGGTCTCAGTAAATTAATCCCAGCTCAACCCTTGGTAGCTTGGCAACGAGCGTCAAGGCTTAACTTAGGAGACAGTGTGTAAAGCATTCAAATATCACAAAACAGTAATTAAATAAAACACAGGAAACAGTTTAAAAATCCAAAACCAATTTATAAAAATAGTTTATATTTTTATCTTTAAAATGACACAAAAACGATTAAAATTGGTTCAGGGGAACCGGAGATATGAATTTTTAAAGAATTCTTATTTTTCTAGCGCTTAGAAACAAAAAGCGCCAATCGGGTCATCTGGTTGCACCTCGACCGGGGCAAAGTCAAAGTTTCAGGCCGACCGCGATGGAGCCCTGCTCGGCTACAAGTCGCGGGAGGCCTCGGTTAAAAAGTTACCTTCTGACTTAGTCTTTATTTTGAAGTTTTTCTTCACCGGGACAAACCTGCCAGTTGAATCCGACCTCCTGGAGCCCTTGTCCGGATACGCGATGTGGGTTTCCTCGGTGGAGATTTCTACCTTCGGACTTAGTCGTTTTTTCGAGTTGAAAATCCTTCGACCGGAGTAAACCTGGATCTTGATCCGACGTCCGTGGAGCCCTTCTCGGATACGATGGCTGGGAGGTCCCGGTCAACTTTTTCCCTAAACTTAGTCTCTTTTTCAGAGGTTTTTCAGTGGTCAGCTGGTCACTTTTCAGGAGTTGGTGCAGGGGGACTCTGGATAGCAATTTTTTCACCTGTAGCAAACATGGAGTCCCTCCTTGAACCAGTTGAAGCCAGGCAAAGTCCTTCTTGTGGTGAAGCCCAAGTGTGCAGCTGGTGCAGTCCTTCTGAGTGCAGGTTCCAGGTGCAGGCCAGGGGTCCAGCAGGGCAGTCCTTCTTCTCCTTTAGTTCTTTTCTTCTTGAAATCTGGCGGGGATCTGAGGTGTGGGGGCAGGTCTGCCAGTTTTATCCTTGCTCCTGGGTGAAAAGCAGGGGGGTCCTGGTCCTCCAATCAGGTACAGGGTCGTCCCCCTGTGATGACCACTTCCTGGGAAGTGTGGCAAAAATCCATCCCAAAAGGCAACAGTCTCTAAAAATCCAACATGGCTGAATCTGATTTTTGGAGGTTACATCTGGCTAAGCCCACCCACTGGTGTGGCTAAAAATCATAAACACACCCCTCTCCTGCCCTCTCCTAATCTAATCAAGGGGGCACCTAGTTGTCTGGGGTTGCAGGATGTGGGGGTGTTGCTGGGTGTTCCAGATGTCCTTCTCTGCCTTTGAAGACCAGTTTGGCAGCCCTCCCCCTTCCTGCCTCACCATCTGCTGAGGGGAGATTCTCTCCCCCAAGCACATTCATTTGTGTGAAGCCAGGCCACTTCACACCTCATCAAGGCAGCTTGGCAAAAGCTGCTGCAGGCTGGCCAATCAGAGCACAGCAGCAAAAACAATGCAGAGCTGAAATTGGCAACTTTTTAGGTAAAGTCTAAACTTTTTACCTGAACAAGTTATATTAAATCCAACCACTGGAAGTTGTGGGATTTATTACAACAATTAATTTGATAACAAATTCTTGGTATGCAACATTTAAGGAGACTTTAAAATTTAAAATAAAGTCTCCCCATTCTAGTCAATGAAGGCCATTTACTTCAATGAGGGAAAAACGAATTTGGCTGTTTTTACCTCACCAGGGCTTATAAATCTATTTTTATAAAGTCCCTGCTTATAGTTACATGGCACCCAGCCCTAGGGGCACATAGGGCACACCTTAGGGGTGACTTATATGTAAAAATAAGGTAGTTTAAGACTTTGGAAGTACTTTTAATTCCAAAGTCGAATTTGCATATAACTTTAATTTAAAAGAAGCCAGCAAGGCAGGCTTGCTTTTAAAATGACACTGGGCACTTCAGCAGTGCACCTAGGTGTGCACCACCTATGCTGTGGTCCCTTAACCTACATGCCCTACCATATACTAGGGACTTATAGGTAGGTTAGCTTAGCCAATTATAATTAGCCTAATTTGCATATCCATTTTACACAGAGCACTGGCCCTGGGACTGGTAAGCAGTACCCAGGGCACAGCCAAGAGTCAGTAACCACCAGTACCTATCCAAAAAGTGTGGGGGTGATCAGGCAAAAAAGGAGGACTTTCCTACACTGCCCCCCCCAGATGAAAGGTGATGGGTACTAACCTACACCCTGGTAGTCCTCATCAGCTAAGTGGAAAAACCTGGAAAGGCCATCTGCATTGGCATGAGCAGTCCCAGGTCTGTGCTCCACTGTGAAGTCCATCCCCTGTAGGGAAATGGACCACCTTAACAGTTTTGGGTTCTCCCCCCTCATCTGCATCAACCACCTGAGAGGTCTGTGGTCAGTTTGTACACGGAAGTGAGTACCAAACAAGTAAGGCCTCAACTTCTTCAGGGACCAGACCACAGCAAAGGCCTCCCTCTCAATGGCACTCCATTTTTTCTCTCTGGGGAGTAGTCGCCTGCTGATGAAGGCAACTGGGTGATCATGGCCCTCTTCATTAACTTGTGCTAACACTGCCCCAATCCCTTCTTCTGAAGCATCTGTTTGCACTACAAACTCCTTGCTATAGTCAGTGGCCAGTAACACTGGTGCTGAACACATAGCCTGTTTTAGGGTGTCAAAAGCTTTCTTACACTCTGGGGTCCCAATGACCTTCTTGGGCTGTTTCTTGGAGGTAAGCTCAGTCAGAGGGGCCACTATGGTCCCAAAATTCTGAACAAACCTCCTGTAGTACCCGGTCAGGCCAAGAAAGGCCCTGACCTGAGTCTGGGTTTTTGGAGCCTCCCAATCCAGAATAGTCTGGATCTTGGGCTGGAGAGGTTGTACATGGCCTCCACCAACAAGGTGGCCCAGGTACACAACAGAGCTTTGCCCTATCTGGCACTTGCTTGCCTTGATAGTCAGGCCTGCTTGAAGCAGGGCCTGAAGCACCTCCTTCAGGTGGACCAGGTGGTCCCTCCAGGTGGAACTAAATACAGCTATATCATCTAGATAAGCTGCACTGAAAGATTCCAACCACGATAGGATTCTGTTCACCAACCGTTGGAAGGTGGCAGGAGCATTTTTCATGCCAAAGGGCATCACCTTGAACTGAAAGTGGCCCTCTGGGGTGGAAAATGCTGACCTCTCCTTAGCTCTTGGACTTAAGGCAATCTGCCAATATCCTGAGGTCAGATCAAATGTGCTCAGGAATTTGGCAGCCCCCAACCTGTCAATGAGCTCATCAGCTCTTGGTATGGGGTGAGCATCAGTCCTAGTGACTGCGTTTAGACCTCTGTAGTCCACACAGACTCTCAATTCTTTCTTCCCACCTTGGGGATTAGCTTTGGGCACCAGTACCACTGGACTGGACCAAGGACTATCAGAGGGCTCAATTACCTTGAGGTCCAACATCTTAGCCACTTCAGCTTTGATGTTGGCCTTGACCTGGTCAGACAGCCTGTACAGCTTGTTCTTGACAGGCAAGCTGTCACCAGTGTCAACATCATGGACACACCAATTGGTGAGTCCTGGGGTCAGGGAGAACAGACTAGCAAACTGTCCCAAAACTTGCTTACAGTCTTTTTGTTGTTGATCTGTCCATTTGGGAGAGAGTACCACTCCCTCCACTGACCCATCTTTTGCCTTTGAGGACAGGAGGTCTGGCAGAGGTTCACCCTCCTCCTCCTTCCCTTCATCAGTGACCATTAGCATGGTCATGTCTGCCCTGTCCTGGTGGGGTTTCATCCTGTTTACAAGCAGGATCCTGTGAGGATTCCTGGGGGTGCCAAGGTCCACCAAGTAGGTGACCTCACCTTTTTTCTCCAGAATTGGATAGGGCCCAGTCCATTTGGCCTCAAGTGCCCTAGGAGCCATAGGCTCCAAAACCCACACCAGCTGTCCTGGGTGATACTCAGGCATGGTAGCCTTTTGATCATGCCAGAGCTTTATGAGCTCCTGGCTGGCTTCCAGGTTTCTGCTTGCCTTCTTCATATACTCAGCCATGCGGGACGGCAGGCCTAGCACATAATCTAGCACATTCTCCTTGGATTCTTTGAGAGGCTTTTCCCAAGACTCTCTCACCAAGCACAATGGGCCTCTTACAGGGTGCCCAAACAGTAACTTAAAGGGGCTGAATCCAACCCCCTTCTGTGGCACCTCTCTGTAGGCAAACAGCAGGCAAGGGAGGAGGACATCCCATCTCCTCCTGAGTTTGTCAGACAAACCCATGATCATGCCCTTCAGGGTCTTATTAAATCTTTCCACCAGACCATTGGTCTGTGGGTGGTAGGGGGTGGTGAACTTATAAGTAACACCACACTCATCCCACATGGCTTTCAGATAGGCTGACATAAAGTTTGTGCCCCTATCTGAGACCACCTCCTTTGGGAATCCCACTCTGGTGAACACACCAAGTAGGGCCCTAGCCACTGTGGGAGCAGTGACTGTCCGGAGGGGTATTGCTTCAGGGTACCTGGTGACATGGTCCACTACCACCACAATGTACCTGTTACCTGAAGCAGTTGGTGGGTCTAGGGGACCAACAATGTCAATCCCCACCTGCTCAAAGGGAGTCCCAACCACTGGCAGTGGTATCAGGGGAGCCTTTGGTTTGCCTCCTGTCTTGCCACTGGCTTGACAGGTGACACAGGAGCTGCAAAACTCCCTGACTTTTTCTGACATTTGGGGCCAATAAAAATGGTTGACCAGCCTGTTCCAGGTCTTGGTCTGTCCCAAATGTCCAGCTAAGGGGATATCATGGCTTAAGGTCAGGAGGAATTCCCTATACTTCTGGGGGACCGCTACTCTCCTAGTAGCCCCTGCCTTGAGGGCCCTTGCCTCAGTGTAGAGAACTCCATCCTCCCAGTAAACCTTGTGGGTCCCACTGGTATCCCATTGTTCTTGCCTGGTAGCAGTCTGCCTCAGGCCCTCAAGAGTGGGACACTCTCTTTGTCCCTGGCACAAATCTTCTCTGGTGGGCCCACCTGCCCCTTGCAGTTCTGCCAAATCATGCATAGTTTGCAGGGAAAGTGTCCCTCCCTCAGAGTTCAGATCCTCCCCCTCAGGGTTGGATTCTTCCTGACCCTCTGTACTTGTAGGGGCTGGCAAGCCAGACCCAGTGCCCTTTCTCTTCTTCTTGGAGGCTTGGCCCATTGTTCCAGGGTCCAAGTGTCCAGCACTTCCCTGTTGTGCTGCCTGTGACCTGGTCACAGCACACACCCATTCAGGGAGGTCCAGCATCTGTGCATGGACCCTTCTCTCCACTTCTGACCATTCAGATGCTTCAAGATCATTTCCCAGCAGACACTCTACTGGGAGGGCAGGAGCTACAGCTACCTTTTTAGGGCCAGTCACAGCTCCTCATTCCAGACTCACCAAAGCCATGGGATGGAGTTTGGTTCTGCTATCTGCATAAGTCACCTGGTGGATGACACCAGGTAAGACCTGCTCTGGAGAAACCAGCTTTTCTGTGACCATTGTCACACTGGCTCCTGTATCTCTCAGAGCTTCCACTTCAGTCCCATTGACTTTAGGCCTCTGCCTATACCTCTCCATGATGGGAGGTAAGGTGGCCATAGTTGCAATGTCCACCCCACCCACGGATACTAAGGTGACCTCTGTGTACCCTGATTCCACCCCTGGGCCAACTTCCACCCCCAACCCTACACTAGCAATCCCCTGGGATTGCCCACCAGTGGGGGGCTTCTTGGAGCAGATAGCATCTCCTCTTTTATGTCCAGGTTGATGACAATCAAAACACTTGCCGGCCTTAGCAAGCTCCTGAAACCTTCCTGCTTTAGCAGGATCATAATTCTTTCCCTGATACCCTTTCCCTTTAAAAGTGAATTGGCTCGGGGCTCCCCCTCCCTGAGAAGTTTTTGGGGACTCTTGTGAGGACTCTTTGGGCTTTTTATCATCTTTCCCCTGGTTCTTCCCCTGAGAAGAACCATGTCCTCCCTTTTTCTGATCACCCCCTGGGGGTTTCTGGTTAACCCTAGTTCTTAACCAGTCATCTGCTGCCTCCCCCAGCTCTCTGGGGTTGGTCAACCTAGAGTCAACTAGATACTGGCGGAGCTTTTCTTGGACACAATTAGTTAGAAGGTGCTCCCTCATAATCAAATTGTACAGCCCCTCAAAGGTACTTACCCTGTTGCCCTGTATCCAGCCCTCCAGTGCCTTTAGTGAAATGTCCACAAAGTCCACCCAGGACTGGGTGCTTGTCTTTTGGGTGTCCCTAAACTTGAGCCTATACTGCTCTGGGGTCAGACCAAACTTTTTAGTCAAGCAACTCTTCATACTGGGGTATGAGTCTGCATCTTCCCCACTCATGGTTAGGAGCCTATCCCTCCCAGAGTTGGGAACTAACTCCCAAAGAAGTGAACCCCAGTACTGAGGCTTGACTCTCCTCATCTGGAGGGCCCTCTCAAAGGCCCCCAGCCACTTATCTATGTCATCCCCCTCTACATAGGCAGGAACCACCCCTTAGGGTAATCTGGGGGAAAAACCCCCACCCAGGGACACCTCAGCTTCTTTCTCGCTGCCACCATCTCTTTTTTCTTTGTTTGCCCACTTTTTCTTTTCTAGGGCCAGCTTATCTGCTTCCAAAGCTATGTATGCTAGCTGGGCCTCCAGCTCTGGTTCTCTGATGGATGGGTTCTCTCCTCCTGAAAGGACCCCCTTCCTACCACTAGCTTTGGGTCTGCCCCTAGTTACTGTATCTACTGAGGACCGTTCTTCCTCATCCTCACTTGGGCTCAGATGCCTTCCCTCCCCTGAGAGGTTAGAGTTAGCATCCTCCCCTTTTTCTTCCTCCTCTGGAGCTTCCTCTGTGCCTAGCTCTTGGGCCTCAGCCCATGCTGTCAGGGATTTAATCAGGATTTGCTTCCTGAGATCAGTGGTTGCAGGCAACCCTCTTTCAATACACAACCCCCTAAGCTGGACTACTGTCAGTGTGGGTAGGCTAGCCAGATCAAGCTCCATGGTTCCCTGGTTTTGTGTCAACAAAAACTTTTTTGCAAAAATTGGAAAAAAGAATTTAGAAAAATTACAAAAATTCAATAATTGAAATTAATCCAAATTAATAATAATAATAAAAAAATTAAAATTAAAAATTAAAAAAAAAAAAAATTCGCACTAAGACAATTTAAAGGATTTTTAATTTGTTTTTACTTAAAACTGTAACGTGATACTGAACACAAGTACAGGATCCCACCGCTGCCACCAAAAATGTTGGAAAATGGGTTATTGGTAAGGGCAGGTAGGTACCTACACCTAGCAACAAGCCACTAACCTCCACCTAGGTACAGTTAGGTCTCAGTAAATTAATCCCAGCTCAACCCTTGGTAGCTTGGCAACGAGCGTCAAGGCTTAACTTAGGAGACAGTGTGTAAAGCATTCAAATATCACAAAACAGTAATTAAATAAAACACAGGAAACAGTTTAAAAATCCAAAACCAATTTATAAAAATAGTTTATATTTTTATATTTAAAATGACACAAAAACAATTAAAATTGGTTCAGGGGAACCGGAGATATGAATTTTTAAAGAATTATTATTTTTCTAGCGCTTAGAAACAAAAAGCGCCAATCGGGTCATCTGGTTGCACCTCGACCGGGGCAAAGTCAAAGTTTCAGGCCGACCGCGATGGAGCCCTGCTCGGCTACAAGTCGCGGGAGGCCTCGGTTAAAAAGTTACCTTCTGACTTAGTCTTTATTTTGAAGTTTTTCTTCACCGGGACGAACCTGCCAGTTGAATCCGACCTCCAGGAGCCCTTGTCCGAATACGCGATGTGGGTTTCCTCGGTGGAGATTTCTACCTTCGGACTTAGTCGTTTTTTCGAGTTGAAAATCCTTCGACCGGGGTAAACCTGGATCTTGATCCGACGTCCGTGGAGCCCTTCTCGGATACGATGGCTGGGAGGTCCCGGTCAACTTTTTCCCTTCGGACTTAGTCTCTTTTTCTGAGGTTTTTCTTTACCGGGACGAACCACCAAGTCAGGCCGGGTCGCAGTTGAGGCAAGCCGGCTAGAATTTCCGCGGCGGGTCGGTCCCTCTCTGGAGCTTTTTTTCAAAAATTCTCAAATCTTTTCCAAACTTCTGGGGCTTCACCCAGATGTTCTTTTAAGGTTCTTTTGGGGTCCACAGCTCACCCCAAGGGTCCAGAAGTTCTGTGATGGTCCTTGGGGGGTGCGGACTTCAACTCCCAGAATGCACCTGGCGCAAACTCCTTTTTGGCCACTGGACAGTGGTCAGCTGGTCACTTTTCAGGAGTTGGTGCAGGGGGACTCTGGATAGCAATTTTTTCACCTGTAGCAAACAGGGAGTCCCTCCTTGAACCAGTTGAAGCCAGGCAAAGTCCTTCTTGTGGTGAAGCCCAAGTGTGCAGCTGGTGCAGTCCTTCTGAGTGCAGGTTCCAGGTGCAGGCCAGGGGTCCAGCAGGGCAGTCCTTCTTCTCCTTTAGTTCTTTTCTTCTTGAAATCTGGCGGGGATCTGAGGTGTGGGGGCAGGTCTGCCAGTTTTATCCTTGCTCCTGGGTGAAAAGCAGGGGGGTCCTGGTCCTCCAATCAGGTACAGGGTCGTCCCCCTGTGATGACCACTTCCTGGGAAGTGTGGCAAAAATCCATCCCAAAAGGCAACAGTCTCTAAAAATCCAACATGGCTGAATCTGATTTTTGGAGGTTACATCTGGCTAAGCCCACCCACTGGTGTGGCTAAAAATCATAAACACACCCCTCTCCTGCCCTCTCCTAATCTAATCAAGGGGGCACCTAGTTGTCTGGGGTTGCAGGATGTGGGGGTGTTGCTGGTTGTGCCAGATGTCCTTCTCTGCCTTTGAAGACCAGTTTGGCAGCCCTCCCCCTTCCTGCCTCACCATCTGCTGAGGGGAGATTCTCTCCCCCAAGCACATTCCTTTGTGTGAAGCCAGGCCACTTCATACCTCATCAAGGCAGCTTGGCAAAAGCTGCTGCAGGCTGGCCAATCAGAGCACAGCAGCAAAAACAATGCAGAGCTGAAATTGGCAACTTTTTAGGTAAAGTCTAAACTTTTTACCTGAACAAGTTATATTAAATCCAACAACTGGAAGTTGTGGGATTTATTACAACAATTAATTAGATACCAAATTCTTGGTATGCAACATTTAAGGAGACTTTAAAATTTAAAATAAAGTCTCCCCATTCTAGCCTATGAAGGCCATTTACTTCAATGAGGGAAAAACGAATTTGGCTGTTTTTTCCTCACCAGGGCTTATAAATCTATTTTTATAAAGTCCCTGCTTATAGTTACATGGCACCCAGCCCTAGGGGCACATAGGGAACACCTTAGGGGTGACTTATATGTAAAAATAAGGTAGTTTAAGACTTTGGAAGTACTTTTAATTCCAAAGTCGAATTTGCATATAACTTTAATTTAAAAGCAGCCAGCAAGGCAGGCTTGCTTTTAAAATGACACTGGGCACTTCAGCAGTGCACCTAGGTGTGCACCACCTATGCTGTGGTCCCTTAACCTACATGCCCTACCATATACTAGGGACTTATAGGTAGGTTAGCTTAGCCAATTATAATTAGCCTAATTTGCATATCCATTTTACACAGAGCACTGGCCCTGGGACTGGTAAGCAGTACCCAGGGCACAGCCAAGAGTCAGTAACCACCAGTACCTATCCAAAAAGTGTGGGGGTGATCAGGCAAAAAAGGAGGACTTTCCTACACACAGTCAATTACAGGCATCACACTTCAGTCCACAAGCACTCATGCAAACACCAGACAGTTGCACACACAGCCACATTCACTGCCTCCACTGTCTTTCCCTCCTCCTATTCCACCTCCCTCACAGTCACATCCACACTCACACCTGCATGCACTGCTTCAACATCCACCACCAGCATCACCACACCTAGCAGCACACACACCTCACTTGCAGACACCTCCACAACATCCATCCATGCGTCCTCTGTGCCCTCTCCCACCCTGTGTGCCTCCCCTCCTAAAGGACACAAACGCAGGCACTCATACACCCAACAGCCATCCACCTCACAACGGCACACTGCCCATGTGCCTGCACCCAAGTCCAGCAGACATACTCCTCCAACAACCACTCTCTCAACCTCTACAC